>NC_054867.1:41768801-42076959 GCF_018320785.1 Cheilinus undulatus
GTTTTATGCACTTTTTGATGTGCTTTTGTCATGCTGCCAAGCTTAAAACAAAGACTATGAATAAAAAGTGCATATTTTTCATCAAATTGATCTGTTTTCATTCGACATTTGACATTACCAGCTGCTCACTGGGCGCCGAACATGTCTGGCCCAGCTACACTTCTTGATTTTTAAATTTGGCCCAGTTGAATTTGTAATTGAATTGCCCTGGGGTTAAGGTTAAGGTAACAGTTAAGATACCTGAAATTGAAATTCAAAAACCTGAACTGCAAAACCTAACAACAAAAAGCTTGTCCTCCATTAAAATACTTTAACTTAGCAAAACGTAGTTTTTTAAATTTTCAGCTTTTTCACATAGTTGATTTCCCTTCCTGAGAGCGGTGATCTTTTATTTAGCTGACTGGAGGTGTGAGCAGTGATTCAGAGAACATTTTGTAGTACACGCTGTGGTCAGTTGGCGGTGAGCCTGGTTGTAGTAGGAGTTAAGGTCAGTAAGAAAAAGGGCACACAGGAAATATGCACTTCCTGTAACAGCGTGAGGGTAACACAGCCGGAGAGTGTTTATTTCGCTACTTCACTCCTGTGCTAAAATGAGAGATGAACATTTTTCATCACAACCAGAATATAATTAATCAGGCAGAAAAGTGATAAATGGGTTGTAATTAGTTCTACACGTGAAGAGTTTTTCATTAAAGTTGAGACACTAACTTCCTCATATTGCAGATACATTAACATTTTGATTTAGTTCCATCGGCTCACAAAGAGCTGAAAAATGTTGATAGTCATTAATTTTGTGCTGATTAACTCATGAAACAATCAGTGATTAGTTTTGCAATCACGGCTGGATATCTCAACATTATGGGCTGAGATAACTGAATATTCAAAGAGACACTGTGCTGTTCTCTTCACATTCAGGCTTCCTCTGATGAACAGCTATTTCAGACGTAACAACACAACCAACAAGTGTATATAAGAAAAGCAATCAGTTTCTTGAACCTGCATTTTGTGTCTGTCACAGGTTACGTAACGAATGATGTCCACATTGAAAATACGAAGCAATTGTCATCAGTTTTTTTTTAACTTTGGTGATCCTGACTTTTAGATTTATCATTTCAAATAATGCTGCAGACAGCTTCAAATCGCTTCTTTCAGTACAGTTTAACACTGTTAAGAATAGGTTGGAGTGCATGTACAAAATGACTCACTGATGTCCAGTTGTCTCCAGTTAATGTGACACCGCTTACACTTTTAGGAGTTCCATTTTAGTAGATTTTAATGTGCAACTGTCTGAGAGCAAGATGATGACTGCCAAACTGCTGAACTCATGGCTTTCATTCACCAAGTGGACAAAAGTATTTGGCTGCCTGACCAGCAGAGACTGTAATGGCATTGTATTCAAATACATGGACTTTAATATGGTCCCTATTTGCAGCTATAGCAGCCGCCATTACTCCAGAAGGCTTACCACAAGATTCTGTTTCTATGGGAATTTATGCCCATTCATTCTGCAGTGCATTTATTATGTCAGGCACTGATGTTGGGCGAGAAGGACTGGCTCGCAATCTCCATTCCAGTTCATCCCAAAGGTGCTCAATGGGGTTGAGGTCAGGGCTCTGTTTGAACTCATCATACCATGTCTTAATACTCTTCTGTTTTTGGGGCACACTCATGTTGGAATAGAAGAGGGCCTTCCCCAAATGGTTACCACAAAGTTGGAAGCAAGGCATTGTCTAGACCATTGGTTCTCAACTGGTGGGTCTGGACCCAAAAGTGGGTTGCAATGGGTTGTGAATGTGTGCCAGGGGAAAAACATGTAAAATAAACTCAATCTACAGAAGCCCTAAATGGACATACAGTAACTTCATACATGTATTATTCAGGTTCCAGTGATTACAAGTAAAATTCAGTGTTTCTCAAGATTTCTACTTATTCATCTCCCCTTTTTATAAATAAAGCTGGTTTGACCAAGTAAACAAGAAAATTCTTGGAGAAATTACCAAACTTCCATGCTATCTCGGGAAAATGGAGTAAAATAAGATGTATGCATGCTAATCCTTCTGTAATGATGTGCTTTTCTAACATGTTTGTTTTGTCCCATCTCTTTGCTCAATACGTTTTTCTATTTAGGGTCCAAACATGAACATTTTTTGGAGTGTTCTTTTGTCTCCATGGTGTAATAGTGGCCAAGACTACTGATTAACTAACATTCATGAAATAAATGAAGATTTTGTTTTCAAATTGGGTTGTGCTTTCTCTTAAGGAGGAGATGGTGGGTCCTGATACCTGGCCAGTTGAGAACCACTGGTCTAGACACTTCTGCTTTCTAGTAATGTCATTACAGTTGACCGTGGAATAACAACATTTCACAAACCATCTTATTGCAAAGGTGGCATCCATCAAAGTAAAATGTTGCAAAATGAATGCAAATTGATACTGCATGGCTAGGTGCTAGATTTCATATACCGGTGGCAACAGGTCTGATTGAAATACCTGAATTTGATACTTAACAGGTGTGGCCATATAGTGTATAATGGTGCACACACCAAAAAGCAGTGGTATAAAGAGTACAACAATACTGTGCTTGCAAGTCAAAATACAGTTACTTAAATAAAGTAACATTTCTTGTCCACAAATTTTTTAAAGTACAAGTAAAAAGTCATATTGTAGTTAATCCAGAACAATTCAAATATGACCAGCCAGGTTATTTGATTAAATGCACACCTTTACATGTGCAATCCAACAGCATATTCTGGATGTAATGTGCACTCATTTTCCAGCTCTGTGATATTGATTGCCATGTTATAATGTGACCTAACAGCTGGACAGATTCATACAGTTACTGAAAAGCTTGAACCATTTACTTTTTTTTTTTTTCTAATCAGTAATGGATGCTTTGTGAAATGTAGTGGAGTGCAATTCTCCCCTTCAAATATATTTAAGTACAAGTAAAATTATTAATTCTTAAAAACTTGTTGAAAAAAAAAAGTGCAAGTACATAAAAAACAAGTATATTAACTGTTAACAAGGTTCCCATTGGTTCTTCATTCAATCATTCTACATTTCTTAAATTATAATGCATTATAAATTATGTTGATACAGTTGGGTCTTTACTATTTTAACATTAAAATTAACCCTAAAAGGACCTACAAAAGGGTAATGTTTATGCTAAATGCCAGCTGCCTTTTTTGTTTCAGGAAGCAAGCCAAGTTTGAGACTGACAGATTCTTCATGACATTGTTTCATAAATCATTTATCAAGTCAGCTTTCATATTTGTCATTTTTCTGCTGGTGTGCATCTCAGAATCTCAAACAAATTTATCAATATGGTGATACAAATCTGTAGCAAAATAATCGTCCCTGTTTGTCATTTCCTTGCAGATTTATCGATTTAAAATTGATTCACTGTTTAAATTAATAAACTGTTGTCAGAGAAGGCAGAATCCACATGCCTGTTTTGAGGACTCAGGAAAATGTTACACAAGCTCACGTCCATTTAGCATTCCCTGCCCTCAAATATCTAATCCGATAAGAAGTTATTCATAAACTTATGCTATTTCCACATATTTTTGTGAAATTAAAACCTGTATAGCCTAATAAAGTTAAGTGTACTACTGAAATTGTGCTTGTCGTTGTTGAAGTATGAGAATTATGCTGTTTTGTTTTTTTTTGTCAAAAGTAAATGACAAGCATCAGTGGTATATCAAATGGTAAAACATAAAAGATTAAAAGGCCCACAGTCATTTTATGGTGTGTCTTTCTCTTTTCAGCAGCATTAGGGGGGTTCTGTTTTTTTTTTCGTAATTTTGTACTTGGATATTCATGCAGCTCCAATCATCTTCCAAGCTGCTCAAAGAGGATAAATTCACGCTTAACACACAACAGACCGCAGAAAATTTTGGAAAATAATATTTAGAACCATACAATAATCAGGCCTTTGCTGACTTTGGTCAAAGGTGTGGAATCTGACCCAAAACTAGGTAGGATTATCTTGTCAGGACAGGTAAGGGAGCATATGCTGGTTCAGCACTTCACCGCACCAACCTTGGTCCTGTACTGCTCTGGCCTCCTGATGGCCATCATCCAGACCTGCACCAGGCCCATCTTCTCAGGTAACTTTCCAGCAGACCTCACTATAATGCATATGGCTGCCCTGGTCCAACCCATCAGGTCCTAGGTACCCATTATGCAGTGAGCTTGATCAGGCCTGGAAAAGCATGCCAGGTGCCCTTAGAAGCGCAGCTGCTGCCCCCTCCAGCAGAGCAGCTGACCCCTCACATCCCCACTCTGCAGAGCATGTCAGCATTAGACACACAGGCTTACCAGTAATACCCCACAATGCACCAGAGAAACAAAGGAGTCCAACTGAAGCCTCTGGCCACCAGTCAGCATCCAGGCCTTGCAAGAGTATAATAAGAGTGGGAGGCCACACTGTCTTGCCCAGTGAACCCATCACCCTATGGGCAAGGTAGTGGGTTCTGCACCAGCCTTCAGCCTGATGCAAGAAGTTTGAGTTCACAGAGAAAGTTCACGATGAGCTTCACGGTACCAAATTTTCCTTAGATCTTAATTTATGGGGTTGGATTCTTGTATTTCCTCTGTTTGTTTTGCTGGACAGTGTGAGTCAGGTGTATTTAGGAGACTCATGCCACCTCTGGGTACAACAATAATGTTGTTAATTTGTTTTATTGGGTTTTCTGCTGTTGTGTGTTTATGTTTTGTTCTATTGTTTGCCTTTGCACATTTGTCAAGGCCCTTTGTAAACCCTTTGTAAAGACCTGTACAAATAAAGTTATTGTTAAAGTTATTATTCTTACTAGAATATAAGGCTTTGTTGAGCCAGCGTACTCAAAGAAAGTTTGAGCATGTGGATTTTGTTGTAGTGTGAGATCTCCAATTGTCATCTTGAAATTTCTTTAAAAGCCTTGTTTATCTCGTAAACACCCATGTTTCAAAAGCACAGCACAAACAGAAATAGATTTACTCACATAAAGTTATTATATAGTTTATACAATAATATATTCCAATATTTCCTCCATGCTTGATAATAATAGAAAAACTAAAAAAAGTTTGACACATTACAGATTCAAACCAGCTCTGTTGTTCCTCTGACTTGTTAACATGCAGTTTGCATTCCACTTAGCTTAAATTTACAGCAGATGGCCGTGTTACAGCATGACGGTATGACAGCCATTACTGTGGGATGTAGAGCCATCATCGCCACCATATGGCAGCACTGCTGCAGACACACATTTTTCACACACAAACCTTTAACAAGTGTGGACTAAAATGGACAAAAAGTTTTTAAAAAGTGTTAAAGGTGTCATTTATATCACTTGATTGATTTTAGTATTTTCATTTTCTTTATCTGAACGTTGAATGATGATGTTTCTCTTTAAATACACACAGAGAAATGTTGTGTTTTCTTTGCATTTTAAATTCTTGTTTTGTTTGTGTGATATCTAGCTTATACGTTTTGACAGTGATTCCCTCCCTCTGAGCCTGATGAAGGCTGACACATTTATAACTTCAGATTTAGAATCGCTGTTTATGCAGCCTCGGGGATTTCCTCAGCTTTGATTTGGAAATGATTTGACAAACCATGCCACATTTAGAGGTATATTTTTCTTTCAGAAGAAAGCATCCATCTGAAAAGTGGCATCATATTTTGTGCAGTGATGAGTGACACCAATATGCATCTATATGTTGAGTGAGTTTCCTGTGTGTTCCTCTTTTATTGTGCAACAATAGATCCCAATAGAAGGCAAAGTATAAAATGAAGCACTCTCATTAGATTAGATTGCATAAGATTTAGAAGTGAGAAGATTAACATTTTTGTACCAATGAGATATAATAACATATGTGTATTTTTACAACATCAGTAGATTAAAGCAGGGGAGAAGCGTCGAGCTAAGTGCAGTGTTCTCTAAAGAGCTGCCTCTTTAGCTTTCTCTTGAAGTAGAGAGGGGCTCTGCGGTTTGAATAGAGCTGGGTAATTCATTCTATCATCGGGGGGAGAAGAATGGAGCTGGTGACTTAGGGGCCTGGTGTTATGAAAGTACCAGGCACCTTTCACTAGCTGAGCATAGTGGGCAAGAAGGAATGTAGACCTGGATGAGGGATTCCAGGTAAATAGGAGCAGTTTTAATAACTCCTTTTTAAGCAGTGATTCAAGTTTTCAACTTGATGCAAGCTGCAACTGAAAGCCAGTGTAGAGAGATGATCAGAGGAGTTTGGTTTGGTTTGTTAAAGAGCAGACATGCTGTAGCATTCTGGATCATCTGCAGAGGTTTAAATGTGCGTGCAGGGAGACCTGGGATATAACAAATGTGATATTGCAATATGGTTCGATGCATATTTTACAAAGATATGCTCATTTGAATGTTCACTTCTAGTTCCTGTTTGTTCTGAGAAAACCAGGCTCAAAGCTTCAGGACTTTTCCTACCTTCAGGCAGGCCAGTTAATGGGTGTGAACAATAAGGCCACATTTACATGAAGTCCACCCAAACCAAGCTTCTGAATTGGACTGGTGACACTCATCAAAATATTCCCATAGGAAATCTGCCTTCATCAAATTTTCACTGTCGAGTGATCCTGAAGTTGTCCCAAGTCTGTTGATAATTCTTGCCACTTCTTCATCGTCTCTTCTACTTTTCTTCACTGCAGGGCACATCTTGAGGCTTGTTAATAAAAGGTGATAACTAGAAACAGCTGTATTTCCGTGCTGGGGGAGGGGTGGGGTTTGAGCCATGCGGGGTTTGTTATTGTCCATATCAATGGGCAAAAGTGGGAACAATGCCAGGCTGAGTGGCCAATTATCACCCCGCAGTTTCGCTTTCCCCTCCCCTCAATCTCCCCGCAGCAACTCCGAAAACAGGGCATTTTAAAACACAAAATTAATGCTTTTAAATGTCACATTTGTGTTACTTTTTTTCATTGAATGAGTAGTTTAAATGTCGGACTTGCATAAAATGAGAAAAAAAACAAAAATGATAATTTTGAAGAAAACGACTTTGTATCCATTTTTCTCAACCACCGGAATGCCGACTTGCAGGAACTTTATTTATAACCAATTGAGTGTGGCTTCTTACTTTTTGCGATCCTTTGAGCAGCCAAATAAGAAGCCCTCTGTGCATTTTCTGAGGTTGTGGTCAACTTCACCATTCGTCTTTTCTGGCTGATGTATTCCTCATCCTTTCATTTTGTTTTGTCCTTAAACTCTGCATGCTTTATTATCAGATGACACTTTAGTTTGGCAGACTTCAATGCTTCACATGAAGACACAGAACACATTTTGGTCTTCTGTCGCTGTTCTCAATAAAACCAAACTCCAGATAGCTGTCATCATATTTTCTCAGTTTAGCTGGTTTGGATGTATCATTACTTGATGAAGTGGACAGGCTTAAATATTTATCCATGGTTGCTAGCCGGACCTGCACACTAAATGCTTCCTGAGCAAAGTGACTGATGCATGATGAGTGGCAGATTTAGGTGATAAGTCACAATCATATCTGGGTTTTTATTGGCCCAAAGCTGACTTATGTGGGAGTCATTGGTTTAGTATGGTTGTTTTAAGGCGCTGTGGTTTCTATATGTATTTATTTGGTTTTAAATGACATGGCATTACTTTAATAATTTATTCTAAATTAGTTTGTGGACCCCCAAGATGTGGCTCGTGGACCCCCAGGGGTCCCCAGTCCCCAGTTTGAGAACCACTGCCATATGATATCATATCATATAATACAATACAGCATGATACAATATAATGCTGTATGTCACAGTACATTCTGATCTGATATTTTATATGATAGGACATAATAAAATTAGGTATGAAAAAATACAAAATCAAATGATATGAGCTAACACCATACATGTGAGGGCATTGTGTTTTTCTACCCTCTAAGGCTGGTGAGGGATTAACTCAGAGCAGAGTCAGGTGTGTTTGGATGATTGGTCTTGATGAAGACCAGGTGTGAGAAGATTATATATGTTCTCTCGGGCTCCAGAGCTCTATGCTTACTCATTCTCTCACCATCAGGGATAGTGAGAGCTTCTCTCTGTGTTTCTTGTCTAGTAGACGTGTGTGTGTGTGTGTGTGTGTGATTCTACATGAGCAGCACATTCTTCCTCCTGTCATTTTTGTACAATATCAAGCTGCTTTTATAGTGTTGTTTCTCTGTGCTGGGTAATTCTGACACAGCCTTCTTTCTTTCTCCTGAAACACAGGCCTGGTGGTCACTTCTTCTCTGTTGCCATTTCCTTTGTGTCCTTAATAAATCTAGTTCCCACTTAGCTGCTTGGCAGCTATAGTTTAGTTTCTCCTTATCTCAGCACTATTTAGGAGAGCTTGTTTTGTCTTGTAACTTCTAATTCTTTTTTCACCCATGTCCTATTTAATCAGTAGATATTAGTAGGTATCAGGAGTCTGCAATCGTGCCCCAGTCCACCTCATCCTGCAATACAATGTGTTGTGATATAGTGGAATAATACAATAGAATATGACAGAGCTTTCATTTCAGTAACTACAATATATTCAACAATTTCCCTGGAAACAAATTCAGAACTAGAAAGGCACTCAGGGAGCACAGACCTCCGCCATTAGCCCAATCTCCCAGTAGTGAAGAATCCTTTAAAAACATTCCTGGATCTGTGGGGCGCAGGTGCCTGAGTGGTTTGAGGCGCGCCCCATGTTCGTGGACAGCCCGGGTTCAAATCCGGCCTGGGGCCCTTTGCCACATGTCTCTCCCCCGCTCTTGTCCCTGTTTCCAGCTCTATCCACTGTTCTCCTCTATCAAATGGGGGCGCAAAAATGCCCAAAATAAACCTTAAAAAAAAACATGCCTGGATCCAGATGGTGATCTGGATCACTCCCAAAATCTAATTCGCCGATTACTCCCTCCCCGGTGGGGTGAAGACATGGTGAGGCAAAGCACTGGCTTCGCTACATGTGGACTGTCATGGCAGAAGCATTGCCTGCCGGTGCCAACAGATGCAGTGACAGTCTCACCCATGGTGTCACTGGACGACTGAAAGTCACGACAGAGGTTGAATATTCCTCTATTCCTCCCAGCACTGTGAATATTCTCGGAAACGATGATTAATGATCTCGCTGTCTTTCTCTCTGTTACACTCTGACTCATCTCCTCGACCGGGCGTGCGTCTTTCAAACTCTATAAACTCCAAAACGTTGAATAAGTTACTCATGTCCTCCATCTACTGGTGTAAAGTGGTAACAGTGCAGACCACTGCCATTAGCCCTATCTCCCAATAGTACAGAATCCTTTAAAAAATTCCTGGATCCACACGGTGATCCAGATCACTCCCAAAATCTCAAAAGTTTTGTACATCAGTTTAGGGGTCACCGTTTAGTTGGATGTTTAACAGTAAGGGTTTCTCCCGGCTGGTGGCTGTTGGTAATAATCAGGCTGGGATGTTTTATAGAGAGGAGGTTGGTGTTGCTTAGTCAGATGACAAAATCAAAACCTGTAGTTCACCTTTTTGTTTTAAGTCTTTAATGAATGTTTGGATGTTCTATCTACCTCTTGTCCAGTGACTCCCACTTTTCCTGCTGTGAGTCATAGATGTGTTTCTCTTAACTGTCATTGTGGTAGAATTAGTGGGGGGCAGATGGGAACAGTAATCTCAGCTACCTTTCAGAAATCCACATTTAATTTTTGTTTTGACTCCGTTTTGGTAAAAGTGCGGGTTTGTTTACCAATTTGCAACCCACTACCAAAGCTTTGTCTCATGGGAAATGAAACAATACTTTATTGTTCTTTTTTTAAGGTAATTTGTCTAAAATGCTGCATTCATTTAACTGCCTCTATTGTAGCATCAATAAATACAGAATAAAACGATGAAAAAGCATATACCATTTGAAGCATTCTGCACATTACCCATATATTGTAAAGATTGCATTAAAACAACAGCAATGGTGCTGCTATAAACCTCTATGGATTAGAAAATAGTCTTTTTCTCTGGTGGGCACAAACCCATTTTTAAAGTGGTTGAGTTTGCATAGAGGAGACTGTATTATCTGCCAGATGGTGAGCTCATATTCAGTAATAATAATGCCCATGTATTATCATAACTACAAACCCTATTTCCAAAAATGTTGGGACATTGTGTTACATGCAAATAAAAATGGAATACAGATACTCAGAGTCACAAATATTATTGTATTTTTATAAGTATTCACATTCTGAGGACTGAAGACACTAAGTGCTGAAGAATAGAAAGTGGAATTATTTTTTATTCCTACATGACTTACACCTCAATGTGCGTAACAGTGCTGGGTTTCTGGTGTCTTATTTTGCGCTGAATAAGGTACTGTACCTTTTCAGTGGAAGACAGATGTAGACTGCATGCAGGTCAGCTCCTGCATTCTTTTACTGTGAAGCCATGCTGGTGTTACTCAGGCAGAATGTGGATGAGCATTGTCTTACTGAATTGAACAGAGGCATCCCTGTAAAAGACATCATCTGAACTGAAACATATGGTGCTCCCAAACCTGTATGTGCCTCTCACAGATGTGCAGGTTACCAATGGCAAGGGCACTAATACACCCCAACACCATCACAGATGCTGGCTTTTGAACTCTGCAGTGATAACAGGATTTTCCTCTTTAGTCAATGAGTTTAGGCCCAGAGATGTGGGCTTTTGCTTATTAGACTCTTAACTTACATTTTAAAGACTTTTTGGGAGGCTTTATTGTATTAGGACAGCTGATGAGAGGCAGAGAGAGAAGGGAAGACATGAACCAAACAGCCACAGGATGAGGAATTTTTCCCACAACTACTGCATTGAGGATTATAGTCTCTCT
The DNA here is from genome assembly GCF_018320785.1 of Cheilinus undulatus. Lineage (NCBI taxonomy): Eukaryota > Metazoa > Chordata > Actinopteri > Labriformes > Labridae > Cheilinus > Cheilinus undulatus. Next base: position 41,779,622 of record NC_054867.1, read on the forward strand.
GGGCACCTGTTCTACCAACTGAGCTAAACTGGTGCCCTTAACTTACATTTAAAGATGCAGTTACAAACTGTGTTATTTTAAAGTGATTTTCTTAAGAGTTCCCAAGACCATGCTGTAATATCCATCACAGAACGATGCTGGTTTCTAATGCACTGTTGCCTGAGGGATCAAAGGTCACAGGCATTCAGTCTTTGGTCCCTGGGTGCAGAGATTTCTCCAGATTCTCTGAATCTCTGAAATTATTTGATTCTGTTTTTATTCATGTTTACACAATGACCCAACTTTTTAAGAATTTTTCTGTTGTAATATTTGCTTTCTTTTAATGTAAGTCAGGGAAAACGATTTCTTCTCATTTATTAGTCAGCACTCGTTCAGATCTCTCTCCTCCCTCGCTGTTGATCAGCTATCAACCAACCATCGTTCATCTGTCATTTTAAAACCTATCATCCTCTCTTCACAGTTAGCTTTTCGTTTCAGTGGGGATGCTTCAATCCTCCTCCACCCCAGCCACCTCCATTCAGCTCATCAGTACCTAGATCTTCTGTTCATCTCATCCTGTTTACTTCAGTCTCCTCCTCCAAGCCAACTCACTGGCTTCTATGCCTCATCTGATCCTGCATCCCTCATCAACACCACCACCAGTGTCTAGAATCCCTAAGGGGTTATCCAATTCCTGCGTTTGCCTCACTACCACTTCAAATCCATGCAGTCATTATGATGGAGGTCTAATCGCCAAAGACATTACACATTTCTCTTTCATTACAATTTAAGTCTCTCCTGATTGAGCTGTCATTTTTTTCTGCCTGTTTGGAAGTTCTGTTGTCTCTTCTATGGTGACAGGAAGGATATTTTTTAAGTTTATTTAAATCATAAAAGATATTGTCACTCCTTTTTTAAGCTTTCGAGTCTTTTATCACTTGCTGTCTGAATATATTTGCTTTATATTTTCAGAAACACCTAAGACACTCTTCACCTTAAATTACTTCTTTTTTTATTAATCTGAAGATGAGCAGAGCCTGCTATCTCCCACACATCAAACAATGCAAACAATGGAGCCAGAGTCCAAAATGCACATCATGAGAGATTTTTATTCTGATGGAGTTTGGCAGAAACCGAGATGAATCCAGAGTGGTTTGCTCGTCTCCATGGTGATCGTCCTCCTTCTCAACCCATGATCTGGCAAAGCAAGGACACATGAGTCATTATGTGATTATCCTCAAGAATCCATCAAAAAGCTGCACAAATAGACGTGTTTTTGTGAAGGGTGGAGGGAAACGATGATTAAATCCTTCAGATACAGCAAGCTTAAAGTGAAACTTGTGTTAAATATTTTCATTTTGGTTTTACTTACGCTGTTTATCCAGCTGATGTAGGCAGAGACACGGGTGAAGACAGTGGGCTTCCTGTGGGAGTTGCAGCCATTGGAGGACACAAAGCTGGTGACACCATGGATCACCCACTGGCCATTGACGGCGCAGTTCAGGGGGCCGCCAGAGTCTCCCTGAATTCACAGAAAACAAAAAAACAACAGTAAAAATCAACATATAAGGACCTTCCAGTAAAGCTTGAAGCAGATACATCATTCTCCAATGCCTTCAACTCATTCCTACTTCTCATATCCTCATCCAATCCATGACAGCCTCAAGAAAGTTTGGACACAGAGTGAGCTTACAAAACTTTGACACTTTGTGCAGTTTAAGCACAAGTCTGGATCATTGTTACTGACTTATGCCCCTGCTGATGCAGCAAGTAATCCCGCATGTGTCCCCCAAAATATCTTCTCTTGACAGGACGGGGTCAGACCTCAGCTGGAGGAGGGGAGTGGGGTGGGGGTGCTCAGTTTGACTTTATCACACTGGAGTGGGACTGCATTGTGAAAAATTCTTCATAGTGTTTCTAAGTTTCCCAGTCTGCTTATTCTTGAACATCAGTTCTGTTTGTTCTAAATTCAGGGTGACACTGAAGAAACTGGGTTAAAAATCTCAGCTGTGAAGAGCCTGCTCTGCTTTTACTCACATCCTCAGTTCAGACTTAAAACCTTAATTCAAAAATCAAGGGTTTATTTTTTAAAAAAGCTTTGCAAAACTAATCTTTAGCATCATAAAAGTGAATGGTATTCAAAACTGCACTTTAACAGAGAGTGGTCATCAAAGAGAATTACATGATGACCACTCAACAGTTACATAGAGTCAGAAAATAAAACTTTATTTTAAAAGCATCTTGGTCCTGCTTAATGTAAAGTATCATGCACTGTCTCTTACTGCTTCACTGTATCTCAAATACTGTTAGAAAGTACGCTGTAACTTAAATCACTGTGGACAAATGCCTCACCTCATATGCATATTTGCACAAATTAATCTCCTTACCATGCCAATAACTAATGAATCTTTTTACCATACTCAAATGCTGCAACTAATTAATCTATCATGGTAACTCAAATGCTATAAAAGGCTGTCTGGTAAAATGCCTCACTTCTTATGCATATTAGCACTAACTGATCTACTTACCTTACTACTTACAAATTTTGTTTAATCTATTTACTATATTCAAATGCTGAGTTCAAGCTTGTTACTGTGATGGATGCCACCTTTGCAATAAGATGGTTTGTGCTGGATATTTCACAGTCAGCTGTAAGTGATATCATTAGAAAGTGGAAGTGTTTAGGAACAACAGCAACTCAGCCAGGAAGCAGAAACCCACGTAAAATCACAGAGCGGGGTCAAGGACTGCTAAGGCGTGTAAAAGTGGCCAACACTGCAGATTAGATAGCTGAAGAGTTCTGACCTTCCACATGCATTAATATAAGCACAAAACTGCAGGAGGAGCTTCAAGGAATGGATTTCCATGTACGAGCAGTTGCGTGCAAGCCTCACATCAACAAGTCCAATGCCAAGCCTCGGATGGTGTTGTAAAGCTCACCAACACTGGACTGAGCCATGGAAACAGTGGAGTGATGAATCATGCTTCTCTGTTTGGCTGTTAGATGAGGCAGTCTGGGTTTGGGTCAGGCACCTTGTCTCCGATGAAGGGCACTCTTAATGCTTCAGCATACCAAGACATTTTAAACAATGCAGTGCTTCCAACTGTGTGGCAACAGTTTTGAGGGAAGGCCTTTTTCTATTTCAACATGAATGTACCTGGGTGCACAAATAAAGGGCTATAGAGACATGGTTTGATGAGTTTGATTTAGGAGAACTAGGCTGGCCTGTATAGACCCATTACTTTAACCCCATCGAGCCACTTTGGGATGAAGTGGAACAGAGATTACAAACCAGGCCTTCACGTCCAACAACAATGACTGACTTCACAAAGGCTCAACAGACTGAAAGGGCACAAATTCCCCCAAAAAACACTCAAAAATCTTGCGGAAAGCCTTCCAAGAAGAGTGGAGGCTGTTACAGCTGCAAAAGGGGGTCTGACTTCTTCTTAAACTGCATGTATTTGAATACAAAGTCATTACTGTAACTGTTGGTCTAACAGTCAGGTGACCAAATACTTTTTTTCCATATACTGTATGGAATATGTTCCTGTCTTTTCTTACCTGGCAACCAGAGTCACTGTTGCCTCCACCACAGACCATGGTGTCCTTCACAGTGCTGCCCCACCATGCAAGGCTGGAGCAGGTTTTGTAGTCAACGATGGGCATGTAGGCCTGTTTCAGATTAACAGAGAGCTGACCGCCAGCTGAGGACGGCACATGAAACATCATTATCCAACCGCTACCACATCATTTACACGCTGAAGTGTCTATAGTGTTATAATCAGATAACATAATTTCCTTATGCAAATATTACACATTTTATTACATCACTGTATGGCTGTGTGAGACTTACTCTGGGTGCGACCCCAGCCGGTGATGTAGCAGGGGTTGTTGTGGGGCAGGATCTGACCCGGGGGAGGCAGAGCGCCGAGCTGGACGTAGTTGTTGAGATAAGCATCAGAAGACAGACGCAGGAGAGCGATATCATATCTGAAGGGCAGAAATATGAAAGTTGTTTTTATTCTTTATTTCACACAGAATCCTGGTCCAGTTCTAGTAAGACTGACAGTATGCTAAAGCTACATCCAAGGTCATCACTGAACGGGAGGCAGCCATCACAAAAAGCTTTAAGTACAACTAAACCCCGCCCATACCGCAACTCTGTACGGCTCTGAAAGTACACTCACTCACTCACTCACTCACTCACTCACATACAGACCCATGTGTGGCTGACACCTGCAGCCAAGAAGTTATATTTTTGATTAATGTAAAATAAAATATCAGTGTCAAAATTCCATAAACAGTACCTTTAATGATAACCAAAAAATTGCAGTTTTTTGGGGTAAAAAAAAAAAAAGAGAGAAAGAGAAAGAAAGTATCAAGTGCAATAACCAAAATATAACATCACATTGTTATAATAATTTGGCTAAGGCTATCAAGAGTAATCCAGTTAATCCCATTAATTTAAGGACCACAAATATTGCTCTATTTTTTTCTAAATCATGATTAACTTCATGCTGTAATATTCCTTTCAAAACACTTTGGTTGCAGCACATCAGTGTCTCCTTGCAGCCACTGTGATGTAAAGTCCGCCACTGCTCCTCAAAGGCTTATTTTACTTAAAGACCCTGTAAAGTGAAATCCAAAATTTATGTCTTAACACACCAGATATGTTGGAATATGCTTGCTGTAAATGTGAAAACACTGAGATCTTTGTGTCCTTGAATTCTGGATTTAGACTGTTAGAAGGTTTGCCACCTCTTTCCTGGCTGGATTTAATTTGAGTGGGGCAAATATGGGGGCTGGTGTTGTCACCAGCCCACAGTGGGGAGTTATCCCACCCCCCTAAAGCTAAGATGATATAAAACCCCGAGCAGTTAATCTTAGTACAGTCTGTTGTTAGCTGATGTCACAGCCTTGATTGAAAGTTAAAAGTTAAATGCTGTTTTTTGTTCATTGTGAGGTGAATTTGCCAAATCTCTCAGCAACAGTAGTTTATGATCATTAAAAGCACCATAACAGAGGTTTGAGCCAGAAAACTGACTTTTACTCTCCTCTGGCACAGAGCTAGGCAGCTGTGCTTTATCATAAGGTCAACATAAGGTCAAGGGTCATGCTAAAAGCATGAGTGCTTTCTTCCACTCAGATCGTAGCATATTTTTTTTTAAATCTGAAAGGATTGTAATTATTGTGAGTGGGTGTGGCTTCAACTCGTTCAAAAGGCACGCCCACACCATCCCATCCTGAAGCAGGTTGTACTGCAGGAGTGTCCAAACTATGGCCAGGGGACCAAATGTGGCCAGCAGCCCATTTTTGCACAGCCCGCTAACACTTCTTTTAATTAAATAAAATATGGCCCTCAACAGAGCATGAAGCTTGTGCTTGACTGTATTATTCCTCTCCCTTTCTGCACAAAACAGTGCTACCATGCTAATACTGTAAACAAACACTTTGACAAGTTTCTATGCTGTTTTTTTGTTTGTTTGTTTGTTTGTTTTTGTTTTTGTTTTTGTTTTTTTTTTTCAGGACAAAATTATATCATTATATATATCTGTATTCGCCCCCCAGTGGAAAAAGTTTGGACACCCCTGTTGTACTGCCTCATTTTTCATGATTTTGAAGCTTTTTGTAAACTTAGAGATGTTTTATCTGACTGAAATTTAACATAACACAGTGGACAATCATACAACAAGCCTAAATACAGATTTATTTTCAATTTACAGGGTCATTAATGAAAAATAATTTAGTGGACAAGTCAAAAGTCATCTGAAGCTTTTTAATGTTCTCTTATTCTATTTTCAATCCATTAAAACTTCTTTTTCTGTGGTTAAGTTCATGTTAGAATCTTTGATCTACATATAAAGGCAGATCTGTATCCAAACAGGAAGTCACTTACACTTAGTTTAAGACAGTAGAAAATCCAAACAGTTTGCTAAATAGTGGAATTTTAAAATTCAATGAAGGATGCAATTAATTTCTATTAACTAAATCAATTCTAAGGTTAATCTTGATTAACCTTTTGACAGTCCTATAATAACTACATCCACTCTACATTTCTCATTTGCTTCATACATACATAGCCGGAGCTATGCATGCAGGATCAGGTCATATCTTGACCCATAAGAATGCACTCACCCTCCAGCCACATTGTTGGGGTTCCAGTGGGGGTGGAGGTAGATTTTGCTCACGCCCATGTACTGCTCTTTGCCCTCGTGAGAGTTGATGTTGTGATCTCCAAGAACAGCACGCCAGGTCTTACCACTGTGGATGCACAAAAACAAAAAAAATTTTTACTAACCACTCAAAATGGCCTTCCTGATTGTTGGTGATCTCATGTGACCTCAGGATAGCTGCTGAAAAGATCAGCTCTAAACATGAAAACTCAGCTGTGTGGGCAAAAGTGAGTTTTCTGTGAAATATTTTTTTGTCTGATATTAAATCAGGCTAAAATACAAGAACACTGGAGCCTGATTTCAACTTTAAATGACCTTGATAAGAATTTAAAACATCAAGATGTAAAAGATGAAATGCCTGTGTGTTATTTTTCAGCTCTTTTTATGAATGTATCACTTCAGGCTCAGCATTTATTCTGTGAAGCATGGAAGTCATACCGATCCACGCAGTGAGCAGCGGTCAAGACCCATTCTCTCCTGATCAGGATTCCACCACAGGTGTGGTAGTAGTTGCTGCCAGACTGGTACTGAAGAGAGACCTGAGGAAACGAGGAAATAAAAGAGCATTACTGCCAGAAAAAGACACATTCACACTGTAGCTGAGGGTGCTTTGGCAGCATTCCCAACACAAAGTTATGCATAAAGCATTAAAGTGCACTATTAATTTGGCCTGGTAAACTTTGGAGATGTTTGCTTGCAGAAAAATGTATGTTGCAGCGACCTTTAAAGAAGTCAATCTTGTTTTATTTTTGTGCTCAATCTCAGGCACATAAACTTATAGTGTTTCCAAATCAGCTCAGTCTGTTTCATACAGCCACTGGTTTGCCTGACTTTACTCACAAATATATGATCAGCTTGTTAATTATGATGTGTTACTGCTCTGGGGTAGATGCTGGTGGAAAAATAGATTTTGCATGCCCACACATTTATCCATCCACCTATTATCTATGCTGTATGCCCTGTTCAGGGTTCAGGGTCAGCTGGATCAGATCCCAACTGTTATTGGATCAGAGGCAGGTTTCACCCTGGACTGTCATCAGTCAATCACAGCGCTGATATGCAGAAGAAAACAACCAGTTTGCCTCTATAGTTATACTATAGAGGCTTTATCTGGGGTTTAGATGGTGTAGCTAATGGTTGGGTCACACCTCATGTATGCAGGCGGCCCCCGTTCAAGTCCAGCCTGTGGCTCTTTAACCATAGGTCATTCACCATTCTCTTATTTCTGTTTCTGCCTCTATACAATGCTCTATCTTGACAGTACAAGCAAAAAAAGGCCCAAAATACAGTATTTTCTTTTAAAAGTTGTTATTTTTTAATAATAATAATAATAATTTTGTAGGATTACTTGTTTTCTATCATTAGGACAGGAGCTGGTAAAAGGTTCAAGTCTTTAAAAGTGTAAAAAAAATATTAAGAATACTTTTTTATGTTGAAATTTTGAACTAGGACATTTTTTTAAATCAGTATAAAAGAAAAATTAAATGTAAAATAAAAACAATTTTGCTGTTCTTCAGTGAAATGTCCTAGACTGTGTCTGTCAATTAAAAAAATCTCTAGCATTATTTTTCTTGGGTTATCTATGTAGAAATAATAGTCTGCTTGGACCACTAGACTGGCATTCAAAAGATGAAATTCCTCAAGAGATATTGATTTTTTTAAATTTACTTATTTATTTTTAACAAAAGCAGTCTTTTAAATAGGAAAAAAATTCTATCTTTTCTATATTTGATGACAGTAAAAAAATTTAAGGTGGGACACGGTAAAAAAGTAAACATGCATCAATATCAATTTTGCTCTTCATTGGTGACATATACAAGGCTGTATCAATTCATAATGGTGGGTTCAGGCCCACAGGCTGGCATTTAAAGGGTTAAGATTCATTAAAAAATTTTGGATCTTTTTTTATACTATCAAGACAGCATCTAGGAAAGAAGATGTTAGTCTTTTAAAGCAGAAAAAAAATTAAAGATTATTGTTACTATTATTATTGTTATTATTACTGTTATTTATTGTTATTGTTATTGTTGTTATTAGTTGGAATTTATCTATGTTGAATTATTGTTTTGTAAAGAAAATTAAACATGCATTCAGATTTATTATTATTATTATTATTATTATTATTATTGTTTAATCTATTTTAAAATAATAGTGTTGTGCACCACATTGGCATTAAAAGGGTTTCATTTCTAAAAGTTTATTTATTTATTTATTTATTTATTTATTGGCCTGCTGTTTTTTTGTTTTTGTTTTTGTTTTTGTTTTTTTTGTATATTTTTTGTATATTTTTGGTATATATTTTTTACAGGAATGTAGCTGGTAAAAAGATTTAATTCTTTTGAAATTTGAAAAATCCTTGTTTTATATGAATTGTATGACTGTGTGCTTTCTTTTTTTCCTTTTAATTAGACAGCATAAAAAAATCAAACATTCATCAAAATTAATTATGCTGTTCATCAATGACATGTCAAACACTGTCCATAACCAAGCTACCTTTTTTATATTATTATATTTACTTTTGATATTATTGATACTAATAATAATAACTACAATAAAAACGCTTATTATTATTATTATTATTATTATTATTATTATTATTATTATTATTATCATTTTAGTAGTAGTAGCAGTATTATCATCACCATTATTATTACAATAATTTTCACAAATAACTATCATTGATTAATAATAATAATAACAATAATAATAATGATAACAACAATAATAACTTTGTCTTTATTGCACTTTTACAAACATGTGCAGAAGCAAAAAGAACAAAGCAACAAAACTCATGAAAAGACAGAAAGCAGAACAATGACACCACCAACATGAGCAGGATCCAGACAGTTCAAGAACATAAACAAAAAGTGAAATAACCAAACCGTTAATAAGACCAACAGACCCAGACTGTCTAATACATGTGGTCATTAATATCAGCTTTTATAGGTCAGAATGAGATATCATGATCAATTTTAGTTTTCCTCCCGACCTCTTAAACTTCCAACAGTAGCTTGGATAAAGCTAAAGCCGAAAAGCTACATTATATCACAGATTCAACAACTTTTCTCATCTTCACAGTACAGTCATCATCTTTGCTGTGAGTTTCCAGTTCAGACCAGAGTTCTGCCAACATGGATCTTTAACCCAGGACATTTCTGTGAGGCTGATGCTGAATTTGTTGGTTCAGTGCCATGAATTTCTGACATTAAAACACAAACAATTCTACTGAAGTAGCACAAGTCTTGATAAAGTTAGCTAAAGCTTTTTTTTCCTCTTTAAATTGAAGGAAACTAAACTGTGCAGTCATTTTATTTCAGTAATATTTGGGTTAAAGGGGAGCTGGGATTTTTTTTAATCCCTTGTATGACTGTGAACAAAAGGTGGTCAAAAGCCTTTATCCATACTATTCATGACCAAAGCTCTGTTTCCAGAGATCCTGTGAGCTGCAAGTACTGAAAGCCAAGCCATAAAACATTCAAAGGTGTATTTTATCTTGATGATCAAAATCTGTGGTGGTCACAGAAAAACAAACAATGTGTGGAGGTTTTACAGTTGATACAGTTCTGTACCTGCCAGGGCCAGGAGTTGGGGTTGGCCACCTCGCCACCCACAACTCTCTCCTCAGAATAGTCATCCTCCAGGAACCTGGGCTGGGGCTCCAGATCGGCCAGCACTGAGACACAGAGAGCATCAGAGTCAGAAACAGATCAAGAGTTTGATAGGAGAGTTAGTGAGTCTGCAGAGTGTCAAAGGAGAAGAAGAAACAGGCAGTTCTTACCCAGGGCTGCGATAGAGGTCAACAAAAGAAACCTGAACATGTTTGCTGTCTCCTGAAACTTTCTGAGCTGGACTTCACTGCCCACTACTCTTTTATACCCTCTGGCCCCCCATGCTGCTAGAGTATGTGTGCATGTCTCTGTGTGTGAGACCAGTTCAGAACAAGCATGTTCACCTGCCTGTGTTTCATAGTTATCAGTACAGTGTCGACTTGTGGGGGAGGATTCATGTATGGAATAGCTGACAGAGCATCTGATTTCATTTTTTTCCACTTGATTTGGCCTCTACTTTCAGATCTGAGATTCTCCTCTTCTGCTAATTCCCCCTGGTTTCTGTCTCCTCTAAAGCTTTAGGTTTAATTTATTGAAAAAGTGTGTATGCTGATTATCTCATTCCATTATGAGACTTAATTTCCATCTTAAGGTGCATTTATTCTCCTGCACATTCAGATTTATTAATGACTTTCTCAGGATATCCAATCCACCTATCATGAAGCCCCACAGTGCAATCACATCCAGCTCTGAGGGCTCCATAGAAAAGTATCAGAAAGTTGGATTTTTTTTCCACTGGTTTTATTGAAATTTATACAGTTAGAACTTAGAAAAATGGTGAAATGATGTGCATAGGGTGACCAAGGCATGTTTTAACAGTCAGATCTGTTTGGCATAACTAACAAAAGCAAAGAGAACAAAACAGGTCTTTTCTTTGTTTCCTTATTTTTTGACCGAAACAAAAAAACAGCTGATTGTCTTGTTTTTTTGTTTTAGACAAAAAATAAGGAAACAAAGAAACAACCTGTTTTGTTCTCTTTGCTTTTGTTATTTACACCAACAGTGGACCCACAACCATCTCCTCAAAGAGAAATTACCCCAAATTTCCCCAAATTTTCAGCGACATAGTTGACTGAAAATTGTTCCAGTTTGGACTTTTGGTGGAAAAACAGAGAGAAGGGAGCTCTTCACTATAGAGGCCATGGATGGACATGCATGTAGCATATATGAATGTACTCTATGTCCTCTTTCTTTCCATCATAGACTCTTTTCCCATTTTTTATTTCCTGTCACACATTTTTGACCCACTGAAAATAGCTCTGTGACCAACTTTTGTGTCCCAACCCACCAGCTAAGAACTGATGACAGACTCTATGTGACTAAAACTCCAAACATGTCTGTTTTTGTATGCACAGGTTAGTACAAAGTGCACTTTTACACAAGCTGCTGTGACACAAAAATCACTTTGTGTGGCTATTATACTAGCTTACAAAATACCATATCTAAGTTACTTAAGTAGTTATTTTTCTATGGAGGTAAAATCTATGGAGCTGCAGAGATTCACTGCTTTACAGTTCTTATTTTTCTAATGTAGGGACACATGTGGGCACAATTGCCAAGAAATGTTACATCTTTAGGATTTTGATAGTGTTTTTAAGTGACTATTAAATTGGACATGAATTAATACATTTGAATCATATTACAATGAATAAAAGCCATTACAACATTTTGTTATATACCCTGTAAACAGCATCAAAGTTTTGAGGTTAACTTTAGTCAACCAATCAATTCTTCGTTTACTGTTTTAATGACTAAAATCTTTTCACAGCAGATGCTGTGACAGATACATGTTGAATGTTGCATGGAAAAGCTGAATATCATGTCAAAGACAGCCTGATAAGATGTTTGACCCCTTTATTGATTTTATGAATCAATCATGGTCAAGATCATTTGACCAAAAATTACAAAAAAAACCTTGTCGATGTCAAAGTGAAAATAGATCTCGACAAAGTAACGTCAGTTAAGTAAAATATGTAATATGTGTAAAGTAAGTGACTGCCGTTTACCCCCTCTTAGCCTATTTTGCCACTGCTTTTTACCACTTTAAATCAGTTTTATTGTTTTCACCCATTTTTTCTACTTCTTCTTGCTACTTTTAACCTATTTTGCGTGTGTTCTTTTTGACAGGTGTAATCCCTATTTGCCACTTTTAACCCCCCCCAGCCCATTCTGCCACTTGATTGCCACTTTAACCCTTTTTTTGGCCCTTCATACCCATTTTACAGCTTTGTTTTGTTTTTTACCACTCAGCATCTAACTGTTGTTTTTCAGCCATTCTGCAACTTCTTTTCACATTTTTTTTTCTGCTTTTTGCCCATTTTTTGCCACTTCTCTTTGCACTTTTAACCCCATATTTCTATTTCTTTCCCTATTTTGCCACTTAAATAACATTTTTCCACTTTATTGCCTATTTTGCCACTTCTTATTGCTACCTTAACCCATTTGCTGCCATTTTGCCATATTATGCCACTTTTAACCCATTTTTGTCATTTTTTCTTTCTACTTTACCCATTTTTGCTGCTTTTCACCCATTTTTTCTGTCCTTGTAAATAATTATTCAGTTCTTTTCCTTGTAATATGGCTCATTTTTTTCTACTTTATTTTCTAGCATCCTGACATTTGTGCACACCCTGGCCCAGCAGGGAATCATTTATATCTTTACATTGTTAATGATACCAATAAAGGTAATTCTGTTTTAAGAAAAGGGGTTTATACTTTTAAAAAGACTATATTGTGCTACTGTAAACATATATAAATTAATTTATTTTTTGTTTGTTTGTTTTTTCAGAAGGAGTGGTTATTATTCAGTTTAGAAATAAACTGTGGTTTTTCACTGATTAACTTTATAATAGACCATCATTTTGCTGACCTCCATTGGCCCTCAATTTCTGGACCCCTGAAAGTTACCCACATAATAGCGCCTTGGCCTCCCCTGGCAGCAGAATTGCCATGCAGTACAATACATCAGAGTAACTGTAACTGTAATATGCAGATCAAATATGTATGCACTTTGATATATTTCAAATGGTTTATTGTGATATTGGCATCAATAGACATTACAACATTGAACTTATTAAAGAATGTATGCAAGACTGCTATTTTCACATAACTGTACTGGAGTATCAGCAGGGTAAACTCATGCTGCAAAAGTTAGATTTATACTCAGGAAAGAGGAAAGGACCCAGCAGTGACATAAACAGGGAAGATGCCACCATGTAGCCAGAAGCATTTTGATTTTGAGGATCTCCAAAGCAATCACTCTATTGATTCATACAGTAAATCCTTTGTTGGAATGAAAGTTGTTCATTGTGCCTAATTTGACCCCTTATTCAGTTGTTGTAAGGGCTTTAGAGACTAAAATATCTTTTGTTTTGGTTCCAGGCTGGAAACACTGTCTCTGGATTGTCTTGTTCTTGGAGCCAGCCTGTTATGGCCACTCATAAAACTGGAGATTTGGCGTGTCTGTGTTGGCTTCATTACTCAGACCCCGATGTCGCAGCTTGGTATGGATCCACATCATGCTCTGAAAGAGCCACACACTCATCAGCCATGAATAGAGCCATGAATAAGCTCTCATAAAGCACAGAAATTCACATTTCTATCCAAGTAGTTCTGATGAAAACAACAATCTGTTTGGGCTGATTTAGAGCTTTGCAGAAGGTAGAGAGGAACACGCAGAGAGGAGATGATTGGAAGAGATTATAAGATGTGCTACAAGTTGAAAGTTGTTGCTTACATGAGATTAAGATCAGTATTTAAATTCACAGTTACAACCTGAGGCTGCAGTACAGTATTCTCCTTTAAGCCTTGGATTAATATTCATGAAGCACAGGACAGCAGATTTTTATAACTCTCTGTTTTCAAATGATGAAAATGCTCAATAAAAATGTTGTTGTAGCTACCGTATCCAAGAAAATCTGACCTTTGAACCTGTGATTTGGGCTGGAGAAACAATGTTGTACTTTATATTTTGCCTCATGTGTCAGTTTTAAGAAGGCTCCAGGGTGTCAGCATGTTCACCAATGCTGTACTTTAATGCTCCACATTGAAGGCTGCAAATCCTGCTGAGCAACATGTAGACAACTCAGTATGATCACAGCTCTTCACAGCATGTTAGCGTAGAAGTGGCCTTTTCATGGACTACAGTGTACATGCGATATGAGTAACTGAGGGGAGTACTTTGACTTTTTGGGATAAATTTTTATACTTGCTTTCAGAGTTAAATGAGAGGAGTGATAAGGAAAGAGTATTACACCAGTTGCTGATTAGCTTAGCTTAGCATAAGGAGACAAAACAAGATGAGAGAAAGCCTGGCTTTGCTAAAATGTAGCAAAATCCACCCGCCTGCTCTCTGAAGCCCAATGATCAGGGTGCATTTGCATGTAGTACTTGTTTAATCCAAACAACAGTACAGCAAGGTTATAATAGTTTGGGGGTTTTCATTAGTTTTTATTTTCATCTCATTTTTACCTTTTGTTTTTCCTGCTGGGTTTAGTTTTAATTAGGTTTTCCTGCTGGGTTTTAATTTCGTTTTTATTTTGAAAAAATGCTTCATCTTCTAGTTTTAGTGTTAGTTTTATTTATTTATTTATTTATTCAGCAAAATTGGTTTCCTGCCAGGGGCAAGACCCAAAAGGACTCTTCACTTTACATTCCATTTATTCAATTTTGATGTTTGTATATAAATTAAGACCAACTAGAAAAGCACTCAGAGAGCGCAGACCTCCGCCATCTGCCCTATCTCCCAATAGTGAAGAATCCTTTAAAAACATTCAGACGGTGATCTGGATGACTCCCAAATTCTAATTCGCCGATTACTCTCTCCCCGGTGGGGTGGAGACATGGTGAGGCAAAGCATTGGCTTTGCTACGTGTGGACTGTCATGGCGGAAGCACCCATGTTCTCACAGGATGACTGAAAGTCATGGCAGAGGGTGAATATTCCTCTATTCCTCCCAGCATTGTGAGTATTCTTGCCACAATTCGCTGTCTTTCTCTCTGTTACACTCCGACTCGTCTCCTCGACCGGGCATGTGTCTTTCAAACTCTATAAAATCCAAAACTTTGAATAAGTTGCTCATGTCTGCCATCTCATGGTGTAAAGTGGTAACAGCACAGACCTCTGCCATTAGCCCTATCTCCCAATAGTACAGAATCCTTTTAAAAATTCCTGGATCCAGACAGTGATCTGGATCAGTCCCAAAACCTAATCAGTTCTTCCTTGTGCCATTTCTGACATTTCCTGAAAATTTCATGAAAATCCGTTCATGGCTTTTTGAGTTATGTTGCTAACAAACTAACAAATGAACAAACAAACAAATAAACAAACCCACCTGATCACATAACCTCCTTGGTGGAGGTAATAATTGCCATTGTGTGAAGTAATCTCCAATCAAATCAGGGCATTTTACTCCCTCTGGGGTTGGGCATACATGTCAGTCAGTATGCTGCTGTCAAAGATTAGAACTAAGGAGATTCTGTCTTTAATTTAATTTAATTTTAGTCATTTAGTTTGTTTTCATTTTTTTTGAAAACTTAGTTTTTATGTAGTTTTGGTTAACTAAAATGATTTTTACAATTTATCATTAGTTAGTTTTAGTTAATTATAATAACTTAGCCGTACAGTGGTGCCAAAATTTAACTGAGCATAGAGTTGAGTGTCATCTGCATAATAATGGAAGTCTATCCTGTGTCAGTGCAGCATGTGGCCCAGGAGCAGCATGTAAACAGTGAATATAAAGGGACCTAAAACAAACCCCTGGGCAGGAATTTTTACTGTTGAACAATAGAAGACAGATGTCTGGGGCCTCCTGCCCCCAGGGGCTTCAAGATATAGTAACTATACACAGTATGTGCTGTAAAAAGTATTTGTCTCTCTCCTGATTTCTTTCTTTTATTTTATATTGTTGCACATTTGTCACACTTCAGTGTTTCTGATTATCACACAAATTTTATACAAAGATAACCAGAGTAAATACAAAATAAAGTTTTTAAATGATGATTTCATTTAATAAAGGAAAAAAGCTATTCAGACCTACCTGGCCCTATGACCCTAAGACGTTACGGCCAACCTGGTTGTTCCAACTTTGGCAGCAACAACTGCAAGCAAGCATTTGTGATAACTGGCAAAGAGTCTCTCACACCACTGTGGAGGAATTTTGGCCCACTCATTTAGCAGATTTTTTTATATTTCCGCCACATTGGAGGGTTTTGGAGCATGAACGGTCTGTTCAAGGTCACGGCACAGCATCTCAGATGGATTTAAGTCCAGACTGTAGACTCTTGCCAGAGGAGAAGACCTCATAAAGTCAGTGTCTGTGGTATGAGGAGTCAGCCAAAATTCAACCAGCACACCTCAGAGCCCTGGAGCTGTAGAATAACCTTACTCACTCCACACAATAGAGCATTATTTGGTCGAATAGTCAGTTGGGACCAGCCTCAAATAGGGTCACAGTGTCCTCAATTCAATTCAGTTCAATTCAATTCAACAACTTTATTAATCCCTCAAGGGGCAATTGGTTTGGAGCAGCTTGTCCATACAAAACATAGATAAAAAAATCATTAGAGGGGCAATCAGGCAGAAATAATAATGATTAAATTGACATTTTACTGTTTCACAGTCTTTGATTTATAACTGCTCTTAAGCAAAAATTGTCCAGCAAATAACCTCACTTACAGACTGAAAAAAGCTTTCCCACCATGTGTTACAGAAGATTATATAAATGTATACAGCAATAAGCATTTTTTTAAACAAGTATATATTACATTTATATTCAATAGCTAAAATAGAACTATTTCAGTACTGAAATGTTGCTAAAATGACGTGATTATGCTATGTTAATACTTAGCTGATCTGAAGTGTGACTGTGGTAGGTTTATGAAGATAGCAAAGCTGCCTGTTTCCACACATTAAATGCCACAAATTTGCAGCAGAACACCCATTTATTTACTTATTTATTTATTTATTGCTCTGGTACTCATTGGTTGAATAAATTTAGGCAGATGCAAATGTAACTTTGAGATAAACAGATGGATGGCTATTTAGTATAATGAGGAAATAGTAGTGTGACTTCTCTTCACACTGACTTTAGAGAGTCTTGCTAGAAACACCCACATAGAGATATCCTAATAAAACTATGGCTGGGAGCATCTACATAAATCATTGATAATGCTCCCCCAAAGGACTCGCTTTTTATGGAAGATATCCAAGTGTTTTAAGGTCAAAAGTCTGCAATATAAACTTTCAACATTACTGACATTTACCAGATTTTTCATAAAAGATGTGGGAAGTAGAAGTCTGCATTCCAGGGGAAGGAAAATACACAAAATGTTTTGTTATTTGTATTTTCATCATGACTCTTTTTCTGAGTCCCATTCTGATTATAGAGCAACGTATGTACAGTTCCCACTATAGGATGTCTTACCGTGCAGCTAGTGCACCTCTGGAAGAGCCCAGTGCTTTTCTAAATGTCAAAATATCACCTTAGAGGCAGCAGAAAGGGTAACACAGCTGTTTCTTTAACACCATTCAGATTTGACCAGTGAGGCAAAAGGAAAATAAGTGCTGGATTAAGAATATGAAAAATTAAAAGGACAAAAGCCAACAATACAAATCAAATCAAGAATGTTGGAGACAGTGCAGATTCATGGATGCCAAGCATGAATCCCCATATCCTGACAATCTGGGCATACATTTGTATAAATCTGAACCTTACAAACAAGATAAACCACTTCCACATATTCGTTGCATGGGATATTCTTCACATCCATCCAGGCAACAGTCCATACACCGTGAACAGAAGGCCATAGTGACTGGACAAACGTTCTGTCTGTCACATTCATGACAGGCCAATCAGAGCAACTAAGCACATGACATAGATGCCATGAAAGCCACCAAAGTTTAAAAACTATCAGCCTGCAGCTGTTACCATCATTAACTATCAGTGGAACGAGTTGTTTAATTAGACTTTTACTTAAACCAGAAAACTTTCAGGGCTGTTCTTTGCTCTATTCTTTAATTAATCAATATGTTCTCCATTTCTGATCAAAGAAAAAGTCACTGTAGCTAGATCTTCACAAATCTCTTCTCCAGCCACCATTGTTCACAGGCTTGCAGTTTAACTAAAACTCGCCCATAGCTTCTGCCTCATTCTCCTAAAATGATGCTGACTGATCCGGTTCTTCTCTGACTGTGAACACATTTAGCTTGAAGCTTTGTGTGATGTATCTGCCTAATGACAGATGTGGAATCTGACCAATCTATCTGCTTTGCAAGGTTAATTTTTTGGAGTTATGGGATACCAAATGATGAAGTACTTAATCTTGCTTCAATAAGAGACAGTATTGTTAATAAAAGACTGGTACATGTGAAAGATATTGTGGGGGGGAAATAATTACAGAGCAGTTGAATAACTGCAGCCAACACTAAAATGAAGGACACAATGCAGTTACAAGAAACCATAAAAAATACTGGTATTTCTATTATGAATATTTTTATTATTTGTAGATTTGACCAGACTAGCTTCATATGAAATATGAGCCCAGTCCATAGTAGTTTGAGCTGAAAAGGAATGATCCATTTCAAGGATTGCTCATGACCTGAAAGAAGAAAACACAAATACAACTCACATCAGATACTCATGAAATCCAGTTTAAACAGAAAATTAGACTCTTTTTTTCTTTAGTTTTACTGACCGAGTTGATCCAGTCGATGTAGGCAGAGACACGTGTGAAGACTGTGGGCTTCTGGTGTGCATTACATCCCATACCAGACACAAAGCTGGCCACCCCATGGACAACATAGCTACTGCCAACTGGACAGCTCAGAGGACCACCAAAGTCGCCCTATGGTGGCAAAAAGAACCATAAAGAGCCATTAATCTCCTGTTTTTAGCCTTTATTGAATTCTGGGAAACGAGCAAATGACAACAGAAGGTTGGGATGGTGCACTCAGGTTAGAAGCCTCAGTTGGGTTCACACTTCTGCAACAATGGACTGGGCCTCAATGCTTAGAATAGTTAAAAATAACATACCAAAGTCAACATGTGGCTCGCTTTAGCTACATTAGCTTAAGCTAATGTAGCTAAAGAAAGCCATCAAGTACTGCTAAGATATGATGCATAGACCTCTCACCTTTAAATGTTTTATTATTTAAATGTAGTTATTTCATGGATTTAATGGCAAGACTTTATTTATGAATAAAGTTAAATTTTAAAACAATTTTTAACTGAAAATACATTGTACCTGCTAATTACATCCCTTCTGTTCTAACAGAGGCAGCATCTCACAGTAGTGATCGGCAGTCTGCAGTCAGACCCCTCTCATATTGTAGGTACATCTAAAAAAAATCTTTTTTTTGCTGTTATTTAATTCAAACAGTTAAACTTCAAAATATTCAGTTTGTACAAAGTGAAATATTTAAGACTTTCTTTGTTTGTTCCTTTGTTTGTTAATACAAATGGAGCTCCAACCAAGTACTGAGTGCATTAATAAGCATAATTTTCAAGATGGTCAATATTTTATTATTATAAATCCTTTTGTATTGGTGTTTTGTCATATTCTAATGATGTGAGATAGTGGATTTTTGTGAGCTGTAAGCTGTAATCATCAAGATCGAAAAAAAGTGAAATATTTCACTTTGTATGAGATTAATCTCTATTGAAGATAATTTTTTTGCACCCGTATACAGGTGAACAGGTTCAATCACTGGTGTGCCTGGTTTCCATATGATTCACAAACACGTGCACGTTTGTGTGTTTTAGTCCTAACAGTATACTCACGTTGCATGCAGACTTTGAGCCTCCTCCTGCACAGATCATGTTGGTATTGACGGTGCTGCCCCACCAGCCGAAGCTGGTGCAGGTCTGGTGGTCGACAATAGGAAGGATTGCATACCTCAGTTTGTAGGAATTGCTTCCATTAGCTGAAGGTACACATAGATAAAATTAGTGTTTGGAATCAGCCATGTGGTGGATTTCATGAAACAAAGACTTGGCCTACATCGCAGTTTTGAAGCCTGAGTTGCAGTACTTTTAGTGGGGAACATTCCCTGTAAGAATATGTGTGTTGCTGCAAAGTCGCTTGAATTTTTAAAAAAAATTATGGAACTATAAAGACAAAACAAAAACTAACCAGAAATTAAAACTAAAAGATTTTTAAGCACTAAACACAGCAAACATTAACTGTTTTAAAGTAGTTCCTGTCTGCGGTGACTCTGAGGGCAAATTACAGCCTATCTATTATGAGTCATTCAGGCTCTCCTCTGCAGTTTCTAAGTCTGTGCACATGAGCTGTTTTGCAAACGGCACGACGAGATAACAGCCTGCCATTGATTGTCACAGCCCAGTCACAATGTATTCTGGGATATAAACAAACAATATGGCAGCAGGCTAACTCTCTAGCTGCAGGTATGATCCAAAAACCAATTATAAAATTGATAGAAAGACATCCAATGTCCAATGAGTTGCTCATGTGGATTTAATCTTTAAAGATCCAGGAAAGTCACCCAAGCTCCAGGATTGCTAGAAAACATGCTGTAAGAGCTGCAAAGGAATGGATAGCGTCATTAGAATGGCATGACAGAGGATTTACAGAGGAAGGTTACAAGTAGGGGGCCATGATTTTTGGTTCAAAAATTATTTAACTTTGAATAATACGTGTCCCTTCTTGGCATATTCCGCAAAACTGTTCTCTAAGGGTTAAATACTAACATTTATAAAATAATAATAATTTTTTAAATCTTAACTGTGAGACTGACTTTTGCTCCTTTTTGATGGTTGTTCCTTGTTTTTAGGGTGGTACCATGTTGTTAATTTTGATTTAATTAATATTTATAATAACTATTGTCATTTTAAAAATAACCAAAACCAATATTAGTTTGGGGAAACTGCATGTGAAAGATGGGCATCGACTCACTGGAGGTGCGTCCATATCCAGTGATGTAGCAGTTGGTGTTGTGGGGCAGGATCTGTCCAGAATAGGGCAGCGTAGCTGGCTTCACATATGAAGTAATACTGACCGGAGATGACAGGCGCAGCAAGGCGATGTCATTACTAAAAGTCAATGAAAAAGACAGTTGAAGAAGCTTATTAGTTCATTTTTGCATCCATCCAGAAACATCCCAAGCAAAAAAACAAAACTGAGTCCAAGTAAAAATGCCAACAGATGGAAATCTTTACTCTGTTTCAATTCTCTCTTCTACGTCAAATACGTAAAAATAACTCAAGAAGTTGCTCAAACTGGGGTATCAAAACATTTATCCATAGTTATGTTTTACATATGTGAATGCAGTGTTAGTTTGACCCACCCAGAGGAGATGCTGTGGCTGTTCCACTCAGGATGGATGTAAATGTTGCTGACACTTCTGCTTTGCTCCACATTACTATGACTGCTTGGGGTAAGTTCTCCAAGGGCCACATACACACTGCTGGCACTGTTTAACCAAGGGTTAGTTTATTAGTCTCCAAATCAAAAGGACTATAGAAAAGAGGTTATCAGTGAACAAGACATGTCGTACAACATGTGGAAGTTTTAAACCCATCATACTTCATGCTACCTGTCAACACAGTGAGCAGCTGTCATGACCCACTGTGAGCTGATCAGTATCCCTCCACACAACGGTTCATCCGATGTTGAGCTAATACGAGCCTAGCAGGAGATTTACAAAATATTGCCATTAAGAGTAGTTAATTCCACTTATTAATAATGCATAATTCTGCTTAACAAGATCTTTCTGGCTCTTCTTCACTGTACCTGCCACGGCCAGTACCAGTAGTTGTATGAATACACCTCATCGCCTCCCACAACTCTTCCTGTGATGCCGCTCTCTGTGTTACTGGGCTGCGGCCACGGCCTTGCCAGCACTAAAGCAAAGAGACAAATTTAAATATGGAATCTCCCTCTGTTAATTGTATAATGTCAAACATAAAAGATTACATTTTTCAAAAGTAAACTATTCAAATTACATCCGTTACATTTCCTTACCTGACGATGTGAGAGTAGTGAACAGCAGAAACGCCAGCATGTCTGCTGAGTCTCAACGTGTTTTAATCTTTCTTTTATACCCTGCACTGACCTTCATTTGATGAGCACACTGCTGAGCGTAGCAGAAAGACACCTGTGATTCCTCTCAGTCTTTATCAGAGTTTGTGAGATGCATGACAGCAGGTTGCCACAATACACTGAATTTATTCAAGCATGGACAGTGTTTCCAAGAATTTGAGAGTGCTGAACATTCATTTTCACAGCCTGTTTCAACACATTAAGTGATCTGTAATTCATGGCTTGTTATTTTAAGTGCCCTTTTACGTCTTTTTGCACAGTAGAAGGATGATTTGATGCCCAGTGTTTGGCAGGAGAAACCATGTAACCTTTATAATAACAAAAATGACTGCGTTTGTATGAACTCCTCAGTAATAAATGAGTCAACAGTCAAAGTTTAATGAAGTTTATTTTTGTTGAGAGACAAGTCAAAAGAGTAAGTACAGCTGATGAAAATATGGTGGAAAATTTCAGTCTCTGTGCTGCACCATGGATGACTCTCCTGTTTAGTACATGATCTGGAAAACAGGAGAAACAAATAATGATTATCCTTCTTCTCATAACTGTTAAAACTTACAGTAAAGTTCATAAACAAGAGACACTAGCATCTTTATTCTGGTTAGGAGAGGTTTTCAGTGACACAGGGTTAGCTCTGGCAATGGGCTTAGACCTAACCGCATTGAGGGAATTTTTATGTGGTTACTTTTTTGTTATTTTATTGTCATAAAAGCTAAATTATATGGACAATGATTGGTTTATAAAATCATTAGAAGGGTAAAACTTCCAAGGGGATGAATACTTTTTGTAAGAAATGTATCTCTGCCAAGAGAGAGTGAGTGAGGCTCAGCCAAGCAGAGCTGAAAATGTGTGCTTAAACAAGCCATTCTCAGATTTTCCCCTCATGATGTCATGTGGGGAGTTAACACCGCCTCCAGGTTGGGTTGGCCCTCCCCCCGCTTGGAATAAAGTTCCACCTTCCTCTCCAGATCCTCCTCTCAGCAGCCAGCTTAGAGGAGGAGCCACATCCATTAAGCCGCATCTATTTCCAGAGAGGGGCGGAGTCAGGGGTGGAGTCACAGCTCATTAACATTCAAAGCCACAGACACAGAAACAGCTCGTTCTGATCAAGGCTGAAACAGAAGGGTTTTTAGACGTTCAAAAATCCAATACTGGAGTGTTTTTCAGCAACAAACTTCCCAGGCGGGTTCTGGGGGCCTCTGATACCAATATAAACTTGTCTTAAAGGGGTAAAATATGTGACCTTTAGTTCACATGAAAGGCTTTGTTTAAAAAGTTTAGGGCTTGTGACGGTACCCCAGGCAACCATCTATCACCTATGCCCAGAGCCTGTAGCTACTTTTATTACATATTTGAAGTACATATGTGTAATACTGACAGCGTTCATCCAGTCGATGTAGGCGGAGACGCGGGTGAAGACGGTGGGCTTCTGGGGGTAGTTGCATCCATAGCCAGACACAAAGCTGGCAATGCCATGGACGTAGTATTTTCCGTTAACAAGGCAGTTCAGGGGGCCACCAGAGTCACCCTGCAGGAATATATGAAAAAGGAGAAAATTTTAAGTGAAGTGCACGGCAACAAGTTAGTGGTTGACATGTAATTAGATGTTCATGTACATTGTTTCCTAATGAGCATGAAACTATTGCATATATAGAAGAAGACTCACATTGCATCCAGCCTCAGCACCACCACCTCCACACACCATGCTAGGCTTGACAGTGCTGCCCCACCAGCCGCTGCTGCTGCAGACATCATGGCCGACCAGAGGCAGGTAGGCCTGCTTCAGCTGGGTAGACAGGCTGCCACCAGCTGCATAAGGATGAAATAAGACAGGTAAGATTCATGCAGAAATCCCAACGTAGATAGTAACTACTATTCCCAGAATGATCATGCAATCAACCCACTGGAAGTGCGTCCCCATCCGGTGATGTAGCAGAGGTTGTTGTGGGGCAAAATCTGGCCGGAGGGAGGCAGAGAGGCCAGCTGGGCGTAGGAGTTCAGGGTGGCATCAGATGACAAACGCAGGAGGGCGATGTCATATCTGAAATGGAGAACCAAACATCAACATTCATGCAAAATGACGGACTGATTACCAAAAAAAATTAATAAGTAACATAAATGTTTGTTTAGCTGTTATCTTCATTTTGAGGATGCTTGAAGCTTTTTAAAAAGGCAACAATAAAACTATGAAAATAAAATTTTATAAATAATTACTTTTAATTTTTTTTTAAATTAATCACGGTCTATCCACCTATTTCTCAAGGGCATGTCTTGGCTTTTTGGACTTGCATGTCCCAGCCTGCACACTGTACCTGCAGCACTCCTGTTTCTCCTAGGTTTATCCTGTATTCTAAGGCCACTTCTCATTTTCTTATTTCTCCTGGGAAACTTGTAATTTTCACAGCCTCACTAGAAATAGGCTACTTCATATCCAAGGATTAATATGCTTTGTTTGCTTGTCTGAGAATACCACACTTTTTTCATTTCTTTGTCCACACTTTAGTCCTTTTTCTTTCTCTCCATTATCATAATACTTTATTACACTTACAAAAAACAGCACCCTCAGGTCTCTGTTATGTATGGTAGAAGCAATTCTAAGAGTATTGATCATTAATGGGTTAAAAAGGTTAATTCCTCTTTCATGTTGAAATATGGATAATCAAAAGTTATGAAGAAAACTTCTCTATCGTTTTTGCACAGGCATTATTATACTATAATTGATGGCACTGATGTGAAAATATACATGGGAGCCGGGTCAGACATTTATACTATTTTTTATTATTTAAATGAAATAATGGGTTAAGTGCTTTTCTCAGCAAAAAGACAGACAACTTCATGACAGATGATTGTGGAATATTACATTAGAGTATAGGAAAAAAAGTGTAAAACCTCAAATTTCTGTGGACTGAAGCTAAACCTACACCTATGTGACTCAGTTTATCGGCTCACTTTGGAGCAAGTTTGGCATAAAAGCACATCTCCACAGAAGTTGATTTGGAGCCAATGTAAGGAATATAAAATGGGAGAGCTGTGAGTTGCATTGCTGGACCTAGTCAGCAATCTTGTTGCAGATTTTGAACCAATTGTAAGTGATAAAGGGAGGATTTATTCAAGCAGGTAAAAAGGGAATATAAAAACTTAAATGAGCATTTCCAACTCAGCTTGAGATACAATGGATTTTAGTTTTGAGATTTTTTCTAAGATGAAAGAAAAAAGAACAGGTCAGTGATTTAACATGTTTATCAAAAAGGATTGCATGATCAAAAATTACCCCAAGATTTTTAAAAATGTATTTCAAAGAAGACAGGGATTTTCTCTTCATGGGATTAGATGTTTTCTGAGGTATTGATGAGAACCCTATTTTATCAGAAGATAATTATCATTCATCCAACCCTTAACAGTCATGCATCATAACATGTTTATCCTTGTTATTGGGTTAAATTGATGTATACAGTTGAATGTTGTCAGCATACAAGTGGTACCAGACTGCTGACACTGTTCAGGGGAAACATATGTAGAGAACATAATAAAGGCCCCAGGACAGATCCTTGGGGCACACCACCGGGATGCACCCTATCTCAATTTGTCTCCACCAGTCTTATCTACTGGTGAGCTAAGACTTTTTTCTGTCTTAGACCACACCCCTTTGAGTAAGAAAAAATGTGCCCCCCCTTTGCAAACAAAGCACTAAAGCAGTTATTTAAGCCTTGTTTCTCCTACTTTCACTACTTCAGTAACACACTGTATTTCTTTACTTAAGATTTCATTCCATAATTTCTCATTCTTTAACTTGCAATGTTTGGTTATCTAACTTTGAAATCCTCTCAGCTTTAGACACAAAAGAAGAGATGTATTAAAGTTTACAGTTTTAATACTTTGACATAAGAGAATGTGCCACTTTGAAAGCTCCTGGCAGTGTTTCAGAGTAAAGCCCAAAAAAGTGATTTTGATATAAGCTCTGTCTCACAAAAGGCAAAAAGGCTAACAAAGTTTTTCCTTTATTTTAGAGGGCACGTAAGGTAGCTAATTAGCCTTTGAAGCAGTTGCCTGGGTCAGCCTGGTCTGGATTAATCGGATAGTTTAGGTCCCGCTATCATGTCTCTGTGATTTCCTTGGGAAAATTCTCTACAGTTTGAGAACCACTGCATTAGAGTATCTTACAGATATTATGTTCATATGTGCAATTTTTAACTTAGACTTAAAACAACACAGTGTCATCTTGCAAGTCCTCTAAGTTTAATTCTTTAAGGACTCAAAAAAAAGACCCCAGTCCAGTTTTTTGGGGGGGTGAATGCCATTCAAGGCGACCTCTCCTGACCTGCCCCTGCTCTATATACCTATTAAAACATTTGTTGTTTTCAAGAACCAATATCTTACCTCTTTTATTTCCAGGTTCAAACTGTTCCACATACTTAGATACTTACCCATCATTGTTGTGTTAGCACAGTTTCATGTCGAAGCCATGTGGGTTTTAAATGTAAGACATAAAAAAAAGCAGTCCTTACCCATTAGACACTCTGTTGGAGTCCCAGCCCTCGTGGATGTAGATATTGCTGACACTCTTTATCTGCTCCCTGCCGCTGTTGCTGTTGAGGTCATGTTCGCCAATAACGACGCGATAGTCCCTGTAACTGTAATATCAAAAAAGAAGAGGACACAATCAATTACACAGTGTTGGATTTTATTAATGATCAGATACATGTGTGAGTTCAATTAATGTTATATTAAATAGTCTAATGTTGCAGGTAAACACCCAAATACACAAGTACAGAGGATTTCTTGTGCTACATTATGAATATAGAGTATGAACCCTCTTGGTACTATGAGAGTTTGAAATGAATCTGTGAGTTTTTAAGACTGTTAGAAAAACTAAAATAGTTCTTAATCTCTCTGTTGTGATAAGGATTATTTTCACCATACTGTAATCAAAAATGACCTACAAATATACATCTCATGCCGATATGAGTACAGACCAGATCAAACCATTTTTTTGTCATTTATGATTGCACCATGTCAGACTACACACCAGACTAGCTTTGCTGTATTTTAACAGGTTTGCATCACTCTGTTAGACGATAATAGAATGGCATATTGTTGGTTTTACACCACTAATAAAGCAAGTGCAAAATGCCGTCCTATTGGTCAGTGTTAGGATGCATATTGTTGAAATCAGATTAGGGTGTCAAACTAGATGGAAGATGCAGGAAAAATTATGACATGGTTTTGGGGCATCCTGGATGCACACTGCAAGAACATTTCCCATGTTCACATTAAGGCCCCATGTTTGACAGGGGGTGGTGACAACGCAAGCAGGTCAAAATCTGGTTAAATTCATGTTATGTAGTCTGATTTTGAAGATTACTGAGTCTGTGCGTGGATTAATATTTATGTTACCTGTCCACACAGTGAGCAGCAGTCATAACCCAGCCTCTGTCAATCAGGCTTCCTCCACAGGTGTGGTAGAACCTGCTGCCAGACCTGTACTGAAGAGAGATCTAAAGGAGAAAATCACCCGTTATAGATCTGTAAGGCTGCCCTGAATTTCTACATTTTTGCTGAAACAGTGTGTGTCCTTTGATTTGAGTTACCTGCCAGGGCCAGGAGTTGGGTGCAGCCACTTCGCCTCCAACGACCCTACCGAGGCTGTCCTCCAGATACCTAGGCTGGGGCTCCAGCCTAGCCAGCACTGGTTAAAAACATGAAAAGAAGAGGCTTAAGATACAATCATGCTCTACCAGAAGCTTCATAATGTTATTTTTCTCTCAGCCTACAGAGAAAGGAGAAAAGAAAGGAGAGAAGAGAAAGAAAAGAGGGCAGCCAGAGCACAAGAGTGTGCTAGCAGAGCAGAGTATCACCTTGTGTTGACGAACTAAAACAGAGAGACAGACTTGATAACACAAGATCTGATTGAGTAGGAGAGAAAGAGACAGAAAGAGATCAATAATAACACTTTATTTTTGGTCATTTTCTCACCCAAGGCTGCAAGACTTGTCAACAGCAGAAACCTGAGCATGTCTGCGCTGCGTCAGAACGTTTTCGCAAAGGATCCAGAGTGTTCCTCTGTCTTTTATACCTGGACTCGACCTTTGCCGGTGTGGAAAATTTGTTGCTTTTCTTTTGCCCTGATGTGACAGCAGCCAAGAATGCACCTGTGGTTGGTCTCACAGTGTTATCGGTCTGTTAGCACACACCTCCTGCTTTGACCAGTAGAAAAGAAAGACACGTACTGTAGACTGAACGGTTTATCACTCAATGACATAACTCACAGAAATTCAAAGGACTTAGTCGGGTATTTATTTGTGTATCAGGTTTGATAAAGTCCATCATATCTATTTTGGGCAAGAGTTCACAGAACTCTTTGTTGTAAATTTGGAGGTATAAAGTTGATTTGTGGCCTTACAAATACAAAAAAAAAAAAACATTTAACAGGAAAGCAAACTTCACAGTTTAATCTTTGAGCATGATCATTTTTATCTTCATTTTCACCAAATGTTTCAAAAATGGCCCCTCTGGATTCTCTACAAATGAAAAACAACATTTCAGTTGCAACTCTCCAAAGCATAATCTGAAAATAAATTATCTTATGCAATAAAGTGCAAGTGCTTGTGAATATTTACAACACTTAATAATAAAAGGCCCATCTGAAGCAACGTGAATCATGGATTACGTTTGTGGAAAAAGGTTTCTGGGCACCTCTTGTCGAAATGGCTTCATTTCATGCAAATTTGCAATAATCTTGGAGTAAACACAACAAGACTAGCAGTCTTTTATATTTCATATAATAATCCTCCATTTTGTACGGTGTGGTAAATGTTTATTTTAGTTAATGAAGCATTTTGTCGTAGAAAAAACTTTTTATAGTGATTATATTTCTTGTTGAATGTGTCAGAAAATCTAAACTACACTACATATTTTAAGTAATATGCATCTTTTAACAGAGAAATATTACATGTGCTGTCGAGTGGATCCAAATTTGAGGTCTCAGTTCAGCTGCCTATCCCCCTTAAATCAGGCTAGACCCTTTACAGAAAGAGGGTTTGGACCCCAGTGTGGCTTCCAGAGAAGGCCTCAACAGGTTTCTAGGCCTCACAGATGGCAAAAGGAGAGACAGAATAGGGCTGCAGGCAATCAGAATAGGAAGAAGGGAGGCCAGAAGAAGGATAATAACAGGCCAGAGCAGTAACAGAAGAGCACTTACTTACCTTAAGTATAATCAAAATAGCTTAAGCAGCACAGCATTTACTAATCACATAGTAAGTAATAAGTTTTCATCAAATCACATAGTATAAGTGATAAGTTGAAGTAAAAAGTGCTTACATGTAACAAAAAGGGAAGTTGAGAGAAAGGATAGCGGCTCTGCCGGTAAAAGCCAGGTTAAAAGGGCAAGTACAGGATAGCCATTGGTGGAAAGCAGAACTTCTAGCCAGTAAAAAGCAGAAGTAACCTGATAGCAGTTAGAGAGGAAAAGTACCAGAATGTTCGTGTGTAATCCTTAGCATTAGTGTGTATGTACATCAGGGTTGAATCATGGCAGGGAGGAGAGAACAGTGTATGCAAATATGGTAAATATGAATAATGTAGCTTGTATCCCTATATAAGAGGAGGAGACAAAGCACAGCAGCCACCTGTACTGAGGCTTGTGGGATCAAAGACAGTGCCTAAAACCATTTAATATCTTTTAATATATCATTAGCCTCATAGCATAATGCATAAGTCTTTTTTATAAGATTTTCCAAAAAAAAAGAAAAAAAAAATGCCTTTTGGCAAACACATAGGTTTTCTTTTTATTCAAACTGTAACAGTAAGTCCTACCAGATGTCTGAACAAGTTTCTTAAAAAAAATAAAAGCCACAGCAAGGACTAAATAACAAATATGAGTGACTTAATAGATAATAACTAATAGGTGACTTAGGCATATAGTGATTATGGATTATGATTATGTAACAAGCAGTCTGATTGGCTGAGGATATAGGCAATAAGGCACCATGAATCAGCAACATTAGGAAAGCAGAGTTAGGCAGATATTACAGACTTAGGCAGCTATGCTTTGAGGCTAACAAATATATGTTTTTAGGTTGAAAAATTTAAGACAAGTTTTTACACAAATTGCAAACATGTAAGTCAGTCCATTATATAGATATGTTCACTTGAGCACCACCCTGATTGAGTTTCCTATCTGAATGGAGGAAACTATAAGAAAACAACCACATCCTTGTAGTGCAAAACAGTGCCACACATGGATAAAAAAAAATAAGCTGGAAGCTACAGACTGATTTAACTCTTGGTTATGGCTAAGCAATAGCAATGTCAAAGTAATGTTTACCAACCTTATTTACACATCATTTATCATCATTTATTTTTATGTCCTACTCAGGTGAAATTGTTTCCTGATCTCTTGGAACTTTGTATATCATAAAAACTGCAGAGTACTTCCATCAGCTCTCAGACAGTACGCTAATCTTCACTCTATTTATGCTTTGCTGTTGCCGTCCTCTTCATTACATTTTTAAGCAATAAGGCCAATTTGATGGAAAGGGGTGTTTTTCCCCAAATAACTGCATAATGGCTGAGCATCTCTGCGCACCAGTATGTGTGGTGGACCAGCAACATAATAAGTTGAGCATTAAAGCTGTGCCTTTGACTTTTTTTTTTTTTTTTTTAACAAGGTTTAAGTGCATTTACTTGTTATGGAGCTTAAACAAAGCATCACACAGCAGATGTGGTTATCTGCATTATCTTGTTATATGAGTGAGGAGAAGGGCTTACAAGAGACCTTACTTTGACTGGGAATCTGGGAGCAGGTATATCCTATCATCCAAATCCATTTCCTTGTAGGCGTGTTTCAACAGAGCCCAGTTGTTATCTGGCTCTGTCACTTACTCTTACCTGCTTGTAGCAAATGGAACACACATTCAACTCAGGTGTGACATCATTCCCAGCTCTGACATCCAACTTCTGAGGTAAATGGAAAGCAGCAGAAGTCCCTGAATGATGATTGGGTTCAACATTGTAGGATTTTTATAGAAAATCTGTTCATATTTATGACTTTTATAATGGCCCCAATATATAACTCAAGAAGTCTTTTGAGAAGTATCAAGGACAACTGGAGCAACAGTGTGGTAAGCAAATCGAGACTTACAGACACACAGACATACCCCTAATTAGAGTAGTAAGGTAACACCTGGACTAAGCAGTGAATCCCAATTAGCTTGTCATGAGGCAAATCTAGAGCCATGGGAATAAGTGGAACCATACATTATTACCAAGCCTATACAACACGTAAAGACATGGTGACAAACGGTGATACAGAAATCAGCAACATCTAACACTCAGACTCAAGTGAAATGTTAAAAACAGGCTATTTTCATCAGGTTCCTTCTGTGATACTGTAGAAACATTGTGGTGCAAGATAATGAAACACTAATTCAGACTATAAATACCATGTTCCATTTTCACCAAGTTTGTTCCTCTATATCCTTCTACACATTACACATTTTGCCTTTAAAAGGATATATCTTTCTTTTCTTTGTAAATAAGATGAATGGAAGATGATTTGTATGGCGTGTTGTAGTTTGACTTAAATGTGTTATGATATACTGTATATTACTAAACACACTGTTTCTGTACCAAGGTTATTATAGTTAACTAAAACTAACTAATTAACTAAAACTAAAATTCAAAAAGCATTTTAGTTAACTGAAACTAAATAAAAACTAAGCATTACCAAAAAAATGAAAACTAACTTAAACTGTATAGTGCATTTACAAAACTAACTATAATTAAAAAAATAGAGACAAAATATCCTTAGTTTTAGTCTTTGACACAACAATACTGACTGGCACCTAAACCTGAGCCTGGGGAGTGTAAAATTGCCTGACTTGATTGGTTAAAACTTCACAAAGTGGTGGTTTTATGTCTGGGATTATATTCAAACACCATCTTTAGATGAATAAGCTGATATGTGAAGAGTAGCTTGTTAGACTCTGTAAAAATGTATGATGTTCACTCACCCCCCTACATGTACCCAATAAAAACTAAAACTAACACTTAAACTGATTAAGGTTTAATGTTTATTTTCATCCAGGGACAGTGTGCAATGGCATTGATCATTCATACAAAGTAAATGAAAACATGGTTGCACCAGATTTAGCGAGTCGGTAAAACTAAACTAAAACAAACAATTTTTGCAAAATTAAAACTAAACTAAACTAACAAACCCGCCTAAAAAACTTATTAAAACTAAACTGAAATTAAACACAGGAAATGAAAACAAATAAAAATAAAAACTAATGAAAAAAAAACTTTATAACCTTGTTCTGTACATTGTAAATCATCTTATATTTTGACTGGTATTGATCCTCTTTGATACTGGAAAACACATCTATCAGGATTCTGTGAGGAAAGAACAGTAATTATTTTTAATAAAAATTCTTATGTGGGCTGCACAGCGGCACAGAGTTTAGCACTGTTTCTTCACAGCAAGAACATCCCTGGTACACTTCCTGATCAGGGCTTTTCTGTGCGGAGTTTGAATGTTCTCTCTGTGCATGCATGGGTTCTCTCCAGGTACTCCAGCTTCCTCCCACCACCAAAAAAATATGCTTGTTAGGTTAACTGGTGACTCTAAATTGGCCGTAGGTGTGAGTGTGAGCGTGCCTGATTGTCTGTCTCTATGGCTATGTTCACACCGCAGGCCTTAATGCTCAATTCTGATCTTTTCTCAGATCTGATTTTTTTGTTTGCCTGTTCACACTACAGTCAACTTCCAAAAGAGCAGATACGTATCTGATTTAGAACCACAAACAAAAGTGGCCTGAATCTGATTCAAAACGGTCAGATTCAATGTGACTTGCGCTGTTCACACTGTCAGAAAAAAAAATCAGATACGAGTCTGATACATGTGAGCAAAAAAATCTGATTCAGGTCACTTTCAACTGCAGTGTGAATGTAGCCAAAATGTCAGCCTTGGGATTGACTGGTGACCAGTCCAGGGTGTACCCCACCTCTTGCCCAATGACAGCTGAGATAGGTTCCAGCCCAGACTAAAAAATGTCTGGAAGTCAGTCAGAAAGCATGGAGAAAAGTTTTCAAAAGTAAGATTGATTTCTGTTTCAAGGTATCGTATCATGGGCCAAGGGGAGAAAAGTGGGGGCCCAGTAGAAGGAAGGGCCCACAGAGGTTTGTATAACATGGTCAATCCTACCCACTGACATCACCAAACTTTTGCATTCTTTTATTTCTATGATGCTTTTTCAGCCTCTTTCAGTTGTCGTTTGTTTTGGGGGTTACTCCCTTCAGTCTCCTCTTTAGCAGGTAAAATGCATGCTCTATAGTGTTGAAGTCTGGAGATTGACTTGGCCAGTCTAAACCCTTCCACTTCTTGCCCCTGATGAACTCCTGTGTTGTTTTGCCAATGTGTTTTGGTCATTACCTTGCTGCATGATGAAACATCTCCCAATCAATTTGGTTGCATCTTTCTATAAATTGGCAGAAAAAATGTTTCTGTAGACTTCTGAGTTCATTTCTGCTGCCTTCATGTGTTACATCATCAATGAAGATTACCACACCAGTGGTTTCTTTCTTCTTCAGGACGTTCCAAATAGTTGTACTGGCTATGGCCAATGTTTGCGCAATGGCTCTGATTGATTTTCCATATTCTCTCAGCTTCACAGTCACTTGTTTTTCACCCCTATGTTGGTTACACCTCTAACTTTAAAGGCAGTCCTGGGCAGGTAATAGGACACACCTGGGCAACAAAACACACCTGTCAGTCACATGTTCCAACACTTTAACTCACATGAAAAATGTGTGGGGTCAAACTTAAATGTTTTCAGTCTACAGCCAAAATAAAGGAATTAGCCTTACTGTTCCAACACTTTGGAGGGGACTGCTGTCTGCTTTAATTGTCTTAAAAAGAACTTGCATGCATCATTAAATGCATTTTTATGA
This sequence comes from Cheilinus undulatus, assembly GCF_018320785.1. Lineage (NCBI taxonomy): Eukaryota > Metazoa > Chordata > Actinopteri > Labriformes > Labridae > Cheilinus > Cheilinus undulatus. The sequence continues at coordinate 41,813,388 of NC_054867.1, forward strand.
TAACCTAGATATGCAAATAAAAATACACAAATAACCATACATTTTTATATTCATTACACTATAAAAAAAACTTTAAACTGGTTTAAATTCTGTGTAAGTTGAATAGATCAAGCATTACTATTTGCATTATGCATGATGCATTTATTCCTTTTTTAATTAAAAGTAAATATATTTTTTTACAGAAAATATTTCACAATTTGGCCCTCTGTTAGTGAAAATAAAATCTCTGTGGCCCTCTCAGTTACCAGAGTTGCCCATTCCTGCCTTAGGATTACAGCCCAACACTAGATGGTGCTAAAGACCAATAATGTCACAGACTTGTGCCATGTAGGGACACTCATTATAAAGGCATTCAGTTGTATTTTACAGGGAACAGATAGATGACATCCAACTTTGGATTTTCTTTGCAGAAGCCCCAAATCTTAAACTCACTCTAAATTTGGATTTTAGTCTAAACTGAGCTTTAAAAAACACATTTCAACACAAATTTCAAATCTCTGTTCCCAACTAAAACTACTTAAATCCAGTGTGAGAACAGAGCGGAGATGAATTTCTCTCCTCTGCTTCCTTCTGACATTGAACATTTACATCACAGATAGACTACTTGATGATTTGTAAAGAGTAGGTCTCTTGGTAAATATATTCATTAATACTCTAAAAAGGCCATTTTCTTGTTCTTAACTGGTCACGCTGATATTTCTAACAATAGGTTTCTAAACAATACTGAGGCCTCTGATGTGGCTGTCTTTTATTAAACTGGCTTTAATTAAACTGAAAGTCATTAAAACTGTGGATTTAGGATTATTGCTTATCAGGCTATTAAAAAGATAGCCACGCTGGCTGGTAATTGAGCTTGCCCCATGACACAGAGGGAAAAGGTCCTAATGCTACAAGACTTCCTGATCAACAGGGCTCCACGTTGTTGTGTTTTCTCACAGACGTCCTCGTCCCCTCCAAACTCCTCGTGTACCCCTCCACCATGCCAGCGTCTTCTCGCAGAGGCATTAATCAAACGGGGAGATCAAAGACAGGAAGTATTCGGATGTGTTAATTAAAGATGTTTGCACTTGATACAGCTTCCCCTCATTAATGAATAGTCGATTTGGTTCCCATAAAGATGTCTCACAAATGCGGGAAAGGAAATTGAGGTTCGGAAAAAAAATTAATGGAATGCACTGATTGGGTTGGTGATAGAAAAGTCAGGCAGGGTTATCACAGAGTAACTGTTGATTATGTCAATGTGACACTATTTGTAAAGCTCAAACTGTTGTCAGAGTGGAGCTAAACGATTTAACCCCCTATAAGAATAAGAAAAACGCTTATGTTACTCAGCAGACATTTATTACAGCATGTTCTGTCATCTGCTCCTGTATGAAGCTGTAATCACTCTGGACCATGTTTTGGCCACATCGAGACAGCAGAATGACTCAGCTTTATTTACAAGAGTTGTTTCTAGATTAAGGAGTAGCCTCGTAGGAGCTTCCTCCATGGCTGGAAAAAGGAAGCCAGCGCTTAACAGTAAAAAACTGCAGTTTATCCAGTCTCTATTGGAGGCTTGCTGCAAAATCCCAGAGATTTAATTAATACCATATCAAAATAACCATTTTGTCAGCTGTAATACACCTATTTGCAGCCTGATTTAGAAAACAAATTTACTCTGAATGGCCAGTGTCTTTACCCACAATCACTTATCACAGGGTGAAATCTTTTATATCAGCTTTGATTGAATTAAGGCTGGGAGATATTTATAAAAAGGGCCATACTGACCGGTTTGATAGGTTGGTGCAATTGTAGCCATTTACCAGGAGGCTTCAGCCTACCAAAGCTCTGCCTCTGTCTGTTACTAGGTTGACCAAAGTTGGGTTGAGTCAGCATTTCTAATATTGCAAGAGCAACTGTTCAGCCTCAGAGGTGCACTTCAGAAACCAATGGGTGATGTCAGTAAGACTATATTCATGTTTATACACTGCATCATGTAAAGCACCCAACCTTCATTGCTGGCTTGGACCACCTCAGCTAGTCTGATATCAAATGGTCTGGTCTACAGTGGATTTCCAGGTTGCACCACCAGCCTTTCCTGCCTTAACTTTAATATTCGATGTACTGCCCATGTTGCTGAGAAATCTCAGCAGCTGCACTGCAACAAGCTAACATACCTACCATCAAGTGACTAAACCAATTATTTTAAAGATGTGTTGTTTTAATTCCCCTTTAGTTTTTTAACAAAAGTAGCTATGATTGAGTTGCAAACCTTGATATGTAAAAGGGTTTTTGTCAGCAGTGTGAGTCATCTAACTTTGGCTACATTCCATGTCTGTCATCAGATCCATCTTGCAAAGCTTCAACCTAAAAGGCTTGTTCTCAGTCAGAGACCGACCAGACCAACCAGTGTTATTTTGGGTGAAAGAGGCGGTAGCTACGGATGGGGTTTAGTTGAAGTGACTGCAAGTCTGTAAACAATGGCCGCTGAAGACATTTGTGTGGATGTAGCTATAGCAGTAGTTTTATGAGAAACAGAAACCTTTTTAATAACAAATGCAAAGAACTGCAATGCAAGTTTTTGCTCTTCTCCTGACCAGCTTCAACAACCAATTCCCTCCACTGATAGTGAATAACATGATAACAGCTGCTTGTTAAGCTTAACAGTGCCTTTCCCAAACTTTGTCTAGGGAAAGGTTGGCGAAAATTGGCTACCAAGGCAGCTGCATAAATTCTATTTTCATTGCCTGAGGTCCACATAAACTGTGGGATACTCCCAATAGGACAAATACAGTAGCTTATAATGGAACAAAAAGAGCATAGATGTAGCTTCAGCAAATTCATTGTATCAGCATTTATATTTTTAATCTCAAATGCAAATAGAAATGCTAAATAAATTGGTTTAACCTAAGATTAAACCAGATTAAAGCTACTTCTTCAACCAAATGGACAGTGGCTTTACTATTTACAATGTACATTTCCTTTCTCCCCAAATGTGTTTAATTATGCTACATCAAAGAGTTTTACAGAAACAAATGAAGTCAATTACCTTCATTAATTTCTTGCAAAGAACAAAAAATGTAATCCAGTAATCAAAGATTATATAAGTATAGCATACATATCTCTATACAGTTTTCCAAATTTGTGCTTCTTGGCTGATGATTTCATGTTTTCTTAGAAACTAACGCACAGGCCTCATATAAATGGACTTGAGCTTGTATAGTGCTGTTCTGGTCATCTGACTGCTCAAAGCTCTTTTACACAGCAGGTCACACCTTTACCTATTCACACCCATTCCCTCCTTATTTACACACCACTGATGAAGCAGGGGGGGCATAATGAGGTTAACTGGCTTGCCCATTGGCTCCATGCAGGAGCTGGAGATTTCTTTACAGCCCTCACAACGTCTCTTTCCTCAACTTTATGCTTTTTTTCTTGGTCTACCCATTGGACATTTGTTACTAGGTACACCAGTGGTTTCTTTCTTCTTCAGGACATTACAAATCATTGTACTAGCTATGGCCAATGTTGGACTCTGACTGACATTGATTCACACGTTCCAATTCTCCCACCCACATGAAAAATGGGTGGGTTCAAACTAAAGGTGTTACTTCCAAGTTGATCCAGATCTAGATGTAAATACCTGGAAATAAAAGCTGAGACATTGATCTCTTATCTCATATTCATCTTTTCATGTCAAACTTGAATGTTTTTAGTCTACAGCAAAAAAAAAAAAACAAAAAAAAAAAACAGAAAAGGCCTCACTGCTCCAATGCTTTTGGAGGGGAGTGTAAAGGTGCAACTAGCCACTGAAGTGGTTAAAAAGCACCTTCAACAGACGACACCAGAATTACCAGAACAACTAGTCATGCTGTGTTGGCTATGAGTCTCCCAGGTTGTTTGAACTTTTGCAGTGAGCCTTAGGATATGTTTTGCTGCAAAGAATACGCTCAATGGATTCTTTGATGCCCAGAAAAAAGGAGGATGTATTGGTGATCTTATTTGTTGGAGGCTTTGAAATGGGACAGCCGGAAGACAATGAAGGTATTGCTGTAAAGTTAAAATGGCACCCTATGGACACACCTGGTAGAGTAAAAGCAACATATGCATGCAGCTTGGCATAACTTCAGGTCATTAATCACTCCTGTAGCTCCATTTATTATTCCAGCAGCTCTCTTGGTGATTCAGCTCTGCTAGGCTGGCCAGCTAGTTGGCAACTAGTCAAAAGATATGATGGTTAGCAACTCTGTACATCTGCTTGTTGGGGACTAGCATAAAATTGGTTTATCAGAGAGGCTAGACACTTGCAGTGATTAAACAAAACCAGTGAATCCAGGAGCAAAACAATGACCCCAGACGCACTGAAACTCAAAGGGCTGAGAGAACCACAAAGTCAGACAGTAAATATGAAACAACAGTGAACCTCAGAGACTTATGGTCATTTTAGCTGAGTTTCATGAGACTGCTCTTTTAGCAAACAGTTCACAAAGTTCAGCAGGACAATGGGCCCTTTCATGGAAACAGTTTTTCCCAGAAGGTCTTTTTACAGTCAAAGCCAACCTAAACAAAGACATCTGTTCTCAATGAGCTACACTGCATGGCAGCCCTGAATATTCCAAGAAAAAACACTGAAACCTGAATACATAATAAAATGGCCTTTGTTCGGAGCTCTCTTATGCCTTTGATGTACATTAATGCTGTCCTCCACAGGAAACCACACAGACAATATGAGACGAGGACACAGCCTTCATCAAATTCAACATCAGACAGAGATGGCATGGACAAAAGGATAACAAGGACATTTAGATGTAAGCATGAGGGCTGGAGTCATTGCAATGCACTTTGGGTAATGTGCATGGACGTTAAATGCAGAAATGATCTCTCTAACTTCACAGAGTGACGATTAGTTAAAAGCTAAATGGTCGTACATCTGTTTGTGGCCGTGGTTTTATTTCCCTCCTAAAGAACTTTTTCATTCGATATGTGGAAGTGATCGGAGTGCTGAATTACTGCACGACATGGCACAAATCCACACAGTCTACAGCTGCCGACAGTGCATTAGCACTTTTCCCTGATGGCTGAGGAAAATGTGTGTGGGGATGCATCAGTGCTGCCATGCGTCCAGCTGGGTGACAGCGGAGAAACTGATCCACGGGCCTGTTTGCAACCTTTAATTGCAATTATACCACAGCGAAAACAATCAATACATGCTTCAACACACCCACTCACCCTGTGTATGCAGCCTCCTCACCGGCTCACTTTCCCTCTCATGTTTCCCTCCTCACTTTTCTTTCTCTGTACATGTAGAGGTGCCTTATAAGGGTGATGTGGTTTAGAGGAGGAAGGGACAAGGTGGTGGTGTTGCAGCACGATAACTTACGTTCTACTGAAGAAAGATGATCTTCTGTGGCTCCGAGTAGCCTGATTGATCCTGTGGAGGACTGTTCATCCATCTCCGTCCTCCTGTGGCGGCTGCTGCTGCTCCTGCTTTCACCTCTATGTGCTCGCTTGTTCCCTTGCTGCTGTTTCCCCTCCACCCTGGTCTCAGCTGCAGCATTGCTGCCTGGTCCACTACAGACCCCATCACTGCTGCAGCCCTGCTGCCAGGTCCTGGCCCTCAGTTGCAGCAGTGTCAAGGTCTAGTGGAGTGGAAAAGAAGTCTGCTGCTCTAAGCTTTCCTCACTGTGTGATAGAGGGAAGAAGAAGGTGATTAAAAAGTGGCACACCATGATGCTTTATCCTCACCACTCTGTGTGGAATATTGGTCAGGCCATTAGAGGGCCTTTGGGAGCTGATATTCATACTTAAACTGGAAATGCTCATTAATATACCCAAATGGAAGGCCTTTATAGTGGTTACAGCTCATGCCATATCAGTGCAGCAAAGCCAGTTCACTTTAAACCAGAAACCAATGTTGATATCAAATCCCTCTTTTGACCTATTTCCTCTCTGCTTCTGCCTTTTCAAGCTTTAAAGAGAATGCTCCAAAAATCAAAAGCTTACTTTAAAAAAACAGGTGTTTTTTTTAAATGTAACCTTTATTTAGTTAGGTTTTCCCACTGAGATCAGGTTTCTCTTATTCATGGGAGATCTGACCAATAGATATACTCAAACATACACAGTACACCTTAAATTATTTTGAAAAAGGATAAATCATAATTAAAACAGGTGCATCCAGGAAAAAAACTGGGTTCAAGACCCCTCACATAGGATTTAAAAACTTTTGCATTTTGCATTTTAAATTCAGTCTGCAAATTGTTCCTAGAAAAAGCCTTTTTTACCAGCTCAGAACTTTGGGAACAATAAATTGCACAAAGTCAAATGAACACAGGTTGTGCAGTTTGCCTTCCAAGATTGAAAAAGAGAAAAGGTGTTCAGAATTTTGCCCAGATTGACTTTTTAAATAAAGACCTACCAGTGTCCAAGACAATATTTACTTAAAGTAGTTCAGCTGACTTCAGACTTGAAAGTATGATGGTGAGTTAAAAATCCACAGTTTATGATAAATCTCATTGTTCCATGAAGCACAGTGTCTAACATATGAAGACTTCACGCATGCAAAATTTACAATGCATCACCATAATAAAGGAAAGGTTAAAAAAAAGGGAATCAACTTGTCTCTTTTTGACATCAAAGGAAAAAAGAACTTGTTTCTGTGGAAGAAATCAAGCAAGACTTCCAGCTTTGTAGAATTATCCTGAATACATCCATGTAAGATAAGTTTCCATCAAGTAAAAACCCTAAATAGTTAAAAGAACATGCCAAATGTAATTTCATGACCTTATTTAGTAACAATATGCTCAAAAAATATTCTTTTTGCTGCCCTTGAAGAGGTAACTATAGATCAAGTAGTGGCTGATGAAGCTGACTTTGGATTAAATCAAAAGCATTTTGAAGATTCGCAAAAGCTTGTAAAAACAACAGTAAATAACTGAATCTCAGCATAAAAATGAAAATAAGTATTTGGTTTATTCTGTCCAATGCAACTGGTATGAACAGTACATAAGAGTGGTCCCAAAACTAAACCTTGAAGTACTTCCTTATGAATGTGTTGCACCTCTAATGCATCATCTTCTAACTGAACAACCTGGGCTTTATCAGTCAAGTACAGTAGATCACAACCCACCCAACAGCATAGTCTGAAAACCCCGAAGGTTTTCAGATAGTCCAATAACATACTGTGAGGTTGGTATGTTTCACCTAAAGCCACTGATATAAATAGTAACTAAGAGTGGTCTCAAAGCCAAACCTTGAGGCACTCCGGAACCCAAACCTTTAGACTGTCCAATAAGATACTGTGATCCACAGTGTCAAAGGCCTTTGAGAACATTAACTTTAACTGGCGTTACATCTGAGGTAACATAAATCCACAAGGGGGTACCTCAAGGTTCAGTCTTGGGACCACTTTTTTTACTATTAATTGCAATTGCCTTGTTACAGAACATTCCAAATGCTTCTTTTCATTTGTATGTCGATGATACAGTCATCTGTGTACATCTGCCTGCAAAGTAAATCTTCAGCATGCTTTTGATTTAGTCCAAGGTCAGTTTTGTCAGCTGCATATTGTTTTAAATGCACATAAAATCAAACACATGCTCTTCACACCCTCAAGAGCAGAAGACGGAACATTGTCTGAGAAAAATGAAACTAAATAAAGGTCAAGAAATTGAGCTGGAATGTTTTGAAATATCTAGGGTTTTTACTTTGTGAAAACTTGTCTTTTAAAGAGCATATTTGCCAAAAGCTGAAGGTTTTACTTGTTTTTTATGACAGACCCACATTCTGTTTCTCCTTCAATGTCATAAAGAGACTATTTGAGACTACTTTTTACCTATCCTTGATGATGGGGATGTTTTGTACATGAATGCCTCTGCTCAGAGTCTTCACATGTTGGAGAGTGTGTCTCATGGAGCTCTGAGATTTATTACAAACTGTGGGTTTCTTACTCACCGTTGTACTTTATACTCTAAACTCAATAGGACTAACCAAGCTAAATAAAAGTTAAATTTAAAGAGAGAAAAAAAATGGGAAATATTTAATTTAGAAAATGATTCAGTCAGTAAAAATTTGCTAAATTCCCTCCAAAAAAAACAAGCATTTACTCACCCACCAAGACATTAATAGATGAAATTAGCTTGTGCTATGGATATTATAATTAGAAAGTAAAAAGGTCAGTAAAAGCAGCATGTGCAGTGATATCAGTGTAACACAAGAACCTAATTAAAACAAGCCCATACAACAGTGAAGGGAGCCTGTGCAGCTGTTATGTAAAGCATGTTTTTATGGCACCACACATTTATACTTGTCACTAGCTGTCATCATAATTATTCCCTGAGGGAAAGGAGGGAAATTAACTATACGTCAATTAGCACAGTTTTAACAGAAGGAGCGTCAAACAGTTGGAATACCTAAGCTGTGATTACAGCAACTTATTAATTTGAAGCTGAAAGAGTGGCAGCATGAACTGTTACATTATGTCACCCTATTAATGTTTTTTTCCACCACATAACGAACCCTCAAGGGGCATATAACAGTCACATATGATACAGGGAAGATTAAGCATGAGAAAATTAAGCTGTTTGAAGTCTGAAGAAGATGTGAGTGTAACAACAGCAGACCTGTGATTTCTAGATCTATTGTGTGTTCTGTCAATCACCTCGTACCGCTGACAATTGGAAGTACGGAGAGACAGAGAGCGCAATCTCAGAGCTCCACTGGTCCTTGAAATATTACTTTCATGCATGACTTCTGTCTTGGCTGTGAACGGAAGTTAGAGGGGAGAAAATTAACTTGGAGCTCTGTAATTTCGAAATTAAGTTAGAATGGCGAGCACACAGGCGGCTGCCAGGTGCTCTGAGTGTTCAAGACATTGTGCATATATCAATGCTCCAAGGCTGCAGTTTCATATGCAGTGTCCATAAAAGTCCTGCCCTGGTTCTTCACCAGGCAAAGCTTTATTTTAGAGTGGCAAAGAGAAAGCCACTGCAGAAAAAAACTAATATAAAATCTTGACTAGTGTTCGCCAAAGGCATTTGGGAGACTGCATGGTCAATTGGAAGAAAGTTATTTGGTCTGATGAGACCAAAATGGTGCTTAAGGCCATCAGACAAGATGCTATGTTTGGCAGATACCAAACACAGCGCATCACCATAAACACACCATCCCCATCATGATGCACAGTGGTGGCAGCATCATGCTTTGGGGATGCTTCTTGGCACGCAGTCCTGGAAGGCTTATAAAGGTAGAGGGTATGAATATATAGGAAAACCCTGGAGGACAATCTTATTCAGTCTTTAGAGAACATTTATTTTCCAGCAAGACAATGACCCGAGGCATACAGCGACACAGAAATGGTTTAAAGACAACAAGATGGATGTTTTGGAGTGGTTGAGTCAAAGCCAAGACCTCAATCCAATAGAAAATTTGTGGCTGGACTTGAAAAGGGCTGTTCAAGCCTCAAACTGTTCATGAGCTCGAACAGTTTTGGAAAGAAGAATGGGGTCAAATTGCAGAGTCCAGATGTGCAGGGCTGACTGAGACCTATCCACACAGACTCAGTGCTGTGATTGCCACCAAAGATGTATCTACTAAATACTGACTTGGAAGGGGTAAAATTATCTATGCAGTCACTTATTTTACAACACATATTATCATTTAATTGACATTACCTTGTAGAAATCTGTTTTCACTTTGATATTAGAGTGCGTTTTTTTGTATTTTTGTCACAAAAGCCAAATTCTTGACCATGATTGATTTATAAAAACAATAAAAGGTTTAAACATCTAAGGGGTTGAATACTTTTCATAGGCACTGTATTCTAAACTGCATTTGATATCAATACAGGGAGCAAAAGGTAACTTCCTTTGTCTTTTTGCCTTAAAAAAAGTGATTTTATTTCACTGAAAAAAGGTGGTGATCCATTTTTAAGAGTGGAAGATAGCTGAACTTAGCTCTTGCCTCTGTATTTCACTCTCCACTACAGAGCTAACAGTTTGAGTTAAAGCTATTGATTGAGCCCCATGTGGCCAGCCAGCTGCTTGGTAAATCATAGAAAAGAAACTCAGAGGATGTCTATATTCCCTTTGTCTCTCATGGAAATGTCAGGAAAAAGAGCACATCTCTTATTTATTTTATGTGAAAAGTTTCCTAATATGTGCAGTTTTATTTTTACAGTTTTTATATAAAATCATTAAGACCTTTCTCACAGTTCATAACCTGACAAGCACTCTAAATGGTCCGTTATTAAAAGTAATTGCAGGCAATTTAATTTTCAATTTTCCCTTCAATGAAAACTAAATCCTTTCAAGTCATATTACAGACTAGGTGCCCGTTCTGCTAAGCCCATATCTCATACATGCAGTGGTACAATACAATTCAAGTACAGGCAAACACTGTGTAGCAGACCACCTAAGAAATAAGAGACCAGGACAAAGCGTGGGTGTATGTGGTAGAAGTGGTGGTGGGTGGATGAGGGGGGCTCGAGTGAAAGGCTGCATGTGAATATTTAATTAGTTGTTAATGAAAAGAAGTCATTAGGATTAAATCCTCCTTAAGGCTAATTTAAATGTTTTTTGCACTTCTCATGAGAGTGTAAGACCGAGGTGGAGCTACCGTCTTGTCCCATAATGGGGCTTCAGCTGTGGACAATAGCCAATAACTCAAACCTGCACTGCAGAAATGAGCCTAAGATTCACCACCACATACAAAATGAGCAGTTCTCTCTAGCAAGATGTGGTTTTGCTTACAAAACATTTAGTACTGTCACTATTATATTACCTATAAGGCGCTAATGCAGCTTTGTTGTTCCAGATGTCAGCTGTGACTGTGGATCTGCCTGTCGGCCAAAATTGATGCAGAAGCACTTTAACTGCTTTTGCCTGGTGTCTCCATTTGTTAAAATGCCAAAACAGTAGGTGTAAAATAAGTGTAAAGGTCTCACATTAGTAGCTCTCCAAATATCTCATAACACTCCCCTGTTAAAAAGCCTGAGGCTGTAAATGCACAGAACTGTGTGTGATGATTCTTGAACTTTTTATTCCAGGGACAGATTATCAGTCTTGCTGCATGTAAACCTGATGCTAAATTGAACAAGAGACACAGATGAATTACCCATGTTTAGACGCAATCAACTCTAAGAGGGGGAGAGACACCAGTGAGATGACACTACCTCCACAAATTGCATTTCTTTATCTAGACACTGATATTTGGAAATAATGGCCAAAGCATTTGACTTGTGAAAAAGTTAACCATCAAAGGAAACAAGAAAATTCACAGAAACAGCTGTTTGATACTCATATAACTTTCACTTTACCATTTGGTTGCAGACAATTCCCTAAGATAGGTAAGATAAGATATAGTCATTTTCCCACGTTTAGGCATGTAGGGCACTAAGGATTCATCATGGGGCAATGTGCCACAACCTGGAGAGGGCTGGAGAGGGGGTAGATGGCGGCCAGAGTCAAGCTCCTCACATATCAACACGTGTGTTGTTCGGCAGCCAAAGTCAAGACTGACAGAATTTCTTTTGTCCTAGCCTTTTCAAAAGCAAAGCAAAACCAGGGCCCATGCCATTCTTCTACCATCCCCAACAGTACCCTAGGGCCTTAGGCCATGCTTACTTGCTACATCCACCCCTTACTGTGCCCTAAAGGAGTGGACTTTGTTACTTATTCAACAGATTATTTTCCCATTCCCCTGGTAATATGCAAGGACATCTAGAAAACAGCCTGGGTTTTGTCAATCCTCTTCTTAACCAGATGGAGAGGAGCCTACTCCCCATCTATGTGTATTACTTCCGTCTCAATATTTGGCCCAAACATGCCTAAAAGTGCTGCACAGTACTGTAGAAAAAAACTGTATTGTACTCTATCCTGTGTCCACATGTCCACTTTTTTCCTCGAGATGTCTTTATGGAAAGCTAATTCCAACTACTGTAACCATACTTCCCAAGTCACCTGGGACCATTCAGTTTTAAAGCTCTCTGCATCAAACACTGAAATGTCCTGTTCATGAACACCCCCCATCCTGATTCTAAACAAAAAAAATAATACGCCATGGATGTTTGCAACATGCATATATCTGTGGAAGATGGCATTTTCTAAAGGGCTCAAGGAGAGTTAGATCCTTTGGAAGAAAAACAGGTAATAAATATGCTGCTTATTGCACACATTGAAAGTGTTCATTTTCAGTTTCTCACTGTGGAAAGAGCAACCTACACAGCTATATTTAAACAAGAAAACACAAATAGTGTGTAAAGACTGGAAAAAAGCACTGTTGAAACCAACCATTACCAATGTAAAAGAAGAAATATGTTCTGTTTCATTGATGCAGTCCTTGTTTATCGTATCTTATGGCCTTATATATTTGTCTTTATTAGTAGCAGTAGTATTCTTATTCACCATACATCTTACAATAGTTTTGATGTCATGCTCACACTACAGGTCCAAAACCTTTGCGCAGAGCGATTTCAGTCAGAACCACTTTGTCAAGAAACAAACATGATTTTAGGCCGTTAACATTTCGTTATTTGCAGTTATCAATTAGCACTTATTGCTGTTATTTGTGTTTGGTGGTTCTGGGATCCCCCTGCCCCCCCAGGAGCCTACATGGAAAGCATTAAGCAGGAACAGCACATATTCCTGCTCTTTCTATGCCAATAAGGAAAGCGTCAGGCAGGGAGAGCAACAGCAATAAACCCAGAGCAGTGCAGACATCGGTGACAACGGAATGACATTGATTAAGTCTGAATGAAGGAGGAGCTGGGGTGGAGGAGGGTTACAAGAGCAGTTAGAAGAAAGAGTGGCAGAGCATGGTCAGGCCAGAGCAGTTTAAATAAATCAGCATTAGAGTGATGAGCCAATAGCATGCTTAAAGCAAATCGGCCTCAGCTGATGAGCTGTGGGATCAATTGATCATGGCAGCACTTGACTCCATGGCCCTCCTGAACTAATTCTATATGCTAAATGAAGATCTACTTTTAGTTTTTATGCCCCAAACACATTGAACTTGCCCCTAAAATTTTCAAACTGTCCACATTAATACAGATAAGACTATTCTAACTCTGCTAACTTCACTGATTTTAGTTACCCTTTTAATGCATTTTATTGTCCAACTAATTTGAATGATTTTACTTTTTTATTGTTAATTACTGCCAGCAATTTTATGTATAGCTAATCATGTCGTTCTTTTATACTTTGCCACTGAAATCAGAATTTTTGGGCAGATAAACATACATATTACTGATAAAATGTTAGAACTTTTCTTTCTTTATCTCATATTGCAAGCTAGCAAGTAGTTGAAGCTAATAGTTACTGCATCATCAAATATGTAGCTTTTAACCTGCAAATGGTTTAATGTTTTCCCAAACGTTATAATTATCATTTGTCTTTTCAGTTTGCTCAGTAATTTGATAAACTATGAAAGCTAAAATTAGGATGTGTTACAGTCATCCAACCTTGAACCTGGAAAACAGCAGTAGCCCAAATTATAACAGCAATTAAGCTTCCAACCCTCAGTGTGGCATCAGTGAAAGAAGCAGCCTTGTGAATGTAGAGCATTGCTTATTGCAAATAAAATTAAAAATTTAATTTATAGGAGGATTCAAACTTTCTGCAAAGCAGTGGCTTGGCATGACTGCTCTTACCTAAGAAGAACATAATAGCATGTTAGAAAGGCATTACCCTTACAAAGTCAAGCATGTCTAAGAGCAAAATTGCTTGAAAGAGGAGGCTTACTGGTGAACTGCATCACAAAGAGCAGTGGCAATTGGGGGTATCGAGGCTTTCTGTTGATGGATTCCCCTGCTGACGATAAAGGCGCCCTTGACTGATAATGATCATTGCCCACTAGGGTAGTATGCATTTATCTGGGCTGGAATCTGCAGAAACTCATTATTAGATCTAACGACCATCTGTCTATGAAGACCTTGTCTGTCACCTGCTGATGATGTCCCTCACTGAATCAGTGCCATGACAACAGTTGCTTAGAAGGTGGTTTGAGGTGTGGGCTGGAAAAAGACTGAAATCATTAGGGTCAAGAGCCTCTTGCTCCCTCTGTGTCCTGCTTGTGCCAATGGTAAGTAAAGAGACTTGTCAATGGGACCCCAGAGTGTATTCACATTCCCTGCCAGCTCCCACTGAGTTGGTTGGCACACCACGTAGCCTTGGCCAAAGTAAAAGCCAATCAGCATGGAGGGAGCTGAAAGGAAGAAGGACACAAGAGAGAGAGGATGAAAGAATGAGGAGGGGTTGAATAATCTGTTTGAAAGACTGCCCTCACTAATGGTGTCAATCAGTTATTCAACCTCACGAAGTATTATGGAACAATATCTCTGGTTCCAAATATGCTGCCATGATTCAGATTTAAGTAATTAAACAAGAGTATGTAGCTGCATATAGATCTTTTTCCTTAGTTCTGCCTTTTTGACTGTGGTTGCATGTGTCAGTGTCTCTGTTCTACAGCTGTGTCTCAAATCTAGAGTAGCATCCTCTGAAGAAGCCATACTGTGAAGGACACAGCCCTTATAATCTATTTAGGCTACTATAGTGTAGAATGCAAACATATATTGTAAGCATATATCTATGGAATCATATAGAAATTATAAATCTACTCAGCAATATAGATATACATGCATACAGTGTTTTGAGAAATTATTTGCCCCCTTTCTGATTTCTTTGTCTTTCTTTTTTCTTTTCTTTTCTTTTTTTTTTTTTTTTTTGCATATTTGTCATAGTTAAATATTTCAGATCTTCAAACAAACTTTAATGTTAGACAAAGATAATCTAAGTAAATACAATTTTTTTTTAAATGATGATTTCATTTGTTAAGGGGAAAAAGCTATCCAAACCTACCTGGCCCTATATGAAAAAGTAATTTCATCCCTGTTAAATCACGAATTAAATGTCATTAACCCCTTTTTTTGGAAAGCTTAGTTCCATTTCACTAGCCATACTCAGCCCTGATTACTGCCAGACCTGTTGAACCAAAAAATCATTCAAATAGAGCCTGTCTGACAAAGTGAAGCAGTCTAAAATATCTCAAAAAGCAACACACAATGCTCCAATCTAAGGAACAGATAAGAAACAAACTTATTTACATCCATCAGTCTGGAAAGGGTTACAAAAGCCATTTCTGAGGCTGTGGATCTCCAGCAAACCATTGTGAGAGCCATTACCCACAAATGTGGAAAACTTGGAACAGTGGTGAACCGTCTAAGGAGTGGCCGGCCACCCAAATTACTCCAAGAGTATATCAACAACGATAGGTAAAGTGCAACCTTAATACGCAATGATTGTGTACTCTATGGTGAAACTTACTGGTAATGATGTAGCTTGGGAGGTGGTTTGAGATGTGAGCTGGAAAAAGACTGAATCATGCACTAAGCACAAGGAGGGAGACCAAAGACTAGTGAATGTCTGAGACACTATCCAGGGACATCCAGGAATCTACTTCATGAATACCTCAGAAACTCAATGAGGAGGACAAGGAGTCAGAGGAGCTATCCTGGAAGGACAAGCCCCTGCATGGCATATACCACCAACAGATTTAAGGTGTGACTGATATTAGAAAGACTTGGTTAGAGAAAGCTGGAACGGACTGGGCTGAAGGACAGCAAAGAGGCACTAATTTTTGGCCGCACAAGAACAGGCCCTAAGAACAAGATTGATAGAGGCATGGGTCCACCACATCAGACAGGACCCTGGACTACGCAAATATGGCACTGAGACAGACTGAGACATCACAGCGAGGTGCAACACACTGGCAGGCAAGGAACACCATAACCAAGTGGTTGGCATAATACACAGAAACATCTGTGCCTAGTATGGGCCAGAGGTCCCTGGATCAATAAGGAAGACATACCAAAGGTAGCTGAGAACAGCCGAGCCATGGTCATGTGGGACTTCCAGATCTAAACTGATTGTGGCTAATCAGCCGCACATAACGGTGGTCCACAAACAGCAGAATAAGGCAGTGGTGATACATGTAGAAATTCCAGGTGACAGCAACATCAGAAAGAAGGAACATGAGAAGCTTGAGAAATACCAGGGGCTGACAGAACAGCTGGAGAAGCTGTTGAGAGTGAAGGCGACCGTGGTACCAGTGGTGATTGGCTCCAAAAGATTCCAGAAACAACATCTAAGATCCTTGCACAGGCGGTTTTACCATTAGTCAAAGGTAGGCAATTGCCTGGGGCCTCGTCATAAGGGGGGCCTCAAGAATTTGCCTAGGTTTGTTTTCCTACAATTATAGCTCACTTATGTTTTCGCCATTCCCCAGGTCAAAGAAAATTATTCATAGTTTACCATTTAGAGCTGTGAGGAACACAAAAAGACACACGGCAGAGCACAGCTGCAGCATCACCTCTGCTCTCTCAGTAAGGGTTGTCCTGTCCACCTCTGACTAGTTTCTTGCACAAGGTCTTAACAAATGTCAAAGCCAGAGGATTTCACCTTGTAGAACCAAAGTTCTTCCCCTGAGTGGGATTAAAACAGCTGCTCTCAGGATAACAAATGCTTTCTCTGCATAATTGCCCTCAACGACAAACGCAGACATCGCATCACATTTTGGTGAGCGACTTAGTACAATCTCCAGCCTAATTTAATCCTACATTAAAACAAATCTGTAATGCCAGACTAATATAACCTAATTTTATTTACATAAGATCTTATTTTATGTCACCAAGAAGTGAACTTGTGGTCTTGAACACTTAAGTTTAAACAGGACATCATTTATAAATGCTGTGGCATATTTAACTCCAGCTCTCATGAAATGGTAGAAATTCTTCTCATAACGGTGAAATGATTTAATAACTGAACATTCAATCCTAATCTGGACACAGACTGTCCTATGACAAGTGAGGTCAGCATGTTTGATAATGGTGCAGCTCATCCATAATTATGCACGGAGATGGCCCCGTTTATGATGCATGCAGGGATGTCAGGGGGATTCAGAGAGTGGACATGAAGAAGAACTACTCTAGGGGCTCAGACATGTGCTTAAAAGTCAAGTTTTTACTCAGCAGGTGAGGGTTTGTATCTCTATGAGCAGTAATAGCGCCGAAGTGCGATGAATCTCCACAAGATCCTCGTCTCTGTCTCTTTCTCTCCGTGCCTCCCCATCTCTCTCTCTCTCTCTCTCTCGTCTCCTTGCTGGACTCTGTGCACTGTTCCCAGGCCAAGTAAAATAAGGGTCAGATCAGGCATTGTGGACGACAGGTTGCTGTTATAAATCCATAAACAGTCATGTTAAATGTATATTTACAGTTCAGTCTTGTAAATTCATCATCAGTGGGTCCTAAAAACATTAAAATCTGTAAAATTTTTCATATGTTAAAAGGACAGCATATTTTTGCCTGACCTGTTTAGATTACTTGCAGGTATATTCTCTTTCTAAAGTAGCTAATTAACCCTTTAGTGTGCAAACATGCAGCACTCATTAAATGGCAGCTGCATGTAATATTGGATCATTTCTCTTTATAAATATTACATCAGCTTTTGTCATTTTGATGCTGCTAAAAATTCCCCAGCCAACAGGACATCTCATTGGAGCAAATCCGGCCCCTGACCCAAAATGAGTTTGACACCCCTGTTTTCCTACAGTATGATTCAATGAAAAAAATACTGAAAGTAGAGCCTATTGTATTTTTCTCTTAATAACATAATAAAAACCCATGTAATACAGCTGATTTGATGCAGAAATACAAATGAACTGCATCGAGTTCTTGATGGAACCTTGGGCCAGATACACTTACTAAGATACTGTATCTGAAAACATGAAACCCTGAGAACAGGAGAGTACATGAACTTCAGAAAATGATGAAGAGAAGCCACAAGGTTGTGCATTAAAATCATTTAAGTACAGAGAGTCTTTATTCTCATATCTCTTTGGAGGAGATGTCAGATTTACATTAGTTTTTTTATTCTCTGTCTAAGGTGGATGAAGTTTGTCCAGCTTGATGTAACAAACCATTCACTAATACTTAACCTAACAGATGTTGGTTATAATGCAGATTATTTTACACTGAATGGAGTTAAATGTGTTATTAGTGGCGGACTGCACACTTGTACTGCTTCTGTTAAATCACGTTCATATGGCGGTCATCAAAGAAGCTGAGGTGAGTGATATTAGGGGGGACCTCACATTGATCTTTGCCTGGGGCCTCCAAGTCACTAAAACCGCCCCTGGATCCTTGTCCAGGATACCAGGATATATACTGTTAAAATAATATTGATATTTCAACAGAATATGGAAATGATGCGAGAAGATCAACCACAAGTAGCTTTAGCACAGCTGGGTCAAATTGATCTGCCAAAAATGAGACAAATGGAGTGAGGCAAATGACAAACAGCGTTGTTTATGCCAAGTTTAGTTTCAGGACTTCAGGAGTGGACTTCCAAAGAAGTCAACTAAGGCAGAAACTTCTGATAGTTTATTTAAAAAAAAGCAGTTTTGTTTGGGACTTTGAGCTTATCTGCTGCACAGCTTGAGAGATCTCATTAAATCTTTGCATACTGACAGTGAGACCTGCCTGATCTGTCAAAAGTAAAACTAATGAGGTTGTTTTGGCCAAGTTTAATTCCACTAACCAAAGATAGCTAAATAATTAGAATTTAGCTGGTTTTAAAGCAACACATATGGGATATGCAACAAGATATTTCAGAAAAGCAACACACAAATCTAGCACACAAAGTAAGGAAATGTGTGTTTGGTACATTTTTTTTTTTTTTTTTAATTGTGACAATGCTTCTTGGCAATAAACCTTACACAACCGGCCTGTTTATTTCCCATTTAAATGGTGCCACATTTGTATGGATCATGCATTTGTGGGATGAGCAGCAGAGCTGAGTATGTGGGTTGTGCCCCTGAAAAATGTGCCAAATCTTCTCTGCCAATGCCAAACAGCTGCTTCTGCCATTGCCTCTTGTTTGGTGGATTTTATGATTGAAGTCTGAAGAATGAGACATATTAGCAATTTTAAAATGTATTTATTTAACAGACAGGAGCCTCAGCTTTGGCAGAGAAGCCTTGGCAAATTTTTCATGCCTGCTGCTCATCCCACAAATGCATGTTCCTTACAAATGCAGCATCATTTAAATAGTAAATAATTAGGCTTTCCAATGGTTTAAGATTTATTGCCAAGAAGCATTGTTACAACAAAAAAACATCTACCAAATGCAAATTGATTTTTCTGTCAAAACACAAGTTAAAAATTGCTTTATCGTGACTAATTCTAAGGATAAACACAAATCCAAGACTATGACGTCTATGACATGTTGACCAACGGCCTTACATGGGGTTTAATTGAGCACCATATCTGCATCAAACTACCTAGAGATCCAAGCAAACAGCCTACAGCTTCTCACAGCAAGTCTGGGCTACCAGCTTCTCAACTATGCCCATACAACATTCCCCCAACCCTCCTTGTCACACACTATGTAGACACAAGGTCACCTAGAGTCATTGCTCACTCACTCTGGTGAATTTCTGGGCTTTGGGGGTCAGCAAATTCACTCTATAGAGACAGAACTGCTATAGTTACTCTTAAACTAGCATCCTTATTCCCACACAGATGTTCAGACTCTTCCAAGTTTATACAGTTATCTGTTTTATGCAATTTTGAGGGCACAATGAATAAACAACTTTGAAGATTTTTGTCTTTGGAAAGTATAGTATAGTATAGTGAGCTTCTTGGTCACATACTATGCTGTATTGCAGTAAGGATAGAACAAGTAAAAACAATAACTCGTTATACTCTTGCTTTGGATTTGAGTTATCTTGGAGAGTAGGAAATGTACTCGGCTTTGGTTGTCAAGCCATGAGCCAGCATCCATTGGAGGGACAGATTAGCAAATGGTTAAATCCAAAAGCTGCCAAACTGGGTTCTTCTTGTATACTTTGTGACAGATTTCCTCTTTTCCTGCTCTCAAAATCAGCCCATTTTTCAGAGATGAAGACTCCTCAACCCTTTAAAAAAATACCCACTCCCTTAATGGCTGTTGGCGTCATTGCTGACGTTATTTTTTTAGACAGCAGAACTATAAGAGAAATATATAACTGCAAGGAAAAAGACATATGGGAGGAGGCACGCTCACCATCTTAATATGCTTGCTTTTAATACATATATTCTCGTGTGTTGGTATACACATAGAGGGCTAGCTGATGCTAATGCATTTCATTTCTTTGTTCCTGGCTCCTCTTAGTGCTTTCCTTCCCTCACAACACTCTTCACTTGCATTTAAAAACCCAGTGACTACTTTTTTCTTTCAGATTCTTTGTGCAAGTGCATTAAGAGGGGCCTGAATAAATCCTGCTTTAAAACAAACTCCTAATTTAGACAGTCCTTTTATGGCACCATTGCAAATCCAATGAAGTCAAACTTGTTGAACTCAAAATAACCAGTTTGGCAGTGATGCAAAGTTTCACTTTTGTACGTTTAACCAATTCTGCCAACAAATCAAACACTTTTTTTTCAACTTCTGTGCTGTCAATATGGTCTTTGTAAACTAAATAGCCACTTTCTTGATGCAAATGGATAGAAATGTCTACAAAAGCAGGTCTGAATTGTTGGAAAGTCTTAGCAGAGCTGAAGCAGCAAGCAAAGAAAGCTGCACTGACAATAGGACTTCAAACTCTATCTAGGTACCTTGGAGAAGCATAACACTATCATATTCTTCAGTATGGTATAAATGGTTAAAATTGTCCTTTTGGTATCATTTTGGCTACAGAAGACAATGTTAAAAACTAAATCTGTGTTAGTTTTATTGCTAGCATCTGCTTTTAAAGTTTTTTTCTCCGTAATTTAATATCTTCTGTAATATCAAACCCATGTGTGCCACTGCTGCACAATGACTAACCAGAATTCACACCACCTAACTGTAAGGGAGCATGGCTCATCTTCCCAGCACAGCTGATCAATATGAGATGCCACATTGTCACAGTCAATACTATGGCAAATGGCAATTATGGACGAATTATGAACAATTTCATGGGTGAGCTCCCCTCGCCTCTTGGCAATACGGTGTCTATGATAGATTTGGCAGCAGCAGTCTTGCGACACATCTGCCTTATCGCCTGCGTTTGGCTCACTCACTCACTCTGACATATTTGGATGTTACATTCAGTAAACTACAGAGAACTGGCCAAGGCAGAAAATGGATTTGTTCGGGGATTTGTTTGTGACACTGCATACAGCTTTGAGTATGTGGGCACACATGTGTAAATATGCTCGGGTGTGGATGGGCACGACATGCATGTGTGTAAACTGTGAATTGATGCTTGCCTGTATTCATGTTTATTCTAGTATTTGCTTACTAAATGACTGGTTTTGGGAAAGTACAAATCTATTTGGTTTCTGCCTTTGTGAACATTCAGTGCACTCAGAAAGTATTCAGACCCCCTTAACTTTTTTGTTTTTCTAATGTTGCAGCCTGATGCTACAGTCCAAGAAATTCATTTTCATTCTCATTAATCTACACACAGCCCTATAATGAAAAAGTGAAAACAGAATTTTTGAAATTTTATCCAATTTATTAAAAATAGAAAACTAAAATATCACACTGACAGTTGAAATTTAGCTCTGCTCCTCCCATTTTTCTCAATCTTTGCTGAGCTGTCTCTACACCTGATTGGAGTCCAGCTGTGGTAAATTAAATCTATTGGACATGATTTTGGAAAGGTACACACCACTCTATAGAAGGCCTCACAGCTGACAATGCTAAAACCAAGCCATGAGGTCAAAGGAAATGCCTGCAGAGTTCAGAGACAGGATTGTTGCAAGGCACAGATCTGGAGAAGGCTACAAAAAATATGTTGAACTGAAAGTTCCCAAGAGCACAGTGGCCTCCATAATTCTCTCTCCATAACTAGCACAACCAGGACCCATCCAAGCGCTGGTCACCTGGCCAAACTGAGCAATCAGGGAAAAGGGCCTTTTGTAAGAGAGGTGACCATGAACCCAATGGTCTGAGCTCCAGGGATCCTATGTGGGGACTGGACAAAGTTCCAGAAAGACAACCATCGCTGCAGCCCTCCATCGGTCTGGGCTTGTGACAGATTGGCTAGTTGGAAGCCTGTCTTCAGGGCAACCCCCCCCCCCCAAAAAAAAACTCCAGTGTAGATTAATGAAAACAAACAAAAAAAATACATACAATTTTTGACTGTAGCGTCAGGCTGCAAAATAACAAATTGAAAAAAAAGTTAAGGGGGACTGAATACTTTCTGGATGCCCTGTATTTGTGTAAATACAAACTGTATGTGTGAGTGGGTCTGATGAACTTGCAATGTATGATGGATATATAATGAACCTAAAACTACAACATTATTCATTTGGGAACTTTCAATACTTAATCACTGATAATTTAATTTTAAAGCTGTTTAAAAAATTCCATCTCAAATATCTGATTTTTTTTTATATCTAACACCAAAGTAATGCATTTCTTCTAATGGGATATGTCTTTGTCTTTCATTTTACTTCCTGGAAGCTGGGAGTTTTTCATGAGGAACTCTGCCCCTTTTAATTTTGAGTGCTAAAGTAGTCTTTTGGGAAACCTTTATTAAATTATCTGCGCACTAATGGGAATCTTCCACTTCAAGCCAAGTGCCCCTCTGATTGGTATCCTTTGCTCAGCTCAATTACTGCACTGGTATGCTACTCGGGCAAAAATTAACTGTAACTGGCTCTTTTTTCTCCCATTTCCATTCATTGTTCCACCATTACATCCTATTTCATTGGATAAAGTGCCACTGACTTTGTGTTTATAAGGTGTTGATGAGACAAGCTTTTTAAAGACACCTCTTGAAAATTACACGCCAGCTGAGTAAAAAGATATGTTTTCTTTTCAACGAACAGTGCTGAACACAAATTCATTCAAGTGCTCAGTGTCATGTTAAGCCGAGAACAGCAAACTGAAAATTAAAAAAATGAAAACATGATGTAACATTAATTAACAACATGAGCAATGAACACAATTAGAAACGATAATAAATTAAAACATTGAATATGAAATACAGCCAGGGTTATACATTAATCTCTAGAAGGTATTATTTATATGCATTCCTGTCCTCCATCCATCCATTTTCTATACTGCTTATCCTGTTCAGGGTTGCGGATGGGGGGGACTGGAACCTACCCCCAGCTGATACTGGGTACACCCTGGACTGGTCGCCAGTCAATCAATCATATAGAGACAGACAACCAGGCATGCTCACATTCACCTAAGGTCAATTTAGAGTGTTAAATAGCGGTGTAGCTTAATGAGTAAACTGCTGCTAAATATGCTTCAAACCAATATGCCTAAGCCAAAATAAACTTTTAAGAGAGATAGCTTACTTGTTTGTAAAACTAAATACATTTTTGGCTTTTATTCTCATTTTTCATTATTTATTTCAATCTATTTGTGAAAAGCAGTTACACTTACCGTTGTATCTTTTTTGAAACCCGTATTGTTTTGCCCTTCAGGGCCGCCATACCATAGTTAACTTAAACGTCTCCCAACCGTTGACGCAAATCGCTTTCCCTGTAACACCTTTACCATGTAATTCGGTTTAAGTTCACTTTTTTCTTCTTTCTAGTTGACGAACTAAGCGTATTAACCCAATTTACCTTAAGGTCTCGTAAAATAATTAATTTTTGGTCACAATTTTGCCCTCTAACATGACTGAAAGAAACTTAAAGCAGAAGAAAGTTTATGCTAGCTCGTGTTTAATCATCAAAGTTAAGCTAGCTCTGAGGACTGCCAGTCATCGAGATGTGAGTGACTAGGCAGCGGAGGAGATTTGGAGTCATGATATATCGCATTTACTGGATTCGTGGGCTGAATACGCCGACTTTGGATCGCCTGTGGATAACGTAAAGGCTTCTCCGAAGTGACACCAACGTTTAGACTTCGTCACCCGGTGTAAAAAGCACACCGTCCTATCATTGCTCGCTCCTGTTCGGGGCGAATTTAATTGATCCGGGCAAAGCGCGACTGCCTCAGAGGTGGATTCCCTGAATCCACACCGCTGAGCATTTCGTGTATCAGATGCTTTTTTAGGCGTTCTACTCATTGGCTTTGCACTCATTATACTTCCTTATAACTCTCTAAATGAAGGATAAACCAACAGGAATCCAAATGGAGCCGGAGTAATTATCCCTGCATTGTTGTGTGGAGGCTGCTCGGAGGAGGGAATGGACGCAAGCGAGCGAGCAGAGGCGCACCGAGGCAGCTACCTGACAGATCCAGCTCCTCTGTGATGCTGCCGTTTACGCTGGCTGAGAAAACCCGTGGACACCCCGAGGACTGCTTTATAAGACGCTAACGAGTGAGAAATCAGCGGCTATTTGTTATTCTGCACGTGCTGGGATTGCATATTGCATTGAAGAGCATGGAGAGCCAGTGCACTCTCCGCCTGCCGTGCACGGAGAGAGAATACAACACTGCTTTGATTTTCATCTGAATACGCAGCTTTTCTTAACGAGGTGATTTGTCTGCTTGTGTTCTCCCTCCGAACTGCTATCTTTTGTAATTCCTCTCAGATTTGTGTCTTTGTTTAGAGTGTGAAAGCCCAGCATCAACTCGGTCATTGTACAGAAGTGTGCGAGGAGAGGACAGCGTTGGCATCTCTCCATGCGCGCTCCACGCCGGGCTGTTTATTATTATGGAACTGTGACCCTAGCTGAAGTACAACCCATGCTTTCAAAATCTACAATTTCTCTACTTGTTTACATGCGTGGATGTGTGCATTTTGAGGATATCTTTGCTAACATGAGATGCATAGCGTGTTGCTTTACCGGCTCTCAGTGACGCAACATCTTACACAGACTGCATGAGAAATGTATGCGTAAGGGCGTGAACTTGCAGACAGTAACCTCCTTACAATTAAAACAGCATCTGCATATATAAAGCCAGGGTTTCAACCCGGTGCACTTCATTCAGCTTAACTCATCCCGAGGACAAAATGGATATCAAAGCGGACTCAGAGGACATGGACTACAAGCGGCCGGCTCCTATTGAAGTTTTTGCCAGCAGGTCCACGCTGCACGGCATCTCGCACATGTTCACTTATGAGCGGATGTGTATCAAACGCACCCTGTGGATTTTGTTCTTCCTAGGATCCCTGGGTGTGCTGGTGCTGGTTTGTGTGGACCGGGTGCAGCTCTACTTCCAGTATCCACATGTCACCAAGCTGGACGAGGTGGCTGCCCCTCAGCTGGCTTTCCCCTCAGTCACCTTCTGCAACCTCAACTCCTTCCGCTTCAGCAGGGTGACGCGCAACGACCTGTACCACGCTGGGGAGCTCCTGGCCTTACTCAACGGCAGGTGTGTGTGGTTCCCCTGTAGTTTACTTACACTATAAGGTGTACCTGTTGGTATTCATGATGTCAGAGGAAAGCTTTTAACCTTATCTTATATAATTTTGCTTAAAACAAGCTAAATCTCTGCTTGCTCTCTCTAAAATCAGACTCGTTGGCTGTTTGATAAGGTTTTGCCTCAGGAAGACCCATCTGTGAGGATTTAATAGGTGTTGATTGTGGAATTGATTGTGACCGCGGCACAACACTAGATAACAGTCAGAAGATTTAAAGATTTGGCTGAAACGGTACATTTCAATGTCGGTACACATTCTGCTGCAGTTACCAGGAAATTGAACAATTTGCTATTCCACTAAAATTAATTAAGAGCCAGTAATTCACTTCATCCGTGAACAAACAGACCAAGTTCTCCAAACTCCTTTAAACATTTTGTTAAGGAAAATAGAGCAAATCCCCCACTTTTTAGGCCTAACAGATTAAATCAGACACATTCTTGAGTACTTTTACTGTGTGAGAAATTCCATTTTCATTGTCAGTGGCCTTGATTTTTGTTTTAATGTCTGTCTCAGGGGAAATCTTATATGTCACTTGGAAGTGCAAAGCAATGTTTTAACGCCCGCTCTATTGGTTGTTGCTGTAAGGCCACTGAGACATGTGAAAATGACATGGTCAGAGAGTGCAAAACCTTTTCATGGCCCTCTGTAAATTTGACTCTGGACTGACCTCAGCCTTAGGAAATTGAGAAAAAAAGATAGAGCTGTGTTAATAATACAGCGTCATCACTGATCATACCAGCTGAAATCCACACTGCACACATATGCCACTCTATTGATGAAACTGTAAGCGACAGCATGAAATACACCCCTGACATCAATCTCTTGAAATATGTTGACACAGAGAAGTAAAACGTTTTATCTCAGATCATATGAATCTTCCTTCAGGTAACAGATAATGGATGAGCTGTTTCTAAGTGGTTAATATAAAATGATGAAGGACTAAATGCCCCTGGTGCGATTCTCTACCTCATCATTTTACAGTTCATGTGATACGAATATCTCAGCATAAGTAGAGGAGCAGATTTTTTTAAATCCCCTGTTGGTGAAGTGAAGAGAGATGTGTGTGATTCAGAGATGCGGTCTCCTCCCAATACACTTGTTGCCTTTTGCTGTGCTTTGATCATTTCAGACTTTCAGCAGGCATGACAAGCTCACCGCTCAAACTTTGACTTTAAATTTCTTCACTTTTACTCCGCCGCCCATGTTATTCTTATCACGTTTACCAAAGCAATAACGATAACTGTCTTTGACATTGTACGTAATCACACACAAACACGGACAGTTCACTACAGGAGAGCTACTACATCTAAATACCATTCTCCTAAACACAATAGTCTCCACTATTTTTAGCATATTGATCCACACAGCTCTGCAGCCAAAGGCACAGTAGGAGAGCACTTTTGCCGTACATGCTAGAATGACATGAATCCAATTCTCTGCTTTCATACTGAATATCATTGCTCTATGACCTCTACTGTATGTTTGCATCCATACTGCCAGTGGTAGCCTTACAGGAAAGGATTAGGCTCCACTGCTTGGAGCTGCAGCTCCAGTGCTCTGTATAGATTTCTACCAGTGTGCCTATATCCTACATGCTTATTTTCTCTTGTGCCTCTACTCTAAAATGTATGGTAAACAATGCAAAATTTCTTTGCAGGCCAGTCCCTCTCTTAGATATATTAGTAAAGCCTCAAAATGAATTTCTGTACACGAGAACCACCTCAGAGAAGGAACAGGCAAAGACTGAGAGGAAAACAGAAAATGAAAGCAGCAGCACTTGCACCAAGTGACTTTGGAAGGAGCTGATTTCAGATTGAGGGAGGGAACTGAAAGCAGAGGCAATTAACTTGTGTCTCGTAAGCTGTGTGATGAACAAGTCCTTATCCCCATGTAATTAGGGCTGTTTGTTAGGCTACAGAGTTGTCTTGTTGATTAACGCTCTCTCATCTTTCCAACTGTTACTTGCCCCCTCTTGTTCCCTTTGGCCTTGGGGAGGATGTCCCTTAACTTTATGCCAACTCAAACGTTGGTCTGGTATTTCTTGCAGCCACTAGAAACTCAAATCCAAGATATCCAGCTAATTGTACATGGATCGAGACTAACATTTTTAAAAAACCTTTAGATATCATATATGACTTGGGCTGCTTGGATATTTTTAAGATTTTGCAATTCATTCCACATCCAGTGAAGGGTGGAGCTTAGTTTGTTAATAATACAGTGTTAGCTAATGCTACAGATTTGGGTTGTGAATCTTTTGGTTCCTCCTAATACAATCCAATTCTACGGGCATGATTAAATTCAAAATGATTGATAATAGACTCAGACCAATTCCCATTCACAATACATTATACAATACATATTTTCTTTGCACACTTTGGGTCCCTTGGCACCAACTGAACATCGTTTAAATGCCACAGCCTACCTGAGTATTGTTGCTGACCATGTACATCCCTTTTTGACCACAGTGTATCAATCTCCTGATGGCTACTTCCAGCAGGATAATGCACCCTGTCACAAAGCTCAAATCCCCTCAAACTGGTTTCTTGAACACGACAGTGAGTTCATTGTACTCCAGTGGCCTCCGTAGTCATCAGATCTCAATCGAGTAGAGCACCTTTGGGATGTAGTGGAACTGGAGATTCACATCATGGACAAATCTGCAGCAACTATGTGATGCTGTCATGTCAATATGGACCAAAATCTCTGGGGAATGTTTCCAGTACCTTGTTGAAACTATGCATTGAAGAATTAAGGCAGTTCTCAAGTCAAAAAGAGGTCCAGACTAGTACTAGCAAGGTGTACCTAATAAAGTGGCCAGTGCGTGTATACATATCACATACATTTTTTAAAGAACACCAAGTTTCTCTTGTACTAATATAGAGTTGTTACTCTTATTGTGACAGCCAGTTTGTTTTTGAAAGACATTAAACAAGACAAGACAGTTTTGACCCAACAGTAAATGATAAATGTTTTAAATGTTTAAATGTTTTTTTTTTTTTTTTTTTTTTTTTAATATAGACATTCAGTAATGAAAATCAAAGAAATTATTTAATTGCATATCAGGGGCGTCCAAACTTTTTTCACTGAGGGCTACATACAGAGATGGTAGAGCCACTTTCATAAACTTCCCCTTGAGGATATTAAAGATAGTAATGCCAATCAACTAAGACATGCTTAGTGGGTCGCAGATAGCCTACCTGTTAGGCCATGACCCATGGACGTGGGCTGCCTGTGCCTCTTACCCTGACTCTCATCCCTGTTTATGCCTCTATCAGCTGTTTGCTTTTAGGAAATAAAGGCATAAAACAAACCCAAAATATATCTTTAAACAGGTTTGCTAAAGTTTGGGTATACTTAAAGGGCTAGTTAATGGCTTACAGGGCAAAGAGACAATCATTTTAAGGAAGGCCAATTAGATTTCAGGGCACCCTGGTTGGCCCTAGCTATCACTGCCCCTGGCATGCCATTGGTATTGCTATTTGCTGCTGTAATCCATCATGGCGTTATAAATCAAAGTACTGTTATTATTTTGGTTGGCAATATGTTAACTATTTACAGTGAAGTCACAAAAATTTGGCTTGTCAAAATGTTTTTCTACAGAATTAGCATGGCAGCACCACCCTGTGATGAAAGTAAGTAGTACAATACATTTAATCACAAGCTTTACATGCTTTCATTGGCCATATATTATTTTATTTATGGAATTTGCTGAGGGCCAATCAAAAGTGGACTGTGGGCCAAACTTGGGCCCCCAGGCCATAGATTGGACACCCCTGCATTTTATCTATAGTATACGTAACTACCTGTATCAGACAGTGAGCTCTGTAGCGTAATTAATAAAAGAGTGATCTTTTTAATGGAGCTTAAACTTTCAAATTATAATTAGTTATCCTAATTAAACAACAGGTTTGCAGGCTGACTTCCTGACACAATCCGTATGTGCTTGAAATGAAATTAAATACTTTCTCCTTAAGTGCAAATAATCTAACCATTTGTAATTTCTGCTTTAGTCCTTGGAACACACTTTGAATTTTAAGGAATCAAAACCACCTTATGAGCTCAATGATTATTGTATGTTCTGTTGATACGACAGTTGATATATTGATTCAATATTTGCCAGAATCTGCATATCTGACAGTGCTGATGTTCAACTTTTTAAGCTATTACCTGCTTTTATACAATCTATGCAACTGTACTTTTAAGCACATTTTCCTTTGAGAGACCCTAAAGTAGGTTTACTTGCAAGTCTTGAACTATATGGTACAATTTGCGGAAGGAAAATATAGGAATAGCGAAGGCTTTGAATATGAATGAAAAGAAAAACATTTTACCCTCTTAATTGGGTTTTGGTAGAAACAGTTTTGAATTAAACATTGATTCTGTGGAAAATGTTTTAGTAAGCCCCTTGGTATCAGGCTGTGAGCTTTCCATGAAATAAGTAGGAGAAACTCTCAAGTGTCATGTGGCTTTGAGTCTGTGTCCATCACTGTCTCAGGAGGAAGCGGCAGGCAATATCTGTTCTGGCAGTGATGCCACTCTGTCTTAGATGCTATGAAGTTTGTAGCTGAACTACTGGTAAGTTCACTTTAACCTACTCCACTCCACCACTTCATTTGAGTCTCCCTGAAAATCAATTACTTTCTCATCATGTTCTGCAGGTTGAAGTCACACTTAGCAGTGCAGAACATCACAAGTAAATTGCTTGATTTTATTTTTATTGTGCTGCAAAAGCAATTACATGATAATTAACAAAAGAAAGGTCATTTTGAAAAAGATGTTGGTTGTGCTGCTTAAAGTGCCAGATCAGCCCATGGAAGTCAGAGAAGCGAGTCTTCTGCTTACACAGTTATCAAGCTTTTACATGTTTCCTGTGCTTGCAATCATGCTTTAAATTCACTTAAACATCTTGTAAAGTGCCACAAAATGTAATACCTTGGCTGTATCATCCGTCTCAGCAGGTTCATGGGTATTGCTTAGGATTTGGGTCGTGGAAAAAGTGCATTGGGAGGACAGAATGGGGTTATCATTGAACAGAACACAAATAGCAAGGAGCTAAATGTAGCTGTAGGAGATTATAACTTGAGAGAAGAACATAAATAAATAATTTGGCAGAAAGTCAGGTACTGTAAGATGAAAATTTATACATTTTTGAAGGATGATGAATTATTGTCTGCATTTTACGTCTTGTGTGTGTGATTGCTTTTCAACGATAGAGACTCGGTTGGGTTGGTTTCACCTCTCTGTGGCCCTTGTTTGCATCCCTGTGATCTTGTCCAAAGTGGCATAATAACTGTCACAGGTGCACCATAATTAAGATGTGATTATCCAAACTCTGCTGCCAGGAATCATTACAGTTATTCATTTTCAAGGACACTGCACAAACAATCCCATCCTCATTAGAAGAGGAGTTCAATTAGCACTAATTGGATAATTACCTGAGATTAGATCAAGATGTGTTCATTGTTGTGTCATGCAGTTTGTGGTATTAACACTAACTTTATGTAATAGGAGTATAATCTGTGAAGATTGTGGTTTCCATGGAGTTGTGAGGTCCTGTGAGTAAAATTGAGTGACCAGTATCTTGATCAAAGTTCACTCTAAAATTCAGTGATACTCATATTTACTAACTCCTCTCCTGAGGCGGCAAAATGATGCAGATGCTCCCTCATTCGTTGTAGTTCCCGCAAGAAAATTAAAGTGCTTGTGGCCCATAATCCAATTTAGTCTCCCCCGCCCGTATGCACTGAGTTTGCTGTGATTGCTTTAGGGAGCAGTGGCAGGGCAATATTAAAAAATCTTCCCATATTATTGTGATTGTATGCGCCTCAGCTAAAGCCTCCTGACTCTGGAATCCGGGCACGGTGTCTTAAGTGCTCTCCTGGCAGCTTTGTGTTGCTTATAAGACAGAGGCTCACGATACAATTCAATTAAGTTCAGACTTTACCACAACAGGCTGTATCTTCTCATTACAAAAAGGCATGACAATGTTGTGAAGTCATGCCAGTGTGGGCTAAATGTGTTGTGCTTTTTAGTAAAGATGCAGCTGTGTCAGTCAGTAACTGAGCTGTGGTGTGACATGACCTGTGATTTCACAGCCAGTCCCATTACAAAGACATCACATTCCAACAGTTTGTTATTGCGTGCCATACGGATGCAAAAGGCACCGCCCTATCATCTGCATCTGGCTTTCGCTTAACTCTAATGTAAACACATCAGCTATGGATACTTAAATCAGTGGCTTTTCATGGCATAGAAGAAATATCAGGAAAATCATCTTGGGTGAGGGGTGAAGGATTGGTCAGAACTAGGGATGACATGAATTTGACTTCATGTGTAATCAGTTTATTTAAATTCAAAGTTTATATGCAACTTTTATCAAATATTTTTTTCTGTTATTTTACTTGCTTCTGGTAGCAATAAAGCACCACTGTCAGACAGTGGCTATAGCACACGTGAAAGCTGTTTGCTACCTGCTGTGGATAAAAGAATGTGAAAACAGTAGAGGCTGGTGACACATCTATTCTAATAACAGACTTAGCATCTATTAACTTCAGAGACAATACATTTTGCTGCCAATCTCCACTGTTTACTTGTTTTGACTCTGTTCACTTAAAAAAAGCACTCCATCTCATGCAGTAACCCTACGTTTTGTCTTCATTAGGGATTTTCACATACTTCAGAAGAAAAGCTGATAATAGTGGCTTTCCTGCTTAGCGCTGCAAGCAACTTGCAAAGCAGTATGGGATTACAAGAAGTGTGAGGATGGCCACTTTTGACAGCTTTTCTCCCTCATTATGTGAAATTCATTCATGTGAGGTAATGTAGAAAAATACACACCATATGAGTAGTCACTTTTTAATTAACAAAAACATTTCAGTGCAGGAATCTCTCAGAAAATTAGAATTTTCTTTGGACATTTGACAGGGACTTTTGATTGTTATTTCCCTTCAAATGCAAATCCTTAGTCAGAATATGGAGACAGGGCTTTTAGTCTGATATACAGACTGGCTCTAACCCATCCTGCAATTCTTCCTCAGTTTCTCCGAGTAGATTTTGTACCCAAACCTGACAAAGCTAAAACAATGATATTTGATGGCCTTGGATTGAAATTGGTTTGATTTTCAGGCCTTGGATGAACTTCTTCTAATAGTTCTATTTTAGCAGTGGTATCATCAAATCAGTCTATTTGCTCATTTTAAAACAATTACTGTTGCATCTTTGATTGTGTCTAGGTAATTTGGAAGAAATCTTGTCCAAGTTTAAATGTATCTTTGACAATATTGTGAACCAAATTTAGGCACAAATAATCCATAAATTAAATTTATCTCTGAATGGTCATAGAAAAACCAGCCCTTCTTATTGTTTAAATTTCTTTCTTTATCTCCTTCAGACTTTTGTAAGTCAATCACACATTGATCTGTTGTTTCTCTAACACATGAGGCTTGGGAATGACATCATTTCAAACCAATCACTGTCTGTTTTCCACTTCCTTGCAACTTTAAGAATAGTGTGAGCTAAATACCATGGGGAGTCTTTGAAATTTAATTAAACAAGTAACACTAAATGCTTTGTGTATTCCTGAAGGATATAGGTCATCTGTGATAACGCGTACTCTGTTTTAGGTGTTAACAGAAGATCTGATTAAGCTTGGTGTAGAGCCGCTGACACTTTTTTTCAAATTTAATGAACTTCTTTTTATGAAAATGCAACTAATACATTAGAGCCAGTCAGGTCAAACATTTAGTGTATAATCTGTTCACACAGTCACACACAATAGCTGTTAAGCATTAACCCTACAAAACCTCAATTTCCCTTTATCAACAAAGCCAGAGGAATAAAGAAAAGTACCAAGTAATTATGCATAACCTCTCCTGGGTTTATCATCTATTTAATTTATGAGCAAAGTGGTCATCAGCACTGTCTTATATTTAGCCTGCTGTTCCATAACAGAAACGACTACACATGCTTCTTACTTGTCTTTATTAAAAGATAAATAAAAGGAGACAGCTGTTACTCCAAAGATTACAACAAAGATGCTTCTTAAGTTGTATCATAGTTACAAACTAGCAGACGTTCCCTTTCTTAGTAACTGTGGAAATGCTAGGTTTATCTTAAATCTATGGTCACAGTAGAGTTCATTTAACATTCTTCTTAACTTCTAGGAAATAATTGTTGACAGTTGTCTAAAAAAATAGCAGAAGAAAAGAAGGGATACAGTTTGTCTGATGTCTTGCAAGAACAGTCATTTGTGCTGTTATATGTGGTTTAATTCTGCTAAGTAAAATATTCTCCTAGTGTTTCCATCTGAAAAAAAAAGAAGCAAAGTTAGTGTCAGAATGTCTGGAAGAAACTTGACCCAGGCCCTGTGTGGGATCAGGACCCCCGAGGGGAACAAGACACTGAGTGAGTGGGTTTCAAGATGTCCTTCAAATATCAATGAAAAATTGAAAGAGATTGAGAAAAAAATTCAAACAGTCTATTTTACCATTTTGTTAAAATATATCCATAAATTGAGTTCAGTTGAAAATAAAACCATAATGATAAGTAGGTGAGATTTGTACAGGAATTAAAGTACTGTGTAAAAAATCTTTTAAAAAACTGTGTTCATTAAATGTTCCATTCTATACATGGCGATTAGCTGTATTCTGCTCTGGTCTTTGTTACAGTAACAGCCTGTTAGTGAGTAGCACATATTTTATACTTTGCCTCGATTTCCCTCCAGGGACAGTGGTGGTCCCCAGTCTTTGGTACTGTTATTTTTGGGGTTATTGGGATGTGGTTGATTGAACTCATAGTGAGGCTGGTCAAGAGAAGTACAAAAACATCTTCATCATCAAGAGAACTCTCTGTGTTGCTCTGTGCTCTTGTTTTGATAAAGAAATGTGGCCCAGTTCTGAAAACTACCGCTATGCTATAGCTACATCCAAGCTAAACACTACGCTGTCTGCAGCCATTGCTATCACAGACAGGGTAACCACTGCCTTATTCTTCTCAAATGACGCTGCAGATTGGAGCTTTTCAGGACACATTTGCCTAATGACAGACATGGAATCTAGCCAATCCAGCTGCTTTGCAAGGTTAGAAGCTTGCCTTTTTAAACCTGGTTTATGCTTTTCAGCAGAGGCCTATGCACATAGCCTAACGTTTATCTCCTCAAAAATGTATGTAAGCACTGTGATTGGTCTCCTGATGGCACTGGGTGAGTAATGCCTACAGACATCCTGTGTGTGCTCTAGTGTGAGATAAAGGACTGCAGACAGTGATGCATCTAGTCAAATCTACTTGCAACAGCCAAGGTACATGTCCTTGTGGCCGAACAAGTTCCTTTAGCTGATTCAATGGCTGCACTGTAGATTTCCTGTGGTGTCTTCCCTTTTTTTTTTTTTTCTTTTTACTTTGCAATAACTACAGCACAAATAACCACTGCTAAATATTGATCAGCTCCAGCTCCAACATTACACTGAGTTTCATTTGTCATGGTTTTCCATGCACAAACAAGCAGGAAATGTGGCAGTGGGACCAGGAACTGGCATAAAAATGGCAATATTGGGTTGTATTTTGGCAAAGCATTGCTGAGTGCAGACCACACTAACACACAAGCATGTAGTACTTACAACAGCAATTGCTTCTACAGGATTGCTACATACAGATTTATAAACCAGGCTTTAAAGGGCCACCAACTTGATACTGAAGCAGTACGTGACCCTGAGAGGGTTGCTTTGTTTATGAACCACCTCTTGCCACTGATTGAAGTGAAAAATCCTAAAGTTTAAATGTCATTGTGTGCCACACTTGATTTGAAGAGTTTGCTTTGACTTTATGGAAAAGTGTGAAAGAGTGAAGATGAAGGCTGCTGGGCATAAAACATTTAACTCTCAGTTATTTTAAAGTGGCCTACAGACGTTTTTTATCAGATTCTTTGGCTTCTTTATAAATCTTTGTAGTGGAGATGTTAGAAAGATAAATTGTCAAGTATCATTTAATTGGTCTTGGCCAGATTTTTGACATGACAGTGCTGAATTTGACAAGATTAATATTTCTGCTTTTAGCCTCAGTCTTCACAGCACTTGTACCTCTGTCTTTAACTCCTCCAGAAGTATGATGGATTCCCATTTCTCATCAGTGTTATGAGTTCAGTTGAAAGAAATAGTTATTTCAAACCACAGCCTATGCTGTCTCACAAGGTGAATGTTTTATTTCATTCTGTTTGTAGCAAGTAAACAACAGTGGAGCTGCAGCGGAACATATTACATTTCTTGTAATTTGGTAGGGACATGAGTTCAAAACACACTGTCATTCGAATATTAAGGCAGCACTCACAAAAGAAGTATTAAAATATTCCATTTTTTATTCATGGATCAAATGACATTATTCCTGTCATCAAGGGACAAACTTGCTCATGAGCAGACAAAGCTTGACCTTGTGGAATTTTAAAAAAATCTATTAAGATTTACCGCCAATTATGTTTTGAAATAGTGCCTGTATCCATGAGAAATAACTGGGCTGTCATCATCCACAAAGTCATCCACAGATTTATTGTCAGAGGAGAAGGGTATGCCTTTGTCTTTCTCTGTCTCTCGTGTTTTCCATTCTAATTCTGGTGCCTTCAGCTTTGCGACTGAGTTATTCATGTTTGCACATTTAAATTGAGCTGCTCAAAATTATTACAGTAATACAGTGATATAATATGGCTGCTGCTCTCTCACATTACACACAAATTCAATTCTCCTCACCACCCCTATGCTATACGCTCAATTGGAAGACACAGAAAGAATGACAACCTTGTTTCTCTTTTAATTCCAAAACAAATTTAAACACTATTACGTGGCTTTCTTGTGTGTCCAGACAAATCATCCTCATAAGTGTCTGTCAGTAGTGCTTAATCATAGCACTCCATAATTTGGAAGTGTGTTCCACTGATGGCCCATCGCTCAGCAGGGGTCATCAATGGGCTGCGTTTTCCTCTGAGTGAGGCCATGCTAGTTAATTGAGGTTAATTTGTATCTGTGAATGGCTGTGAGCAGGTGCTGAAGGTTGATGATAGTTCTCCAGCAGTGGCATTTCATGAATGTCATTCTCAGCATTTTGTTTCTGAGAACTGCCATTGTAGATGAGCTTCAGCTTGGCGTGTGTTGGTATGCAAAATACTCATACTTTATTTGTATGAGGAGAAAGAGTTTGTGTGTATGCTTCCCCACATGATGCAGCTAATTTTCCAATTGAAAGAAATTGCAGCAGATGCTTTGTGAAGTGTTCGGTTTGGATTCCAATGCTAAATATTCTTTGTTGTATTTTCCTAGAGTGTAGGATTGCAGGAGTGCAGGATTCTCAACTTGATTCAGTGTGTTCTGAACAGTTTATGCTTAAAATGTTAAAACATTGCCACACCTAATTATTTGGTAGGACATTTCACATAATTGTGTGTGGAAAAATAGTCACATTTTTTAGATAATGAGCAATTTGTCCTACTCATCATCACCCTTGGATGGGACTGGCATGCCAACAATGGACTGCCTTTTGCCTTTTTTGCAAACAACATATAGAGATAAAATTGTTAGAACTGGCTAACTGCAGGTTTTCAAGTGTTAGCATTTACTGTACCTCTAGTCCAGTTAGAGGGCAAATATTCTTCCTAGCTGTGCCTTTAATGATTTCTTTATAAATAAATCTGTACTGGTATGCCAAAAATGTTTGTCTGCATGCCAAACTCCTGGAGTGCACATTGAAATGAAACAAAATATAAAATTATGCACAGCTGAATTTGTGTATTGCTCTACAGATTTAGGAAATCACTTAAAGGGATACTTCAACATTTTGGCAAATTTGTCCATTGTCATAATTCCTATAGTCTTAGTAATAGGTTTGTTACCTTTAGTTGTCGGTGCAAGCTGTTTTTAGATCGGCCGCTGCCGAGTTCGGACCTGCTTTGCCAACTCAATGTAAGCAGACGGTATTCCGGCTTTCCTTCATCAAACTCATCCAATACACAATCCAACAACTCCAAAACGCTCTCGTGGACAAGTTGTGACCTGTACATTCACCACGCAATGAAATAATAATGTATAATTATGTAACATTACGACGCATGAAGCAAATACTCGGAACTATTTCTTGAGTGAACCACTGGGCGGAGTGGCACAGTGCAGCAGCCATGCCTGGAGTGTAGTTCTGGCTTTGCATTTAGCTTTAAAACATCTCGGTCTCGTAATGTTCCATGATTATTTCATAGCACCGATATTCATTTATAGCAAAAATTAAAGTCCTTCAGTGAAATTCTGAATTTGTAGTGGCATAGATAAATAAGTACAACAGTAATAAAGCTGAGGATTTTTTTAATCTCTGATGACTGTACGTTTTTTATTGTTCATTGATGTATTGATGCTAGTGCCCCCAACTCAAGTAAAAGCAGCAGACCACAGCGTCAAATAGTCCAGATACAGCTATAAGTCTAAAATCTTGCACAAGTGTATTTATGGCAAACAAAATAAACTCAATGTGAAAAAGCAAAACAGGATTTTATAATAATATATTGTACAGTTGGGTTATTAATAATGATGCATTCATGTTTTTTGTTTGGGAAGGACAAAACCTTAGAAACTTGTGGATGGGGATTAGGGAACGTTCTGTCTATCACAATCATAACAGGCCATCAGGAGCAACAGAACATATGATGTTGTGCTGCCCCAGGGAGTTAACTACATAATGGGAGTTCAACAGGCAGCTGTTATTGCTGTTTGTTATCAGTTGAGACGGTTGGTAAATCAAACTCTTGCCAAAGCTGGGCAGGAGAAGTGCAAAAAACAAACTGTACACCAAGAAAACCTTTTTGTATGGTTCTTTGCACTTCTTTGAATAAGAAAGTGTTTACAAGCTTGCCCTACTTCTGTCCCATGCCTGTAGCTACTGCCTCATTCTCCTCAAATGACACTGATTAGTGTGGTTATTCTTTGTCCAGGAGCAAGTATTTCAGCTTGATGCTTTTTAAGCTGGACCTGCCTGATGACAGACATGGAAACTGGCAGGTCCATCTACTTTGCAAGGTTATGGACTGCTTGGTTTAGAAATGATTCACAGAATTACCGGAAGCTGAGAATGATTCTTTGTCAAAGTTCATTTGACTTTTTGCTATTTGTATTCAAATAAGTAAACCATTTCAAAATTATATTTTTTACTCATGTAATCAGTTGAAAGATGTTGCATGTCATTTTCAGAAAACACTGCAAATAGAATTTAACAGTTTAATCATAAAATCCCACTGTGTGCTGTTATGTTGTGTTTCTGTCTTGATTTAATAAGTGAAGGGATAAGTATAAATTGGAATGTTAGTCCTCGTGTCCTCAGTAACTAAGTCCAGAACCTTTCTGTGCAGGTATGAGATCCGAGACCCACACCTGGTGGAGGAAAATGTCCTTCAGATCCTGAAAGAGAGGGCCGACTTTGACAGCTATAAGCCCCGCCCCTTCAACATGCGTGAATTCTATGATCGAACAGGCCACGACATCAAGGACATGCTGCTGTCCTGCTACTACCGAGGCATGGAGTGCAGCGCTGAAGACTTCAAAGTGGTGAGTCAGGCATGTCAATGGTTAAACGTCCGCTGCAGCTGAGGCTCTGCCAGGAAGAGGGTCAGCAGAGCATATTTGTATTACAAGGTCAGCACTGCTATAGTTTATGATAACATCTATATAAGCTGACCTCAGTTGAGAAATCCTCACTGAAGTTTGCTTTTGAGGAATGAAATGTTGGGATATATATGGTTGTGCATTGTATGGATCTATTCTCGTCCTCACTTCAGTGTGAGGGGCTCCATCAGTCCTGTTCCCCCTCAGGATGAGACTGAGAATGGTTGTGTACACTGTGGCTGACTCACAGGCCAATGGCCTCTGAGTGTACATCTATAATGGTGATAACACAACGTGTCCAAATTTGCCACGAGGCACTGCATGCTGTGAGATAGTTTACAGTCTCAGCAAGCTTGAGCAATGCTCTCATAAATGGTTGATATTTGGGCATTTACTGAACCCTGGGTCAGTGCCATAACACTTTATGAGTAGGAAGTTAAAAATTGTGTCCCTGTGGGAGATTTTCTGGGTGTGTTTGTTTTCCTCATCAATTGGACGGGGACAGACATCCAGTTATTAACTGGAACCTGTGTGACCTTTATATCTGCGGTGTAGTGTCCGGATTCATTACACACAATGAAGTGTCTGCATTTTACCTTGTCCTCATAGTACTGCTTGTAACAACAGTTTGGTTGTCACTGGTTACAGGTTTTCCTTTCATTATTGAATGTGTTTAATCTGCATTTTTGTTGTCACCTGCTAAGTTAAAGAACAATTACTCGTGAGAACAGCTGAAAAAGAGCCCAGATATCTAGCGATTCTTTAAGAGGATGTCTCGTTTGACTTTCTTCTCAACCAAAATTTGTCTGTTAGTGGTTTGTTGCTTGGCAGATGGCATACAGTGTGTTTATCAGAGCTTGTCTGCTGGCAACCGCTGCTAACTGCTGCTGAAAATTGGGTTTACAAGTGTGGTGACTCTCAAGGATACTGTAACTGTTTGGGCCGTAACAGATTTCAAGGATACTGAGCGTCAGAGATAGCTCATGTTCTAGTCTCTGTCAAGATTCTTTTTACTAATTTGCCAGTTCTCATTTGTAATGCACAACCTTTAGTCTTTTTTAACTCTCAAAGTTATAAGGGCAGTAATTACAACATAAGCAATGCAGGAGGCATTTTTATATTAGATGAAATGATGCAGTACATTGTGTTTTAGTCAATCCTCCAAAATACACTGATGGTGAAAACTAATTTCAACATTTATAAAGACATTTACAAAACAATTCCTATTGAGATGAATGAGTTGAATATGACTGTTTCTAATTGTAGAAATTAATCTGTAGTCATTTTATTCATCTGTTGTGTTCTCAAAGATACCTTCAATTAGTAGGTTTAGAAAATGGCTCACTATAAAATTGCACACCTTGCAACTAGTGGCACCCTGCTGTGAGAGAGGAAGCTAATCCAGATGGAGAGACGATCCAACAGATGCTCACTCCAGAGCAGGTAGCATGTGATGATGGCAGGGTACTGATAGGGATGATGTCCCTTGAGATTGCCATATTATTGGACCTTAGCATAGTCTGTGACTGTGCCATGTGGAGAGTCCCATCACCATTTACACCGTAAAAAGTATTCACTCACCTGCCCTTACTGGCATATGAACTCTGTCCAAAATCTCTTTGTATGCTGAAGCATTCAGAGATCCTTTCACTGGAATTAAGGGGCCAAGCCCAGCTCCTGAAAAACAACCCCACACCATAATCCCCCCTCCACAAAACACTTAGCACAATGCAGTCAGACAAGTACTGTTCTCCTGGCAACCGCCAAACCCAGTTGTGTCCATTAGATTGCCACTCCAGAGAACATGTCTCCACTGCTCTAGAGTCCAGTGGAGGCGTGCTGTACACCACTGCATCCGACGCTTTGCATTGCACTTGGTGATGTATGACTTGGATGCAGCTGCTTGGCCATGGAAACCCATTCCATGAAGCTCTCTACACACTGTTCTTGAGCTAATCTGAAGGCCACATGAAGTTTGGAGATCTGTAGCGATTGACTCTGCAGAAAGATGGCAACCTCTGCGCACTATGCGCCTATGCATCCACTGACCCCACTCCATCATTTTACGTGGCCTATCACTTGGTGGCTGAGTTGCTGTCGTTCCCAATCACTTTCACTTTGTTATAATACCACTGACAGTTGACTGTGGAATATTTAGGAGCAAGGAAATTTCATGACTGGACTTGTTGCACAGGTGGCATCCTATCACAGTACCACGCTGGAATTCACTGAGCTCCTGAGAGCAACCCATTCTTTCACAAATGTTTGTAGAAACAATCTGCATGCCTAGGTGCTTGATTTTATACACCTGTGGCCATGGAAGTAATTGGAACATCTGATTTCAATTATTTGGATGGGTGAGTGAATACTTTTGGCAATATAGTGTATCACTGAGTGTCTTTTACTATGGGCTTTTTTCATTAAATACTTTGGGCGTTAATTCTAGACTTTTAACTTACTCAGAGGAAGTCCTTCACTATAGAGACTCATCTGCAAAGACATTATCTTCTACAGTTTGCCATGAAATAATAAGATCCTGCTCTTTAATGGTTGGCCCATCCACATCCACAAAAAGTGATCATTGCAACTAAGGATCAATTGAAATTGGTTTTCAGGGTCAATATTGATACTGATTATTAGCAGTGCACGTGAGCGATATTTGGAACCACTATGCATTTATTATGACAATCAAGATGTCCTTAATGTTGTGGGACATTAAACCTTTTAAAGTCAATCATATCATATTTGATACAATTTTGTGAGGCCTCTGTCCAATCAACACAATCAATAATTTCCTCAAAAACTTTTGTGTGTAGTCTGATAAATGATTTTAAAAAGCCCCTATAATGGATTATCATTGCCAGAAATGCCTGATGCATCAAATGTGATACAAAAAATATGTGAAATTTTATGGCAGTTTTTATTTTTCTGGATTTCAGTA
Source organism: Cheilinus undulatus (assembly GCF_018320785.1). Lineage (NCBI taxonomy): Eukaryota > Metazoa > Chordata > Actinopteri > Labriformes > Labridae > Cheilinus > Cheilinus undulatus. The sequence goes on from NC_054867.1 coordinate 41,855,277, forward strand.
GAAGATTGATGTACATCTCTCAATTTTCTGGCTGTCATTTAAGGTTTCAGGTTTTACAGGGTTCACCCAATCAGACAGTGCTGCGGGAAGGAGATTGTTTGTGGCTGTAGAGAGTGAAAACAAAGCCAGAGGAGACAGCACACCTTGCACTGAAGCCAAAGTACCACACCTTTAAATTAATTTATTTTGGCTGATTAACCCTTTTCAGTTAAGTGAGGTCCATTGTTTTTTACAAAAATTATATCCTCCTCTCATTACCATTAGCAGTCAGTTCTCTGATAAATAGACATCCACGAAGCCCTCCCTCTTAAATATATCATGTTTTTGCATTTTCCCATTAATTTCAGCATTCTTTAAACCCCTCTCCATTTTCCTATTGTCTCACAAACATACATTTACTGTTTATGCTACCTCTGCTAAATTTTATGCCCTTTTATAAGCCTTTCACTTTTTCGAAGGTGAGGGGTGATGTTGCACTGGGGTAAATTCCTTGTAAGTGTAAATACCCTTCTGATGCTGAGGTGTGCTTCAGATGACAAGCAAAGTTCCTCCTCCAGACTTGTGTACAAGTTTGATACATAACATTCTTGCCTGTGGGCATAGAGCGTGTCTGAAAGATTGCAATAAAAGGCATATTAAATGTGGCCCTCTGCTTCACTCATACCTGTGTCCTTCAGTGGTCCTTTGAGGTAGAATATCTCATGCTCTGAGCGATTTTTTCTTTATCCCCGCCCTGCAAAATCATTTTGTACAGCAGTAGCTGCGACACGGCCCACATGGTGCAGCGCAGTTAATGTGCTGATGTGTCCACATTTACTGTAGTTAGTTGTGCTTATGGCAGATGGTGCTTCGCAGGTCTCGGCTGTATTAGTACAGTAGTGGACCTGGATAGAAAAGCTCAGCAGAGAGCATTAATGGTGTGGAAAAAATCATCAGAGCGATTGAAAATAGGAAGAAAAAGTAGCATGAACATTCCCACCAGCCTCTGCCTCAAAAGCCCAGAGCATGGAAACAGTAAAACTGTGATTAACACTGTCGGCAGTTTCTGCTTGTTTACTCCCAGCATCAGCGGTGTGCCTCACTCGCAGCTCCCTGGCTGCAGAGGATCGCCAGAAACAAATGGTCTCTGCTACATATGGCATCAGGGAGTCTGGTTACTGCTCATCTTTTCATCAGTGCTCTGATAGAGGAGGAAATAAAACATTCAGACCACAGCGATGGTAACACTTTGTGCCAGGGTCTCAGATGGGATGGTGAGAATCTGCTGGGTAATATTATATATTCTGATGGATGAGCACACTTGGATGCTTCACTGGTTCTGCTATGTCTGAATTGATTTCACATTGTTTCAGGTTCATGTTCAGGTATTTTCAAAATGATGTACAGTATGTCCTTGTTGAAGGGCAATGTTGTCATGAATTAATGATAACTGGTCCCAACACCCAGGGGGAGATGTTGCCATATATCCAATTTTCCATCATTAATGGAGAAAACATAACTGTCTGGTAACTATGTTGCTCTTTTCTGACCACTTCAGTCAAACTCAGTGTGTCCTTGCTTCCTCTTAGTAATTTGAAAGACTTTTTCTAATTAGAAATGCAAAAGGTTGGACTTGCCCATTTTTTTTTTTTTTTAGCTCAGCTGATATTAAAGAACAGCAGGAGAGAAAAATTACCCTCAATTAATATTAATAGGTGGCCTGCAGCTTTTTAACCACAGCTGTAGGAGATAATAAGAAAACACTAAAAGTGAGTAAAATACAAAAAACTTGATATGATTCTTTATGACCTTGTGTTAAAATTAGATAGATGTGACGATACATGGAGAAGCCATGTATTTACAGAATTACATAAAAATAAAAATAAAAATGATAAAACTTATAACTTGTTGCACCATCATATTCAGCTTCATGCTACTATGGATTCACTGCTTCTAAAATCATTTCGTTTTCAATGCACATTGTCATTTATGTATCTATTCGTATTGGGGTTTCTACCCATGCACTCCCTGAAAAGTCAAAGCATGCTATTTGACTAACCCAGGCAGCATCTTTACAGCAGAGCCTTCTCCGCCAAGTTAAAATGTATTATATTCATTTTGCGGTAAAATGGTGAAATGTATGATGAGTGTTCCTGACTGATTATAGGTTATGATATAGAATGATTTATTGCTTGAATTTATTGCATATTGTATGTTGATATGTGTTTGAAGTCACAACCTCTGTTTTCCCCATTTAAAACACTTCAAGACACCCACATATAATCACTAGGGAGAACTCAAACTGACTTCTAACTTTACATGGCTTAAAACTGACGCTAAGGGGGCTGGCAGAGAGCATTAGGGAGTGAGACAGCAAATGGGAAGGGGAAAAAGAAGCAGAAAGAAAGAGACGGATGGACAGAGAGAAGCGGAGACTGAAGCCCAGCAACAACAAAGTCACTGGAATGAAACTGAACATAATGGTCAAGTGCTGCAGTGAGGCACAAAGACACAACAGCAGCTGCCACCTCTGCAGCAGCCATAGAAGTACTATCAGTAGACACACAGGTTTGTGCTCATTTAACCTCTCAGAGGCTGCACCCTATCTCCCCTTCCCAGCCACCCGATTGTTTCCCCAAAACATAATGAAGTGTGTCAGCTCAACAGGTCTCTGCTTTCCACTCTTAGACTTTCTGTTCAAAACAAAATGCTAGCTTCTATCTAAATGCATGAGGAAATAAAAATGTTACAGGTCAGAGGGGTATTTAGGCACTTTATGAGGCTGAACAATTTGTAAGAATAATCACAATTACATTACGATACCAAATGTCTGCCTGAGGATGAATGAAGTATTTTGGATAGCAGTTAGAGATGTTGAATTACTTTTGGCTCACTTTAACTTGTTCAGAAATATGTAGCAGTACATGTATGTGATCACTCCAGTGGTCCAGTGATGAATATTCTGACAGCATTTTCACTTTTTCAATGTTCCAGTTCATTTGTGTTCTCTGTTAGTAACACAGTTAAAGTAAGTGATTTAGCTAAGATATTATCTGACAAAAACAATTTGTTGTTATGATTTCACTTGTACTTCTACTGTCTTAAGGTCTTTATGGCATTGAACTTCACTACTTGAGAAGAAGCTTAACGAATGGGTGAAAAGTTTGATATTGTAAGGTCCATATTGAGTGATACATAGTGCGAATTGCCAGGAGGATTTCCAGGATGGGGGGATTTCAGCTCTTCTAGTTCTGGTTCCCCCCCCTCTGATGATACATTTTCATTGCTGGGGGAGATACATTTTGTCCCTGCCTCTGCTCGGACTGAATGCATCCTGTTCTGTGGTCTGATCTCAGCATTCACTGTGTGACTGAAACACTGACAACACACAACCAAAATTCAATATTTATGTGCTCACACTGCGGCCTCATTGTTGCGCACAGCCTGAGTTCTCACACTGAGGAGTGAAATCAGGACGGACCAGGGTTAGTGCAAGGATTTCAACTTTGTCTGGGTCTTTTCATATCTGAAGTTTAAATGAATTCGACTTCTTATGTTAAACAAAATGCTGGAGATGTTTGAGACATTTAGCGTAGAGACACCCTGGGGTAACTACTAACGAGACATATTCATTTATTGGCGCTAGTAAAGCATGCAGCTCCTATTGCCCAATCCAAAAATATGTTTGCCTTAATTTTTTGCTGTCCCAAAGACCCATAAATCAGTCATCAGAAGACTGATCTTTGACTTTAATGTAAGAAAATTCTCTCTTTTTGACGGTAAGCATTAATTATTATTTTTTATTGGTCATGGAGAGAAAGAGAGAGAGAGAGAGAGAGAGAAAGTCAGTGGGAATAGAGCGGCGTGCTGCACTTAGTCTGAGCTTAGATCAGTTTGATTTTTGCTTCAAGAAAACATAAAGACAAACAGATAAGCCTGGAACATACAGCTCTCTCTGTCTTTCCTTCTTTGTTTTGCCGGTTTTTAATGTGTCATAAAGAAATGTTAATCTAGTAGTGTATCAAAAGACTTTCAGCAGGTGCAGTATCAGTGACTTTGGATGAGATCGATGAGGAAAATGAGTTCATAAAACTTAGAGCAGTTTTCAGACTTTATCAGCTCAGAGAAGTTTATACAGGAAAAATGCTGTGACGTTTTGGAATCTACTTGTAATTCTGCAAGTGTGCAAGTCAGAAATTCATCCACATCATGAGTAGCTAATTAAGCAGAGGTCCACTGTTGTGTCCTCACAAACTACGCACTTCAGACTCAAAAATCATCAAGTGAGAACAGGCTTGAAGGCTCACAGTGTATGATCGGCTATAGATTAAAGGCATTTTAGCAATGGTGTACCTATATCAACACAATAGCACATGACTAATGCCTGGAGGCATTGAGGAGGACATTTACCCTAACACTGCTTTTATAGTTCCTTTTAAGTTTTAGTGAGAATGATGTTTGAAATAGTACAACAATTTGAGGTCATCAACAAATTAAAAAAGTTGCTTCATTTGAATAAATCTGGTCATCGTGCATATTTGTTAGCATCAAGATGCATTTTTGACCAAGTAAACAAAAAATTAGGTTTTAATACTTTGATTTTCATTTGTTAAAGGTAACACTAGTTGCTTGAACTGACTTCAGGTGCATTAAAAATCACTGGAAGACTTTAAAAAACCTTTTTAGCCAAAGCACATTTATATACATTACAGTTTGATTAATAAGTGCAGAGGTGGAGATTCTGAGCATTATGGGTAGGTTTTCCCAGTGTAATCCAATGGCTGCTGCCATGGTAGCTACTGTATTAGCTGGGATGTAGCTGTATAAGGAGCAGTTTAATCAGAACTTGACCACATTTCTTCTTAAAACAAGAGCGAAGAGCCACCTGGAAAGCTTGTCTTGGCAGAGGAGACATTTTTGCACATCTCCCAACCGGCCTTGGCATCAGTTTCATTCACAGAGAAGATCCACCATTAACAATCTACAGCAGCAGTAACCTGTCAGCTCAAGAGAAGCACATACCCACAACAACTTTTTTGTCTTGTCGCTCTAAATGGCCTGTTGAACATGAAATCTATCCATGCAATGGGTATATGAACCAGTCAACCTTGCATGTCAGATTAAAGTTTATATAGATGCATTGAGTAAAGGCTCAGTGAGCATGGACCCAACTTCTTGCACTGACCTCTTCACAATTGATCAGTTAAATTGCGTGAAACAATCAAAATGCACAAAAACTCCTTGGAAACCTCCTGTGTTCTGCTCTTATGGTATCAAATGTCATGTCCTGTCCTGTAGATGACTTTCTCAAAAGACGCTTTAACCTTGATTAAATTATTTCTAGATGTATGTAAGTTAAAATTATTGACATTTGAAACACACTTTCTGCCTTTCAGCTGTTTTCATCAGCCCATTTAACTCCCTGTCAAATCTTTGACAAGCCATTCACCACCACCACCTCCACCTTTGTGTAACCTCGACTCTTGCGTAATTACCATGATCATTCTATTGAGCCATTGGCTTCATTTCAGCGGTCCATTGGCTCTCAGAGTCCACCCTTGGTGGTACAGAGAACTGTCGCTAATGAGATGTGATCAATAGAGATAGCCTTTCAAAGACACCTGCCCGTGGATCACATTTCACAAACACCCTTTGGATCAATCTAAAGGAAAGGTCACTCTTAGATAACATTCTTTCTTCACATTTATAAGTTAAAACAATTAATTTCTACACCTTTAATCCAAAAAATCCCTCTGACCAAAAGAGTGTTTTTTGCTATTTTAATCTGAAAGTTCTCTTAAGGGCTTAAAGGGACTATATACCCAGAGTGAGCTGCAGTGGAAGGATACTAGCACTGGTATATTTAGGCTGGGACAAGGCTTGGAGCTGGGACCAGCTTCAGAGTTCTTAACTTTTCTTGACATAATCAAATTTAATTACATTAGTTATTAAATGTGATGAATGCAGAGATCAAGAGCCTTCTGAAGTAGTTGCCGTTTGTATATTAGATATTCAGACATGCTTTTATCTCTCATTCCTCATCAACTGTTTTTGACACAACTCACCTTTGTTCCACCCTGTTTAACTCATCACTATTCCAGTCTCATCCATCACCTCAAAGCCGATGATTCTGCTGTTCTTTTTGGCCGGACAATTCCCACCACTTTCCCTCCGGAGGGTAAATCAATCAATTCGCTATTACTGTAGAACTCAAAGACACGGATCAATTAGGTTGTTACTGAGTAATGAATGCATCCTTAATGAAAAAAAGGCCTCTTCTTTGAGTGTATAGAGGCCAGTGGCTCTGCTTGACACAGTCTTTTCTCTCATCATGTGGCAGGTCAAAGAATTAGTAGTAGTAGATTTAGGAGTGCTAGCACTCGCAGTACTGCTCATAGCTGCTTAAGCCTGCTATTTTGATGGGTTATTCTACAGTTTTTATTTAAACTTCTGTACAGTCTGCTTATTGTTAATACTGGGTGGTTCAGCCAACTACAAAGTCTTGTCCATCAAGTGTGTGTGCTCGGGGGGTTAATTGGGAAAAGAAGAGCTGGAGTAGGGTCTAGTGATTTTAAGTTAAAGGGAAAGACCAAAGGGATTTTATGAGACCATGATTTTAAATTTCATTATGATACTGAGGAAAATCACACCATATGGATACCTGTTTTGATGCTACAGCAACAACAATGAAAGTCTTAGGAACTAAAATTGTGTCCATTTCTTGTTTCAATTATCTTATAATTAGCAGCAAAATTGGGCACACAACAATATCCAAAGACAGCTACGGCAAGAACAAAGGGACAAAATATTTGATTTGACGACTTTTAAAGTACTCTTCTTGATAGAAATAGTGTAGTGTTGTCTTTGATTCAATTCAGTGATATTCATTAAACTTTGAACATATTCACATTGAATTATTAAAATGTTTTTCTTCAACCACGATTCACTCTGACTTGAAAAATTACTCTGAATTATAGAGAAGAGAATTTGGACGAATCAAAATAGAAACCATTGGGGAAAAATATACTCTTTGAAATATTGGAAGGATGTTAAAGGGAACTTGATTATACTAGGCCTTGATTTCCTTTTACAGGGTTTTTGTTAAAGCCACATTCTTTGCTCTCATATATTTGACCTCTTTGTTGAATTTTTAAATCACAGAATGTATTTTACAAAACAAGTTGTGTGATGCAGGATGTGTGGAGTGGAGTAAAAGTTAAAGAAGGGAAACACAGAGGAAAGTGAAGTAAGAAGAGATCTGAGAATTCGTTTATGCCACCCTAACAAAAATGGTTTCTAATAATGGGTTGGGGGGAGATAACACAGTGGGGGGGAGTGAGCGAGGGTAGAAAGAGTGGGGGAAAAGTTATCCCTTATAGAATCAATTATAAACACTTTGGTTTAGATCAGAGGCGATGGATTGCTGTGCAGGGCTTTGGAGTGTGCAAGAGAGTGGAAGGGGCAGGAAGCTGTCCTGAAATAAAAAACCGAGGTGTGTATGTGTGCCAGTGTGGGAGCTGGTGTTTGGCTCTGGGTTAGTGGTGCTGGGAAGCCAGTGGGAACAGAAGGAAGGAGGAAAGAGGTGGGGATTGATGGACAATGAGGGAGAACAGCAGTGCACTGGCTGAATGTGAAGCAGGGTCTTCTGAGCTCTTTGGTTCAGATCCTCGCTGCATGCAGTGTTTAAAACTTCCAGTTTGCAGCTGATGTACGGTTCAGATTAAGCAGACAGACTTGGTGATTATTTAAATGGCACAGGCAGGTGGCACCCTGCGGCATTAGTCAGCTAATTACTACTCAGAATCAGAGCCCCCCCCCTTCATTTTATTTTTAATGAACTTATCATATAGGAAAACTCTCCCATTAGCCTAAATGCATTATATTTGGTCCACTTTATTCTTCAGTCCAGCTCATTAGCACTGTTGAATTCCCAAAAGATAAATGACTAGAAATCATGATTAATGGTTTTGACATTTAAAGCTGATTCAGGTAATTACAGCAGCTGATTGATGACTGCGAGTACGAGTGTGCACTGTTTCCTGTGATTGCATGTTGTAGCTTTTGTCTGAACCATATTATTAAAAATGACACTTGGGAAGGTGAGCGTCAGACAGGTCGAAAAGATGTTGCTTTATTTCACAGACGACGGGCTACAGATGTTGTCATCTTGTGCTCCAGCGTCAGGGGAAAAACAGAGCGATAAAAGCAGTTGGAACACCACAAAGTTCCCATGGGAAGCTGTGTTTTCATCTTACCAGCCATTGTCTTGATTATTTATTTCTTTTCTTTGTCTCTTGGGTGCTTCACTACCTTAAAAATACTCCATCACCTTTCTTTTGACTGCTTTGTTGTTGTTTTTTTAAATCCAACAGAGCTTTGAAATGAGGAACATTAATGAATCGTTGGCTGTGACCTTGTTAGAGATTAAAAAAACAAATTATTCTCCTGACTATTAATGTTTTAAAATCTGATTGTTATTCCAAGTAAATTGATGTCTCTCAGCATGTAGGCAAGTACTTACACAAAGCCTGGGGCTATGCTGCATCTGCTTAAAAATTGTTCTTTCACTGATGGGAACATAATCTTAAAATTAGACCTTAAAAAGTTGCAAAAACTCTTCAGCTGCTGAAGTGTTGTAAGTTTAGATTCTAACAGTTAATAAAGTCCACTTCTGTTAGTGACATACACTAAAGGAATGTTGTTGTTAGACCTAGAAACTTGCTGCTCTACTCTACTGGGCCCTTGGCATCTTTAATTGTGGAGTTTTTTAATCTAAGTAGTGCTTTACAAGGTGTACTTAACAGTATACTGCTGTTTCCTTTAAAGCATTATTACAACCCAATGAGGGAGACAAGCTGCTGAAAAGTTATGCCACCAGCCTGGTCCATGGCGCCACTCATCCCAGCATTTTTTGAGCAGTGAGGCAGCTCCTTCTAATACACAGTAAATAGAGGCCAACTTTCAGCCCTAAAGAGTCGGGTTACAAGCAGTGAGTAAGAGCTTCTCTCCTGTGGTTATGATGGCACATCTCTCAGTACCTTGTATGGATATACTGGACCTGTAACCTTGCAAAGCAGATGGATACGCCCGATTCCTTGTTTCTCACTGGCAAATCCATCTTGCAAAGCTCCCATCTGAACCGTTTGGGCCCGTTTAGAAAGTGACAGGACCAATCAGCGCCAGGGGCAGTACTTTCAGGCGCGGCAGAGTTGTGACGTAAACAAGAAGCAGCAAGAGGACGGTGCAATTATGGTGGGAGAGCTTAGCGTGGATGCTGCTAAAGCACCAGTTTTATCAGAACTTGATGGCATTTCTTCCTTAAAAGAAGAAAAAAGAACAGCAGTGAGTTACTTTTCAAAAACAACAAAGGTTGAGTACTTACATGTCTACAGTCACCATGTTTCACGTTATTCCTCGGTAGCTGAGCATGCAAAGCTCGATAGGGGCTATGTCAAGTGTTTTATTGCTCTGATTGGCCTTTTAGAGATGTGACAGAACATTCATCCAATCACCCTCCGAGTTTTTTCCAAATCCTCTGCCTTTTCCCAATCATTTCCTATTGAAGCTTTCCCAGGTGGATGTGTGAAACAAATCCATCTGGCGTGTTATTTTACTGGACCTGTATACACAACCCCAATTCCAAAAAAAGTGGGCACTGTGTAAAATGTAAATAAAATGGAAGGCATTGATTTGTAAATCTCATAAATCCATATTTCGTTCATAATAGGACACAACATATGAACTTGAATTTAATGGCAGCAACACATCTCAAAAAGAAGGGCCAGGGCAACAAAAAGCTGGAAAAGTAAGTGGTACTTTTGAAAAACAGATGGGAGAACTTTTTGCAATTAATTAGATTAATTAGCAACAGATCAGTATCGTGACAGAGTCTCTCAGAAGTAGAGATGGGAAGAGGTTCACCAAATCTGCCAAAAACAGTGTCTAAAAATTGTGGAACTATTTCAGAAAAGTATTCCTCAACATAAAACTGCAAAGACTTTGAATATCCCACATTTCAGTACATGACATCAAAAGATTCAGAGAATCTGGGAAAATCCGAACCAACGGTAAATATTGAATGCTAATGATATTCAGAGGCTCTCAGGTAGCACTGCATTATAAACAGGCATGGTTCTGTCCTGGAAATGACTGCATGGGCTCAGGAGCACTTAAAGAAATAATTTTCTGTCAACACTTCGGCATGCCATCTATATATGCAAGTTAAAGCTGTATCATGCAAAAAAGAAGCCGTATGGGAACACGATCCAGGAACACTGCCTTCGTCTTTTGGCCAAAGCTCTTTTAAAATGGACTCAGGCAAAATTGAAAACTGTTCTGTGGTCAGATGAACCAAAATTTGAAATTCTACTTAGAAAGCTATATGGGGAATTCCAACTTTCATCCAAGTTAAACTATTACAGGCAACCCTTTGGAACTGCATTACCTCCGCCAAGGAGGTTATGTAATCGAGTGGGTTTGTTTGTTTGTTTGTTGGTTGGTTGGTTGGTTGGTTTGTTTGTTTGTTAGCAACATAACTCAAAAAGTCATGGACAGATTTTCATGAAATTTTCAGGAAATGTCAGAAATGGCATAAGAAAGAACTGAGTAGATTTTGGGACTGATCTGGATCACCATGTGGATCCAGGAATTTTTTAAAGGATTCAGTACTATTGGGAGATAGGGCCAATGACGGCGGTCTGTGCTGTTACCACTTTACACTAGGAGATGGCGGACATGAGTTATTTTTTTTCAACGTTTTGGAGTTCATAGAGTTTGAAAGACACATGCTCGGCCGAGAAGACAAGTCGGAGTGTAGCAGAGAGACTCACAATGCTGGGAGGACTAGAGGAATATTCACCCTCTGCCATGACTTCCACACGTAGTGATGCCAATGCTTTGCCTCACTGTGTCTCCACCCCACCGGGGAGGGAGTAATCAGCAAATTAGATTTTGGGAGTGTTCGGATCACCATCTGGATCCAGGAATGTTTTTCAGAAGGATTCTTCACTATTGGGAGATAGGGCTGATAGCGAAGGTCTGCGCTCTCTGAGTGCTTTTCTAGTTCTTACTGGTTTCAAATAAAAGGGAATCTATTTGTATGTCTATTTCTGAGGCCAGAGGCATTATGTTATCGGGTTGTCCATCCATTTGTACATCCATCCATGTCCATCCTTGCCCATCCTTGCCATTCCTGTGAACATGATATCTCAAGAATGCTCTGAGGAATTTTCAGTAAATTTTGCACCTTCAACTAAGGGTGAACTGATTGGACTTTTGATCAAGGGTCAATTCACTGGGTCTCATGTTGACCCCTTCCTTTCTAGACCATACTTGTGAATGCACTATCATCAGAACGCTTTGTAGCTTTTTTCCATATTTTGCACTTATGTTCATCCTACTCAGGGATAAACTGATTTTGGAGGTCAAAGGTCAAGGTCATGGGGCTTGTGTGTGTCGCTTGCTTGTGAATGTATTAATGCTTTGAGGGACTTTCATTAGGCCTCATCCCTACTTACAACATTTCTATAAATCAAACTACTACAGAAAACAGCACAGCCCTTCATCTTGACCCACCACTGTACTTCAACTGCTCAGCCTTGGAAACCTTGCAGAGGCATATAACCATCAGGTGGTGATTCTAGTTAAATAAGCATACAGAGAGCGAACAGCTAGGGCTGCACTTAAGAGCACTTAAGAAGCAAAACTAACAAGTAGCTATTTCAGAGTTAAACAAAGCCCTCATCAAAAGCCGCTGTCAACTTGAAAGAGAAAAAATGAAAGAGAAGGTGGTGGAGCAGTGATGCGTGAGACTCTGAACAAATACTGATAAGTTCTTTTGTTGTCCTTTTTTGATGCTCTGAATGCATGTATGATTTCCTTACTCAGATATGTGAAATTATTATCTAGTTTGATGTTTTCATGGCACCTGCACTCAGATTTCTGGCCTGTCCCTGTCAGTCAGGCAGTCAGTCAGTCAGTCAGTGTGCAGCTGTCTACTGAATTTATGCGAGATACTTCTGGATTTCTTCCCTCCATAAGGAAATAGAAACTTGTCACTCAAGGCTCTGACAACCTTTCTGTGTCCTTGCTCTCATCTGTTTACCCACCAAGGCCTGAAGGCAACAGCTCATCCATTGTTTACTGCATTTGTTCTCAGTATTTTGATATAAAGTTCTGTAGTTGCAGCCTTGTGAAAGTAGGGCTTTGGGAATATCGGTGTCTCATCCATCTACATCTTACTGAGGGCAAACACAAGTTTCAAGAGATGACAAGACTGAGAAATTCTCAAGAAATAAGGCCAAAGAGGTTTTTATATTTTCAAGACAACCTGACTCAGACTATTTCTTGAGAATTTTTTAGCCCTAAAACTTTTTGTCTAAGTCTAAACTCAGTGTTAGCTTTACCACTTTTCTACTGTAGGTAAATGTATTGTTATGTCTCCTGCCCAGTTTGGACAGATATGAATTAGGGATGCACTATAATGCAATTGTGCCAATATATCTGAGATAGCGATGTTTCAGTTATGATTTTAGCTGATACTGATATGATAAACTAAAGGAATTAGGATGAACAAAAAAAAAAGGCATCCACTGTTGGTCCTGCCTAAATCTCCACACACCTTTTCATACATGTCACCAATATTTACAGCCAGAATTGGCTGATATTTACAGCTGATGTAGGTTCTTTGCAGATGACGTCACACAGCAGCGGAGAACAGCATAGTGATTCCTACTTAGGGAACGCTTTCAAAAAGGCCATGTTTTGAGCTGTTTAGGATTATGACAAGTGTTCAAAGTGTGAAAATATAAATATTCTTAACTCTTAAGCTACTTTTGTGTCCCCAAAGTAGTGAAATATTCAGTTAATTTTTTTTTTTTTTTTTAATCACAGAGTAACGACAGAAGGCAGGAATTGAAAAAGCCTCCATCTGAAGCCTGGATGGAGCCGCTTGTGTGTGGATGGTTTCCGCAAAGCAGTCTGTTTTTTTGTTTTACCATGGTAGGGCAGTTTTTCCAGATACATTTACACAGTCAACAGCATGCTTTAATGACTGTTATTGGAGACATATATTTAACTTTGTCACGTTATTAATACCACGGACAGAGCAACAGGAACTGAGCATTACAGAAAATATAATTTTTAACTTTCAGTTTGTAATAACTTTAGCATGATGTTTGATTTAACAAAAATGAAGAAGTATTTACAACAGCAAATATTTCTTTCTTTCAGAACAACCGCTGTTGATGGTAAATCCCTCTAGTAAGCCACTGGAAGAATCGCGTTTCTGCTGTTACTGTTACTGTATCGTACCGTAAGTTCTACTCACATTGGCAGATACAGGAGACCCCACAGGAATATGGTGGATAAATAGGTTGGGTAATTTTTGCATTAAGAGACATGTTTTGTAAGTTACTTTTGGTGGACTTAGGTGTGATTGTGGACTGGAGGGTAGCTGCCAGGCCTGCTGCTCATAACTGGAAGCTGTTCAGTCAACAAGTCTAGGTTGTCCTGAGTAAAAAGCACTTCTCAGTGCTTTAGTGAGCAGTGGATAAAAGTCTAAAGCTTATGGATCAGAGATCCAACTGTTTAAACCTACATGCCTTCCAGCAATGTTTTAATATTCCAGCCCTGCCTGCTGGATCTAGAGCTGAGCACTTTTTCTCATCCTCATCCTAACACTGCCTGAATGTCACTTTTTAATGTTTAATTAAAAGTATTTTGTTTTATACAAAAAAGATTGTACTACTATAGCCCTTGTTATGCATCCTATGCTTTGTCTCTCCTAACCTTTCCCTCTTTGCTGAAGTCAACTGTCAGTCATTATCTTTTAATGTTCCCTTCACTTGCACTCTCTTTATCTCCCTATTCCCTTGGGATGGATTTTTTTCTCCCCAGCTGTGGGGGTTGGAAAGGGAATTTAAAGCATCAGAAATCACTTAGAGATTGCTGAGTGTACAGTTCACACCAGTCCAGTTCACTATGTGCAGAGCCCGGAAAGGTGCAGGGAGCATATTCATGCAGTCCATCTAATTTATGGCTCTATTCAGTATTTAATATGTGTATATGTAGGTTGGTGGTTGGTGGGGGGGGCTTGGGGTGTATGTGTGTGCCTGCATGTGTAAATGCAAGGAGTCCACTCTCAGTAAATCTCCAAAGTAAACATCCAGATTGAAGAGCTTCAGCTTTACAGTATTTGCTGACCTGCAAATTTATTGGTTAAACCCAAAAAGCTAAGTTTGTGGTCTTTTTTTTATCTCTTAAAGCAGACAGTTCCAGAAAGTTGCTCATACTAGTACAAAACTGGAGAAGACCTGCCTCTCCTGCTGTTTTTTAGCGATTTCTTTGTCTAAATGTGCTGTATAGCTGTGTTTTTGATGTCTGCCATCATATATTTACACACATATCATCAACAATGCTTGCTACCAATACTGTCCAGGTTGTATTCGTCATATCAGCAGAGTAAAGGCATTCATGTAATGCTGCAACTCGGGCCACTGCAGCATTTCTCTTGTAATATGGGAAAGTAATTTTGTCCTAATGCCAGTCTGTCGGTTGAAATGAATGTGCTAGGCCCAGGTCACAAATCAGTAGATGGGAGGTGGGGGCAGAGTGGACACAGCTAAAATACTGCAGCTGCACCCTTGCTCCGTCGCTGAGTTTATGCTCCTGTCTCCACGAGGAAGAAGCACTGGGCAGATGAACACTGAGATTATTGTTTATGAAAGGAGGACGGAAGGTTGTAGAGGTGTTAGGAAAAGCTGATATATTACCTAAACAACAGAGAGCAGATCTGACAAGTGGCTCCACTCATGCAACCCTGGGGTCTGTTACTTTTGGCTTAGTCATAGCTGCTGTTGCCAGTTTGCCAACTCTATGTCGGAGTCAATATGAAAAGTCAAATAACCCACAATAATGGCCTTATTTTCAAGTGCCCTCTTCTCACCATCTTGTCATCTTACCCTCGTAGATTTGATTACTGGAGGCCTTCTGATTCATCCTGGTCACCGAGATCACGTCAACTAGCCATCCTTTGACTTTTCAGCATTTTCTAAAGATTGTGACTGCTGAAACAGCAGGAGGAGACTATAATTTTTCTGACATAAAAATCGAGGGTTGAGAATCAGTATTTTTTGCCAAAAATACATCTTTAAAGTTGTGTTTAAAAAAATGCCTAGTGTTTTAATTAGTTTTATTTAGATGGGAAAACTGTAGTGCAACAGGAAGGTTGAGTGAAGAGAGGTATATCCTGTACTAAACCTGGTCACGATATCTATAAAATTAAGTGTTGTTTCATGTCTTAAAATTGGGTATTAGCCCTCATATTTTCTGTATTGATTCTTATTTGATAAGTAATCTGCAAAAACAAAAGCTATTCCTACAGATGTGTTTTGGTTTGGAGTAATAGCCTTATGGGCCAGATGCCATTCCTTTTAATGGTGGCTGGATGACTTTCATTTGAATAATTTCATAGGTGCAAACATTTCATTTGTTATTAAACAATGTGAAGGCATGGTGTAAAAATGATATCAGGTGGAAAGTAGGCAAGGCTGCAAGCCAAGGTTCTTTGCAAGGTGTACAGTAGTGCCCTATGTTTATTTGTAGGAGAAGAAATATATGAACCCTAAACAGATAATTTATTTAATAGCTATGTTACATGACCACTTGTCATCAGAATAAATACCTGATCTGAATAAAAATGCTTCATGTAAATACATCTTTCAGAATTAAAATTGGGTTATGAGGGGTGAGGGGTGGGTTTTGTCAATAGTCGTTCGGATCAGTGACCATGAAAAACACTTGATCTAGTCGTCCCTCCTTGTTTGGGGTGATTTTTGTCTTACTGTCACGTCTGCCCTACTTGACATAACTGAACATAAGTGTTCAGCTTTGTTATTTCTGGAACAGACAGAAACATGGCGGCAGCAAGAGAAAATGGATTTGGTTGTGAAGACAACTATTCCTATTACTCGAATTTTAAAAGAGCTCAAAATTATTGATCAGATTATTTTAGGTACAGACACAAAAGAGTGGAAAAATCCAGTATTTTTGAGCAGGGAGGAATTTAAAAAGAGACGAACTGACAGTGAAGAATTTTCAGGAGATATGACCGGTTGGACGATACTGTGCATACCAGAGCAGTTTTATTCAGATCAAATGTATGATGCATGAGCACACACATCGGAACCGGATCACATCTTTTAGCATCCATCTAAGTAGAAAGTTTAAATCTCAGATCAGAGTAAGTTTTAATTGGATTGGGAAAAAATTGCTCATATAACTGCGGCTATTGTAACAGTTGCACAGTTTGAATATACTGGTCTGTTAGTTTAATCAAGTACTTCCTTTAGTTTAGTTATTGGCCTAAAGCTCACAAAACCAGCCCAACCATTGACATCAGTTTAACACTTTGCCTTTTTTATATGACATGAGAAGCTCACTTTTCTATTCCAAGGCACTTCGCAGTGTCACAGTTAGAAGACACCCTTTTCCAGAAAGTTATAAGAAGTGGATTGTCAGTGCTAAGAGGGGGAGGAGAGCTCCTTTTTTCATATGTATGTTTTTGATAGTCCTTCTCTTTTCATGTCTGGGTCTCACAGTGTCTTCCCCTTCAGACACAAAATGTAGACAGCCTTATTTTTCTGGTTCAAAGCTGCGTTAACTTTGGGTGCAGATTTTAGCGTCATGTGTCAAAGAAATAAAAGCGCCCACTTAACACCAATGTGCATAACCTCATCACACAGATTCTAATGAGCCCATCAGAGGCAAAAGCAAAGAACTTCTTTTCTAAGTTGTTCTGTTTAATAGCATGCAAATAATATAATAACAAAAATCTCCTTATCCTGTCTGATGCCTGCTTATAACATGTCACCCACCCTTTCTGTGTATGCTTGACTGGGTCTCTGTGTGAGCGTGTGAACGTGATATATGTGTGCTCTCATATGCATGATTACATGTGTGTATATTCCCCAAGCTTTCAGTTGCGATCCACAGGTCACTGCACTCTAACCTGATGTGTGCTTCAGATTTTCTAGGAGACATAAGACCTCACACATTTAGCAGGAGTGAAGAGAGCAGCACTAAACAGCTATTACTATGCAGTGTCACAGCCCAGGCCTGCATTACAATTACTGCCTGTCTGTTGGTCAGAGTGGATCTGCTCACCTATTAGTGTCATATTTTAAAATATGGGTTACCAGAAAGGCATCATTTTTTGTAGTTAAACAGTTCTTAATGAACCGTTTGGGTAATGAGGCAGCCATCCATGAGGCAGAGAGGAACAACGGCAAATGTGGTTACTGGCAGCGCCTGCTGGGTTCACTTTGTCATCAACCTGCCTTTTTTTTCCACATGAAATGCACTCAATTTCCTGCTTTTACATTTGATATCATCTCCTCCATCTGTTCACAAACATCAGTATAGCAAAGGGTGATCACAGCCTGATGCATTCATATTATATTTCTCTCTCTTAAAGTAAAGAAAATGCCTCAATCTAGACCTTTAAATCCCCAAACACCACTGAGTCCACTGATTTGTCTTACAGCATGACATTGTGACAAGTAATCAATCCAATGAGCATCACAGGGGACTGATGATTAGCCAAACAGCGCCACGTGTGGGACTAGCGCTGTTGTTGAGTGTTGTCAAGCTGTCTGCCAGAACTAATGAGGAGTAATTACAACAATGGCCACCATAATCATAAGGAGACACTTTCACATAAATGTCACCTGATATCATAATTTTTTTCTCTTCACTTTACCTTTAAATCTCTGGGAAATCTAGCATTTTGGCATGGCTATGCATTGGTGTCACTTTGAAAGGATGTTGGATTCAGTCAGTTAGGTTGGTCTTTATTGATAGGTGAGAATAATCAAATACCTCCCTCCTCTAGAAATTGGTTAGAGTTGAGACTAAATCTGATCTCTAGCACTCAGTGAAACATTTGTCAATGAAAAGTGTCCATAGCAGACATGGATTCAGCTGCAGCTCCTCTGTTCTCTGAGTGTCTGTTAAACCTATATTTAAGTTTACTGTCAGAGCCCTCTGTGTAAAGAATAAAAGTCAATAAAACATTTGTTTTGAAAACTGCAAGCTGACTGGGAAAATATTGAGTAAGGGGAAGCTGGAGTGTCAGACTTATGATTGAGATAGAAGAGAATCAAAAGAGTAAACTGATCTGTCTGATATAATACAAAAACAAGAATTTAATTATGTATGAGAGCTTCTAGTATTTTAACTCCTTGGCTAGTAGACAGAAAAGAAAAAGCACTGATTCATTAATGAGGATGTTCACTATTATTCAGCTAAACTACTAAATACCGTGACCCTCAGAATGACCAGAATCATGAGTCGATTAAAGTGAAATATTGATACCTTATAAAGTATGACCCACAATGTTGGTGGCATTTTTTATGTGTGTTTTTTATGTTTTATGTGTGTGCATCACGTTTTTGCTATATTGACATTTTCATAGTGGTAAAAAAATCTGATATGGATGATCATTAGTAACCTTGCAAAGCAGTTGGATTTGCCAGACTCCAGGCAAATCCATCTTGAAAGGCTCCAATCCATAAAGTTTGTGCTAAACAGAACACTGTTCAGACCAATCGGAGTCATTTTAGGAGAACAAGGTGGTAGCTATGGGCGGGATTAAGTTGTACTTGAATCTGTTTGCAATGGCTGCCTGCAGATATAGTTCTAGTATAGTGTTAATTTTAGAATTTGACCAAGTTTCAGCGTGAAGTAAGGAATAAAAACAGCACTAAATGCTTTTCATGATAGGAAAGATGTTTTGGCTCCTCTGGAGACCTGCTTCAGCATGAGTTTGTGTACGAAGGTAAGGGGTTAGCTGATGCGTGAGTGGGTAAATACAATGGCTGATAGTGAAGGGATTAGCTTGGAGTTAGCCACAGCTGCAGTTTTGTATGAACTGGATAATAATTCGTTATTAGAAAAGATGTTTTCACTCTTCCTCCAGTCTGCTTCAGCATGGGTTTGCGATCGTTATGGGTGGGGTCTGCCTGTATATCCAATAACTGCTTCTGTGGTACCTATTAGCTTGGATGAAGCTGTAGGAAAGCAACAGTTTAATCAGTACTGGACCACACTGGATCCCATGTCTTATTAAAAGAAGAAAAAGAACTTAACTTGGCAGAGAAGACATTTTTGCACATCTCCCGACAGGCCTAAAAAATCTGTGAAGAAAGGAAGAGAAAATGAGCAGTTAATTTTGAAAAAAAAAACAAAAAACTGATAAATATAAACCACTAACCCCATCTGCACCAACCTATTAGGCCATTGCCCAAAAACGCAGCAAAGAGTCAAATGTAAGGGATTTGATGTGTATAAAGAGCTCCCCCCCAGAATCTGGCCACCACTGGACTTTCCCAGACCATGTAGGAAAAACACCATTAGCCTTCTCAGAGCAAAACTATTTGTAGGTGCAGCAAACATTTCAAGTGCCAATTAAATATCACCTTACACCATGTCCTAAGAGCATGTGAGCATCAGACATGTCATCACATTGTATGCTGGCTTTCCACACTACATCTATTAAAAATTTAGTTCTCTACCCTGTGAATTTCAGGCTCCTTTGGTACATGATGTATAATATCTAGTGCTTTTAATTTTAATGTGAACAGATGGGTGTGTGGCACTTTGTATTGACAAGGCTTTGACAGCTTTGAGACAAATAGTTTTCCCTTGTGTTGACAACAAATCAGAGCATAACATTTCAAACATGGATGTTGGCATTGTTAATTCATAACTATCTCCAGTTTGTAAAGCAAGGTTAGAAGCTTTTTTGAGTTGAGTCCTGTCCAACATTCCTGATGCCTCGTCATCTCCTTCTTCCTTGTTTTCCTGACCATCTCAGCGTGACCAACAAAGAGGAAAATAGGAACACCGGCTTGCTGTCAGGAATTACAGTGGGAGACATTGTTATCGGGCTGATTTTATTGCTGAAACTTGCTCATATTACATTTAATTAGGATATACTTTCAGCTTTATCTGTTTGCATGCTAGCTGGGACTTGAGCTTTAATACATGGACAAGCTCTCTTATATGGGTTGCTCTGCAACCTGCATGTTAAGTGGATGGATGGCAACTCATATAGCATGGAGCAGTTTGGTACTACATATTCTAGAAAATGGATAAACAGTGTGTAGTCTGTGCCCAATTAGAAGAGAGTATAACTGCTTTACTGGAGCAATGTGTAACAAGCACAAGCATGTGGAATTTAACCTGTAAGGAGAACTGGAGGCTGTCAGTGCTGGCACTGCTAAAGTTAGGCATGTCCTTCAAACCAACTTGGCATTTTTTGTTTGCAAACAGTGATATTTAGTTGTATTGGATAAATTGCCAAATTTAGGCTTTTTCTGACAGTCTTACAACTTTAGAGAAGCCAAGTAGTATTGATTTAAACTTTGTTTGATTTAAAATACCAATGGAACTGAAAGACTGAATTAGGGCCTGGGTCAATAGCTGTTTTTTTTAGCACTTGCAGCTCTTATTTTTTATTCAAAACCAATGTAGTCCAGCGTACTGAGCACTTAGCACCCTGGGCAGAAAAACCACCCTCAGCGCCAGCTGTTTTTGTTGGCGCCATCAATATCATTTCTCCCTCACTTGCCAATCAAAATCAAGAAGGGGCAGGACTTCTAACGACAGCAGAAGAGAAACCAATCTGACTGGTCTTTCTTCATCATTTTTCAAGGGTAGTTTTCAGGTCTGCAGATGCTGTGTCAGGACAGAATTCCTTACATTGTCTAAATGTCTGCAGTGTGATATTTCTGTGAAATACGCAAATCTTAAGCACATAATGCATTTTAAAACAATGTTACAGATTCTACAAGGGAAAGCGGGATCTATTTTTTGTAACATAGCAACAATAAGCGCTGGTGAGAAATGCTTTGGAATTGCGGTCCTGATTGTTGCCAGTCCCCCCCAAAAAAAACAGCTCTGGACATGCGGCCTCATAGACCACAATCATATGGATGTAAAAGCTGTGTCAGCTCTCACAGTATTAAACACATAGTGTGATACATGTATCCCCCACCTGGAAGCTGTCAGATCTCCTAGTTGTGAGTCATTGTCCCACTGCTCATCATGAGCGGAGAAAAAACAGAAACTTTACTTCACTGACACTCTATAGGAATATATAAACCATGCAATTTGTTTTTCGTTCTGTTATGGCTGCAAAAGGCATTTACTATGAGGCCATGGGTTGAAGGTTAGAGAAGTGGGCCAGTAAGTAGAAGGTTGCATCAGAACATTTGGTTAGAGCAAATTAAAGTGAAGCCAGCCCTGCTCTCTTAATATGTACCATTAATGTGCCCTTGAACAAGACAGGCAATCCAAAATCTGCTCAGCAGCTAGCAGTAAAATACTGGCAAGCCTGTGAACACAGTGGAAGAAAGAATATAAGAAGAAGAGGCAAGTTGATGGATTGGAGATGACGAAAAGGTTTGATCATTTCTATTAAGTATGGCATCAGTGATGACAGGATGTCATCACCCTTGGACTATTTTAAAGCACATATTTTTGCCTCAAGTAAGAGCTCAGATGGAAATTTAATTTTCTTTCTTTATGTTATACCTATTATCCTTTTTGAAGCTATGCAGCTGAATATAATGTGGTTGTTTTGAAAGGAGTGGTCACAGTGGGAAATTTTATGCCAGTCTTTTGCTTGGCTCAACGACAAAATGCTTAAGAGGACGACGTAACCCATACACCGTTTTGTTTGAGGAAGAAATGTTTTCTCGTATACATCAAATAGTAACAAAGAGTCTATGGGCCTGAGAACTCAATTTCTTCGAGTTTCTGCTCAGATGGTTAAGCAGAGGCTCAAAACACTGCAGACCCAGCTCTCTAATCCCAGGAGAGCCAATTTAACACCAACCTTTTCACAGTTTACCTCAAATTATGTGCTTGTTTTCCCCTAAATTATCAACCCCTCTTTACGACATTGGCATTACGACATTTAAGAGCCTTTTCATGAAACTTTAAGGCCGGATAAATTGTGCTTTAAGAAATTACAGATTATTTTAAACTAAAAAATATTGTTCAAGTTAGGGATGAGGCATGTGGGAATGCATTTGTAAAGTAAGTACAACTGTGGCACTTTAAACCAGGATGTTCTCTCAGTATATAATCACCTGTGTGGCTCTGAGCAGCTCAGTGAGGAAAATTCAAATGTTGCATAAATCAATGTTTATTCCTAGGTGTTCCCAAGTATTTTCAAAAGCTCTAACAAGATTATGTAACACTCCCTTTAATATACTCTCCAGAGCTTTCTATACACTCCGGGCCCCAACCAGCTATGATATGGCAGAGCGTAAGAAATGAATAATAAATCTAAATAAGTAATACTTTTACCTATGGGGGAGCAATTCACACACAATTCTCTGTGGAATAGTCAGACAGAAGACATGGCTGAGTAAAGAGCTGATTTGTCCCCTACATGTATTCCTTTCATTTTAAATGAAGGATGGGTGAAACAATGAGATAAGGCGGGTTTATATAGCCGCTCAAAACACAAGGCAACACAACGTGCTAAACACAGGACAGACAGGAATTAAGAAAGGATTTAAAAGAACTACAAGGCAACACAGCAAAGCCAGTCTGCTCCTCGGTCACATTTAATGTGTGACGGTTGACTTCACAAGCTGTCTATGGCTACAAACTCAGCTGTCTAACACCTATGAAACAAAGCAGGCCTTCTTCTTTATTTGATAAATAAGGTCTGTGTTCTTGAGGTCATATTTGATCTGGCTTTGAAGAGAGGGTGTAATGAAATGAGATATACAATGGCAGAGAGGCATGGCTCTTCTCCTGAAGGGATGACACGTATCAGACACAGGGGAGGGAAACAAAGAATAAGAATAAAACTCCATGGGGAGCAGCTGAAATGCTGTGGTAAAATTAAAGAGTCAAAAGTGATGTAGTTGTGCTGCCAAAGCAAGGCAGAGGTCCAGAGACAAACTATTATTGTTCTCCATTCACAACACCAAGTGAAATTGTTTGTAACCTTTCCCTGTTTGAATTTAGACAGAAGTGTGGTTGATAGTTTGATACATGAAGCAAATTACCTTGAAAACTAAGGGTTTGTCCTAGGTATAGGAAGACAAGAGGCAAAGATAAAGAACAGGATAGGTGCATACCTCTTTCTTAAACCAACAGGAAATTAGTTGGAGCTGAAGCAGCAGCAGTGGATGTGACACACCACTCAGGGAGGTAATTAAAGTACTTTAAAACCCTCTGTGTCCTTTGGGTCAGTGTCATAAAATACTGGAAAGAAGTCGGCAAGAGAAGAGAAGAATCCTTGAATACTTTTTGTAGTTGGGCCATTGGGAGGCGTTCCATATGCTGCTTTAAGAAAAGGAGTTGTTGCTCCTATTCATAGCCCTGGTAGTCAACTCGGTTTAAGGCAAATACTGGTTTATTTTCAACAGTAAAGCAACAACATGCAAGAATTTGTAATTCAGTGTGCCCAATGACAGACAAGGCATTGTGGTTTCTCTTTAACAAGACATTTCATGAATGTTTGATGTTTTAAACTTGGCACCAACACCCATTTAGACTGCGTTTTTGAAGTGTTTAAATTTTGAGTGAGCTTATTACACCCTATATAGTGCACTCATTTTTTCCCATAATGCATCTGAATATTACTGAATATTCAGAGTGGCTAGTAACTTTGGAAAACCACTAGTCACAATGGCTGGTGAGCAATAAAGTTTATGTTAAGCCCTGGTTGTAACTGTGGGTACTGATAAAATGCTGATAATATTGTTCATCCCTAAAAAAGACCAATTACATTGCTGTGTGCTTCTGTTCCAGTTCCTTTTAAATGCGTGTTTGGACTTTAAGGACAGTAGTGCAGATCTTATTAACAAGAAAACATACTCACATTTGCTAACATCTTCTGTTGCCTGAGCAGGAAATCTGGGAGATCTCACATAACAGTTGAAAAATCTCAGTTTGAAGGGCTTTATACCCCAAGCACTTCACCACACCCCTCCTTTCCATCATGAGTTGAGACATCCCGCCCCTAGATATGAAATATAGGCAGACGTAGGTCCAAGTGGTAAAGGCAAGAGCTGCGTTGTCTTTTTATATTGTTTCTTTGTATTAGGATTAAGCCTTAGTCTCAACCAGTGAAAGAACACATTTAAAAGACATTATTTTCAATCTAATGCAGTGAGTGAACCATTAAATGACCTAAAGCTATTATTCACAGAAATTTGCTGCTTAATATTGTCTTTAAGTGTTGGATAGACCAAAATGACTATTTAGTTTACAGATCAGACCCAAATCATTTCCATAAAACTGTTAATTATATCTGTTTTCAAGAACAGATGAAGGCTGAAAAAAGGAAAATAATATGGATATTCCATAGTAGACAGAGAGACAAACTGGAGGCCTGTGTCATCTAAACTAAATGTATTAGCTTAAGCATATACTATTATTATGATGTTCTGAGACACAGAGCGCTCCTGGCGTATGGCTTTTATACTTTTATTTACCAGAAAGAGCTGCTGGGAATCACAGACTTTCCCGACTGCATAGTTTTAGAAAACTTATTAATGCTTTGCAAGCAATAAGCACTGTTGTTAGGACCCTGAAAACTAAGCAGGCAAAATGAATGGGTCTGTCAGACAGCAGAGGGAAATGTGATTGAATTTTCTTCCTTGGCTTCAAATGATATGCAAACTTTATTGAGCTGTGTTCCTTTATTTGTGCTGCGATATTTAATTACTAAGAGTAGACGTTTTTACCTGAATATTTTAGCCATCAAGGAGAACACAGAATATTGAATTCTTCCCATAAACAACTTTTTTTAATTTAAACCCTCTCACACTTCAACCAATAAACAAAAAGAAAACTCTCTCACTGCAATCATGTTAAGACAGACACTAAAGAAGATGGCTAAAGTACTTCCTGCATTTCATTTACACTGGGACAGCAGAGATCACAGTGCCTGAGACTTGCATGTTAGACAGCAGAGTGCACACGGGGTGTCATTAATATCTCAGTGTCTGCTGGAACTATTGAGCGTCAGGTAGTGAAAATGTGATCCAGCACTCTCACACCCAAACGCACACATCAATAGCACTTCAACCAATACACTTGGGGGAAATATAAGTCCACCCTTTCCCTGCAAAGACGCCATAATAGGCAATTAAACAGCTCATCCGCCAGAAGCAAAACAAGGTTGATGAAAAGGAATGGAGCATTTAGAGGTTGACTAATTAACTCTAGATCTGGAAAGCAGCCAGTGCCATGTTTCCCTTTTCTGTGTATTGAACTATGGCAGCTGATGAGAGGCTGTATGGATGGCAAATTGCAGCTTTGAAAAAGATCCTTGTGTTACATCCCATTGAATCCTGTTCCACTATTGTTGTTAATCATGTCGTGTTTGAGCAGGTAATGAAGTTTCTGGAGCTGAAGAGTGCACTCATCCATCCTAATAATAGTGTTCATGGTATGCTTTACATGTTATTGTTTCTTCACATAGCAGAGGGAAATAAGTTTCCCAATAGGTCAGTGCAAACAAGCTGACAGCCAAACGGATTACAGCTGGTGTTTGTGTGTGTCAGGATTCCTGTATTTGGACAGGGCGGGGTAATATGACAGCTTGATGAATGCAATCTATTTAATGATAATCATACTTGTAATAATAAGAGCTGACCCATTTTGATTTACAGAACAAAAATATAAACTGAACTCAGTAGGGTTGCTGCAATGCCAATATTTTAAACTTGGATATGATATGAGAATAAATTAAACAATATCAATATCTGTTTTGGTACCATGGCTACATACTTAATAATGAAATAAGTGCAAGCAGTGGTTAAGTGGTCATTTATTTTTTTTAATGTGTTGATTACAAAATAAAAAATGCAAGTCATAAAAACCACCTGATATCAAAATAAGCAGTACTGAACATTTGGACAACCTTATCTCATGCAATTTGTCAAGAAACTTGCTTTAACCAGTATCTTAAACAATAAAGCTGTGTTCTTTTATGCAACCCTTGAAAATTTCTTGAAAATATCTAAAAGCCTGCACCAGAAAGCTTTCTAAATTACTTGTTCACACATGTTCCTCATAGTGGGAAGTCTTTGCTGTGATGTAAAAAAAGAGGCTTCAGTTGGGTCTAGTACTATGATGACAGCTTTTGCCTTATATCGGTACCACATGTAGTTGGCAATCTTCACAATAAAGACAAAAGAACAGAGAAAAAGTACTGGCAGGCAGAAAACATAATGAATACGTTTCAGTATGGGTATGATTGTCATACTGGTCATGCCCTGGTGACAAGTAAACGTCATCACCTCTGCTTGCTCACTTTTTGTGAATTCTCCTGAATATAACCTGCTGTAGTCACATAGCTGCTCTCTCTGTACTCTCAGGAAATGTTCCGAATAAATAAGTGAAAAGTTCAGCTGTCTGTGTTCGCATTTGCTGCTCATCCCAAATTTTTGGAACATTTTCAGGGGTACATGCATGTGAAAAAATGACTTAAGTGGGCCCTCTTTACTGCATGAGCAAGATAGAAATGCTGTTAATAAAATCTGCAAAGTCCTCAAACCTGCTAACTGTTGCATGTGCATAAAACTATAATTGAGCTTTACATCTTCTCCCCAGGGTGCCTGTCTCATAAATGCTCCTCAAGTCAAGACCTTGCATCATTACCCACTCGGGAGTTGATTTATCCCATGTCCCTGTAATTAAAATCCAGTCTCTCCAGTCGAGATGCTATATTTGGGTATTTATTATCTATACCGCCACAGCTATTTGACTTAGGGGCAGACTTTGTTATGTGAGTCACCAAACCCTTACATGCACCTGCAATATGTTGAGTGTTGTTTTTATTTCCCAGAAGAGAGAGGAGGAAAAGAACAGGTAGAATTGGTCCTGACATCTCACCACACATACTTTGAGAAAACCCCTATTTACTGACACCCCTTCATTATGGCTTTATTTAACCCCATGCCTCCCCATGGTCAGTAGACATAAATTATGTAGCATAAAGCAAATCTGATGCAGGTTTTCCTCTGGGTATATGGACCCCTTATGTTTTTGGTGTAATGAAAATGTTCAGTCACACTTAGAGCCGGTGTATTTCAGGACTTATAAGTCCCCATTGTTAGAGGTAATGTGGCAAGATATTATATAGGCTGCGGTATCTGTCTATTGATCTGAAGTTACTGTACCAGTTATTAAATAAAACAAATCATGTGGTTCTGTTTTTGTTTTTGTAGATTTATTTAATGATGAAGAAAGTTGTTTCTGTGGTTCAGCCTGGCCCAGACCCATTTTGATCTGGTTGCTGATTAGCAGAGAAAAATGCTTTAGCGATTACTGTCAAATTAACACTGCATTGTTATTTTTTCGCTACTGGAGGAGGAGTTGTCACATCCGCCCACCTGCCCATCATATTCATGCACCCCTGGTCAACGACTGCATGCTAGGGAGAGAATAGGAGAGTGATATCTGACTCTAAATGTCACTGAAAAATTGTGGTGCTTGTGATGCCAACCCAGAAACATAAAGAAGAGTTCCAACACTTCGGCTTCAACAAAGCCTTTTGATATGCAAAGGAGAACCTCAGTGTGTTTTATGAGGAGAGGGGCTCAGCAGTGGAAGCTTAAAGAAGAGTTTCCATTTTCCAAACCAGAGGAACAGGTAGCACTGATAGTCATAAATATCAGAGGAGTTCCGATCAAATTAAGTTCCACATTACAACAAAATTAGGTCCATCTGTTAAATAGTTTAATGAGATACAGTTGTCAGGTGATAAAAATGGAAGAGCACAAGCAGGATCATTTTTGAGATCTGAGTAATTTTGGCAATACATTATTTTTTTGTAAGTCTTGGTCCCAAGAAAGAGGAAACTTTCCATTTGGGTCTTGAGCTGAAAGAATTTGAAAAATAGTATTTAGCTGTAAGAGAAAATGAAGTCATAGCTTAAACTTAGGATGGGCCATGTCTTTTCCCTCGTGACTATGGGCCCTATAAAGCTTTACCCTTTCCCCCTTGCTTTAGATAACACACTGCTTCACTCAAGATACTTTTTACTGCCACCTCATTTGAAGCTAGGGGACAGGGAGCTCAAGTTATCTTTGCTCTGGCAGATATTTTGTCCCCTTAGGCCAGTTACAACAATCTATGCAATATGTGGTGCGTTTAAGCAGCAGTTCAAATTCATGAACAACCGTGATGGCTAATGTGCACTATTCTCAGTGTTAAATAAACTCACCTCATTACATTTGAAAACTAGAAAAGCACTCGGAGAGTGCTGACCTCCGCCATTGGCCCTATCTCCCAATAGTACAGAATCCTTTAAAAAAATCCTGGATCCAGACGGTGATCCAAATCACTCCCAAAATCTTATCAGTTCTTCCTTATGCCATTTCTGACATTTCCTGAAAGTTTCATGAAAATCCATCCATAACTTTTTGAGTTATGTTGCTAACAAACTAACTAACAAACCCTGCCGATCACATAACCTGCTTGGCGGAGGTAATAATCTAAATATTCCTGTAGTTTTACAGCATAGGGATGGTACATTGAGTATACCGCTGCTTTTGCCACGCGCGATGTATAAAATGACTATCGCAAACATCAAGTATCAAGAAACCATTATTGTCATTGCATAACGGGTGTACAATGAAATTACAGTAGTTCTCTGGCCAGTGCAGCATTAGGGAACTAAGTATAAATTATGTGGAAGTTTGGAGCCGTCAGCATGCATTTCTCGCTGGAGTTTTGCTTCTCCCATTGTCCCTGAACGCATCTCTCACAGCAGAGAGGTCACTACCCCGCATCTACTACCCTGCCCATCCAGAAGACTCTCTACTGCATGCGCGTTTTTGTATCAGCATAGAGAGAAGTGAGTGAGAAGAAGGTAAACAGAGCAGTGTGGCGACTTAGCGGAGAGTTAGCTACATTCAGAGACGGATAACGAGAAACAGGGCTATGTCTGTCATCCAGCAGTCGTTCAGCTTTGAAAAGGAAGAGGTCGAACTCATGCAGTATTCGTTAAGATATGCCGCAAGATGACACCGAGGTAACGGCAGCAGTAAGACAACACATCGCTAAAGGCATGAGCACAGTGTTTTTGAAAAGCTGGGATTAAAAAATCTCAAGACACTCCACTCAGAATACGTGATATGCCTGGGTGCAAACATTTTGCTGAAAAGTCGTACATGTCAGAGAGAAGACGGCCCGGCAGTGGACAAATGTGATCCACTTCACGGGGTGCGTCGGTAGTCGAGTGGTTAAGGCGCTAACCATGTACACGGGCGGCCCGGGTTCAGGTCCGGCCTGTGGCATTATTTCCCGCATGTCTCTCCCCGGTCTCTTCCCTGTTTCCGAGTCTATCCACTGTCCTCCTCTATCTAGTGAAGGCACAAAAGGCCAAAAAAAAAGTGATCCACTTCTCCACAACTGTGGAGCCTTATTTCAGCCTCAGTTAAAAACACAGACAATGCAGAGTTAAAATGTTCCTGCCTCCAAACAAGCTCTTTTCCTATTAATCACACAGGACAGCTTCTTGAATAAGGTCTAAAGACACCCTCATGTTATGAACTTGTCATAAACTGCTCCAGCGTACATCAGCACAGATAATGGGCTAATGTAATCAAAGCTGTGAACCTGAATGGTGGACTAGACTGTAGGATTTTGGCCTTTGGATGTATGCAGGATTGGTGAGTTTTTGAGGTTTGCTTCATCCTTAATGAGAAAAATAACCATTTTATAATCAGCAATAGTAAACATAACACAGAAGACATTTCAGGACTTTCCATACACTGTAAAAGACAGAGCATTTCATGCTTTATGTATTTTTAAAGATTGAATGAAGCCCTTTTGAAATAAAATAGCTAAACTTGACTTAATATTGATTTTTACCCTTTCTGTATAAAATGTTATTAATTTTTGTAAATCAGTAAATTTGAAAATTCATGGCTAACAGTAATAGTGATATTTTAGCATTAAAAATATCATTTGGGTTAAAGAGCTTCTACATATTGGTGTATTAACCATTGCAGAAACATCAAAATGATTTTGTAATTACCAATGCTGTTAATTTAGGGCAGCTGTGGCATAAACCTTACTTTGGTTAGGGTTAGGGTGGTCTAACAAATTTGTTAAGCACTGTATATATCGTGTATCAAGATATAACAATCCCGGGATATAGGGATATCAGTTTTAGGCCATATCACCCAGCTCAGTACAGCATACCACCATACATACTAATGCTGATGCTACTCTGTAAATAATGTTACACACACCAGCTAAAACAGTGAAAGCTCTGGCACAAAATATTACTGAAAAAACATCCTTAACTTCTTGAAAAATTCCCTGCTACATGTCATGGTGCCTTTCTTAAAACCTGCAATATTTTTAAACCTTTTTTGTTTTATTCGTCCTTCTTTCTTATCTTTTGTTCTGTCTTTTTTCAACCTGTGTATCACCAGGGATGAAGCATCACTTCTGTGGTCCATTTTTACCTTTTTCCTTTACTTTTTCCAGTTCTTTCTTTGTCTTTTGTATGCCCCTACTTTGTTTCCTATCTTTTTGCTCTTCCAACACCCCTCTCCTCTTAAATTCTTTCATTTTCTCTTCTTTCTGTATCCCTCCCACTCTTCCTGCAATTCCCACACCTTTAGTTGCTTTGTCTTTAACAGTTTCTCAAGCTGTAACTCCTAAAGCAATCATTTTGCAGTTCTCCAGAAAGGGCACTCTCTATAGTTTGTATTTTTATAAATTCTGTGCTTCAACATCTTTTTTATTCTCAAAAATTGTTGCAGACATACAGATGCCTGCTCAGAAATTATCAGTATGATACCCTGCTTTGTTGGTGTTACTTTTACAGTGTTTTTTAAGGCTATTCCATGAAACCCCAAGTTCAATAAAGTTGGGACACTGTCTAAATGTAAATCAAAAAGAATGCAATGATTTTCATATCTCACAAACCTATGTTCTATTTACAATATAACATAAAGAATACATGAGATGTTTAAACTGAAAGTATACTAGCTCATGTTTACCATTGTGTAGCATGCCCTACTTTCAACAACAGTCTGTAAAGGGATCAGACCTGTCGCTGAAGTTTTGAGTCTCTTTCATGTCTGATGTAAGATTCTAGCTGCTTTAACAGTACTGTGTTGTCTCTGCCAGGTTTTTCGTTTTATGATACGCAAAATATTCTCTATTGGTGAAAAATCTGGACTGCAAGCAGGTCGCTTCAGCACCTCGTCTACTGTAAAGCCATGCTGTTGTGATGGATGTGGTATGTGGTTTAGCATGGTTTTGCTGAAAGATGCAAGGCCTTCCCTGTTGCTCTAAAACCTCTATCTACTTTTCAGCATTGATAATGTCTTTCCAGATGTGTAAGCTGCCCACAGCCTAGGCATTCATGCAACCCCATTAAAGGTGCAGGCTTTTTAACTATGCACTGATAACAAGCTGGATGGTACCGCTTCTCTGTAGTCCACAGGACACACCGTCTGTGGTTTTCAAAAATGATTTCAAATTTTGATTTATCTGACCTCAGAACAGTTTTCCATTTTGTCTCAATCCATTTTAAATGTGCTTTGGCCCAGAGACAGCAGCGTTTCTGGATCCTGCTCACAAATGGCATCTTCTTTGCATGATATAGCTTTAACTTGCATTTGTGTACAGCATGGCAAACTGTGGTGACAGACAGTGATTTCAAGGACTGAATCTTGTTTTCAGTGCAGAGCAACCTGAGGGCTCGAAGTTCACAAGCATCCAGTATTGACTATCAGTCTTGCGCACAAAGATTTTTCCAGATCTCTAAATCTTTTCATGATATTATGTACTGCCATTGGGATATTCAAAGTATTCAAAGTTTTGCCTTGAAGAACACTTGAAATTTCTCCGCAATTTTTAGTTGCAGGTTGTTGCAGATTGGTAAACCTGTGCTGGTCTTTACTTCTAAGGGAGGCTCTGCCTCTCTAGAATGCTCCTTTTATGTCATGTTGCTGACCTGTAAACAGTTAACCTGCATAGTTGCAAAACTCTCCTCCAGCTGTTTTTCATTTGTACCAGTTCCTTTTTCAGCCTTTTGTTGCCCTGTCCTTACTTGTATGAGATGTGTTGCTGCCATCAAGTTGAAAATGAGCTAAAGTTTTTCATGAAATGATAAAATGTCATAGTTTCAACATCTGATATTTTCTATTGTGAATAACATATGAATGAATGAGATTTGCAATTCATTGCATTCTGTTTTTATTTACACTTTACACAGCAACCAAACTCTTTTGCACCATTAAGGGACCAAAATTGCCAGTGAGGAAGAACTGATTATTTCTAAGTAAAAGAAATATACCTGAAAGGGAAAAACAAATCGTTTTGTCTTGATGTAATGTCAACATTTATTGTCACTGTTCCTTTTAGAGGGGATTGTTTGACATTTCATATATGTAACCAACCTAGTTCGTTATGAATAAGTACAAAAACAAAATTTGGTTGTGGTCTAAGTAATTTGTCTGAAGAAAAGAAAAAATAGGACAAATATTAATCATAATCCCTGGAAAGAAAGAGAGGATTATGATTTTTACTTGGACAAATGGCTTTTCTTCCACTTTCCAAATTACAGTTAATATGAGATGTTGCAAATGAACAAATAATGAGCATGGGCCAAACAATGGGCCCATTGTTAAAACGCCTTAATTCCCTTCTCTGCACCAAGGTCAGATTTTCCAAAGTACAATGTATTTCCCATGTTTTCAGCATTTATCAACCCACCACACTGAAGTCTATGCATTCAGACTAGATGATTATATCACCATTCTCACCATACATTGATTAGAGCGGAGACAGATAATGTGCTAGTTTTTGTGTGACACCACCGCCAACAGAACGCTCTTCTGTATGTTTGGCAATGGAGCTGTGTCTGAGAAGCAGAGAGAGAAAAAAACAATGTTCCTGCAGTTGGATGTACATGTGCTAAACATACATTGGTTTATGGTAATGCTGCTGGCTTGCCTGTAGCCTTGGCTGGGATGATGATGATGATGAGGTGCAAATCTAAAAGCCATTACACCTCCCTATGAGTTCTATTATCACTCCTGACTGATAATTGCATTGGGCTGTGGTGCTACGAGAGCGACAGCCCGGTGCCAGTGCCTTTCTTTATGGTTCAGGTCCGATATGATCTTCAGGCGCACTGGTGCGAGCACGCCGGACTTTTTATGGTGTCCTTTTGTGTCACAAAGGGCCAGACGGAGCTGAGACTGTGAGATAGGACGAGGAAGAAAAGGGAGAAGAAGTTAATGTTAATTAAGAGGGAAGAATGAAGGAAGGGAGAGCAAAATCAAATCTCCTTTATGAGAATATTTACTGCCCCTCTGCTCTCGTTTTTATTCATCCCTTTCTTTAAAAAAGAGAGACTGATGAGACTGGTTTCACTATTAAAGGAATGGTGGGTCATGCAAGGACGGCTGAGTGGAGAAAGGTGAACCTAAATGACATCTCTCTCATACCATCACTAATTCAATGCTGTTATTACTGCTGGAAGTGGATTTTTCATCTCTCAATATGCATTCTGACATCTAGTCATCGATGTTTAACTCTCAGTGTACTTGAATAGAAAAAAATAAGGTTCCCAAAGGAGGAGTGTGTTTGTAACGATGGGGATTTTAGCTCAACAAAAATAATGAGGCAGAAGTAACCAAGCGGTGAGGATAATAAGCTTGTGGTCACTGGTGAGATACTCGGTGTTGTTGAGAAACTCCTGGCTGGAGAGAGGCGAGAACATACTCCATTAACTGAGCTACTACTGAGAGGCCTTAGAGTAAGGCACTGAACGTAATTAATCCAGCAGAGCCTTTAGGCATACGTTTGTGTTGATGCACAAACGTCCTGTAGCACAAACACAGCCTGTATAACAAAGGTGGTGAGATCAGTGGATTTGTAAAACTGTTTTGTAGACACATGGTCGGCATTCTGCTGTCTCTATTTTGTTTTTGTTATTTTTGGTGCCAAAAGTCTTTCTTTGGATTGGAGAGTGTGTATAGATTGCCACATCTCTATCCTGCAGTACAGGCTGCCAATCATACAGCCATAAAAACACCCTGCTTTATTGTCAATTCAGCGAAAAATATGGCTTTAAAGCTCCTCTTTGGAATTTTTGCTGGATATGAAACAGACTGAAATTAATACAACTAAATCAATATGAGCTACAAATCAAAGCAGACTGTCAGTTGAGACTCATTACTTCTACAGTGTTATTTAATATGCCAGTCTCTGCTGTTATGGAGTAGGTACAGGACAAGCAGTGTTTCCCACAGGATTTTAGGAGACTATGGGGGTACTCGGACATGCTTCCAGGGAGAAAAAGTGGACATTAGAAACTTAATGCATCAATCTAATGTACTTTGAGAGCCAAATTAAGAAGCTAAATCTGTGAAAACTTGATTATCTTTAAACAACGTTGTGCTCTTGTTGTAGTTAAATTAGAGGTGTATTGATTATAATATGATTGGCTGATTCAAATATTAATTTTTTTACTGGTCTGACCTGAGGATACATATATTGGATGATGAAAACTAGTCTCCACCAGAAAAAATGTCACAGCTTTTATTTCCTACATTCTTGTTTACTTTTATTCCTTAATTTAGGGTGGAGTTGTTATTTTATATTTATCAGCTAAATAAAACAAATTCTATTGAAGTCATTCATGAATTTAATTTCTATAATAAGTTTGCATTCTAGAGAGAAATAAGTTATCATTAACACTCCCATCACTCCTTATACATATGAATAGAAAATTAAATAAATCACAGAACAATGGACGTTTATAGCAGCTTTGTTCTCTTTAACTCCTAAAGGATTTATGAATAATTCAACAAATAACTAAAATCCGAGACTGCTTCAGTAAGCTAGAACTAAAAATCTTTGACCTGACAGCCTCTCTCCTCTCTGCCTCACTTTGTAAACATTATATGTGGGTGCACAAATAATGTTTAAAATCCCCTGTAAATACCGAAATGATAGTTCACATGAAGTGATACATCTAATTGAAGCTCAGTCTCCTCAATCACTCGCTCGCACAATGAGGTTTGTCCAGCCTGCTCACACATAAGAGAGACACAGCGGGAGCAGGCAAACCCATGCAGGTATGCAGATCTGCAGAGGATAAAAATCAGTGTTTTACCAGGTATTTTTTTAGAGCTTTGTCTTGTCTAGGCTTTGAGTGTCCCAAGCTCACAAACATGGTGCAGAGCGTTCGTCCGTGCCACACACTCTGGAGCTGTTGGTTGTGTGTGCAGCGTGGCTCATGTGAAATGTATTGTTGGTGGGGCAAATTAGACAATGGCAATAAAAATGAGACTATGGCCTAGAGCCATGGTCTTGGTAGTGGGAAACCCTGCATAAGCCAAGGTGCCCTTTTCTAAACATTTCCATGCTAAATAACTTTTTTTTCAGATTTGAGATCCATTTTAGAAAAAAAGCAAAGAAGCAGGATTTTTTTGAGAAGACAGCGCTTATTCATGAACAGCAACACCAAAGACAAAATAACTTCCTTCGTTTAGGGGTCGCAAAAACTGACCTCAAAAGTTCCTACAGAAGGGATAGTTGTCTCGTCACTGACTAATGGAGCAATTATTCAGCTAATCAGAACATGCTATATGCATTTACTTAATGGCTCTTACTGAAATAACATGGCAGGAAAAATTAAAATCCAAGCAATATTTTCCCTGGCTTTATACAACATATCAACTCAGCAGTAAGTTCATTTACTTCTCTGTTTCCAAAGTTTGAATTCTTTTTGCAGCCAGTGGAGTTGCTCCCTACGTGTGATGATACAGGATTTGGAAAGTCTGCATTGAGTTCATATTTTAAAAACCAAGATGAAAATCCACTGTCAAAATCTGATAAACTGTGTATGGTGGAGCCCAAGAGAGAGAGAAAAAACTTAGAAACATGTTGTGGTTAGGCACTGTTGAGATTCATTGTGTTTGGATCATGTTCTGCATAAAGAGCCATCACAAAGTGAACATGGAAAACATCAAAAGTTTATTTGCATGAGCCTGTTCTCAGGCAGCTTACAAAGACAGCTCTGAAGCATCGTGTTTCACATTTAAATGGAGCTGGTGAAGCAGTCAGAAGGTTGCTCATCTCCCCTCTCCCTCGAGCTTTTGAAAAAAAGATGCATCTGCAATTATTTTGCCTCTCTCCTGCCTCATCATTACCTCAGAGACCGCCCTGCATCGCTCCCTCGTTTCGTCTCGCTTGTCCATCAAGAGCTGCGCTTTGATATTCATGTAGCTTCATGATTGAGATGCAAAAGAGATAGTTGCAGGGTCCTAGGTCACCCTCGTCTCCTCCTCTGTTTCCTCTTCACCTTTTGCACCTTGTCATCCTCTTCTCCTCTCCTTTTCCTCTCCTGCCCTGGTTCATCCTTTACGGCTTCTTTGAGGCTGTGGAAATGAATTTGTGTGAGCTTTGCAGCATCTTTTTCTATGTGAGTCTCATAGTAATCACTGATTGTAACCACAGTACACATTGAAACATGTTATTAGATCAGTATGAGCTTAACTGAAGGAGGAAAGGAAGGGTAAAACAATCCTTTCTCACTCCCTCACTCTTTGTATGACTTAAGTGTAATATTCTACTGCGTATAGCATCCCATCCATATACGCCCTTGCTCTGTCAGTTTCTATTAGGTAAGCCCCTCCAAATGTAAGGTTTTGAAAATGTTCTGCCTATTAGCCTGCAGCCTTCACTGATCGGCTGTAAAGTTGTGATAATTTGGCCTCCAGGA
Organism: Cheilinus undulatus; assembly: GCF_018320785.1. Taxonomy (NCBI): domain Eukaryota; kingdom Metazoa; phylum Chordata; class Actinopteri; order Labriformes; family Labridae; genus Cheilinus; species Cheilinus undulatus. Next base: position 41,892,055 of record NC_054867.1, read on the forward strand.
TGAGTTAAAACTACTTCTAATTCTTGAACTTGCGTTCGGCTTGAAGAAAGTTCTGACCCTCTGAGAAAAGAACACATTTGAGAACGAATTCAGGCGAAGCCACTTGATCCGGCTTTACTGTGGATTTGTGATTTCTTCCTGCAAGCTGAACCAAACTGAACCCTTACCCTCTTTTGCCTCATCGTGTCTCCAGGGGGGTTGGGGTGGTGGTGGGGGGGCCTGCTGTAATAGACTTTTTGTTGGGTTTGTCACACATCATTCTGTACTTCTTCATTATCCTGACAGCAAGAAGGTGGTGATGTGTCTCAGCTCATGTTTGTGACACATATGCTGTAATTCTTGTCTCAAACTGTTAGTTTACTCCCACGCCGCTGGGATTACATCTCTGACACTCACCAGCTTTTCAGTTATTCTCACACTCTTAAGAGATACTGCTAGCAAACCATGATCCAATCATCACCTTTTGCTCTCTAGGTCTTTAGAGACAAGTTGTGTAGACCTCTAAAAACATGTTAGCCCCCCACGGCCAGAGCACTTGCACTGCTGACCTTTTCAGACAGGCACGCCTGTGCTCAGCCCCGACCACGTCCGTAAAGCCAAGCCAATATCCAGTGATTTATTTCATTTGGCTGCTCGAGTACATCCTCTCAGCTGAACCTCTCAGCCTAAGGCAAAGATAAAGCTGCAGCCTGAGCCCTGGAGGGATGCTGCGGATGTCCCCCCTCATCAGCACACAGACACTGTCACATCCCCACCCCTGCACCGAAAAATCACCGCAGACACAACAACACAGGACAGGGATCAGTATTAAGAGGTTACTTGTGCCACGTCTACGCTTAGCATTAAGGTTCTGGAGGACGGCCAAACACATTGACTGTGAGCCACTTAAAACGGAAAAGCAGGCAATAAGAAAATCAGCATAGTGGTCAGTAGGCTTCTGCTTGACAACCAAGATGTATCTCAGGGGCTAAAACCCTGCTGTCTCTGTGTCACAGTGAACAGGAGTGGCAGGGGAAGGAGGCAGGGGGTAGAGGAGGCTGGAAATGGGCTTTGGAGGACGTGGACCTATAGAGCTTTGCCTGCAGCAAGAGCATTTGGTATTCACCCTCTGAGGGTTGTGTCAGCAAACTCTCAGAGGTCAGCATCTGAGAGTGCATCCCTCCCACACACTCCCACTCTTTGATATTGGATAAATATCACAAAGTTTTTAGAGAGAGGACGTTAGAGCGTCCTCTCATATAAGGCTGTCATCTGCAGTTCTTTGATATTCTAAGATGTCATGCACAATGTGTTTGATGATGGAGATTTCCAACGCTCCCTTTTGGCTAAAGCTTTAACAGCAATGGTTGTTTTAGACTTCTTAAAGAGAATTTTAAGCAAGAAGTTGTAGCACTTTGATACCACGTGGTAGGTAATTACTGATTCTTAGCTGGGAAAGTGCTCACCCATCACTTTTGTGTATTGCACGGTGAGCACATTTCTCTGTTTGGAGATAAAAAGTAAGTGCAAGAAATACGAAACATGAGTCAGATTAGAGTTTATCTCTATACATAAATATTTATGGCTTTAGATAAACAGTGATGAATCTTGAGATATTTCTCTGTGACAATTTATTTGAGAGCACTGTACGTTTCATAATCTGAGGTGTCACAAGTTGGATGTGTTTGAAATAAGGCTGCTGGTTTCAAGGGGAATTAATCCAATGTTTGATTGTCCAAACTCATCTGAAACACATGGTGCTCATTCCAGCACCATAATCTGCAACACAACAAGACCATGTCATGCTGTCTCCCCATCCTTCTAATGAAACAGAGTATGAGGCTTGGCTGTCTAATGTAAAAGCACTTCATGTTACATTCATTTGTTCAAACAGTGCCATACAAAGGCTAATGGACCCATATAATAGAAGCTTGATACCTCTGTATGGAGAGGTAGCTGTCTTAAAATATCCATAATTTGGCAAAGAAACTATTCTTGTCTTCAGAACATGGTTCTGTAACATTAATAACATGTATTAGTATGGAAAGTAAGGATCTATGATATTGTTTAATCTTGGCACAAGTTCCTAATGATTTATGTTTGTATTTTTAAACCAATAAGACAGAGCTGTTATTTATTTGCATAGTTTGCAAGCTGTTGAACCAAACCATTCAGATGATCTAATGCTGCAGATGGACAGGCAGGTGTAAGTACCTGTACATATAAGGAACATCACATGACAAAGTAGAGTTTTGACACAGATAAGATGGGAAGATGAGGGAAAATGAAAAAACAAACTGATGTCATTATTTGTGACTAGGGATGCAGGATAAAGAAATTTTTACCAATAACAGATGTTTCCAAAGCTAGTTTTGATATTTCCAAGCTCATGACAAAAATGTATAAACTTTAATCCTTAGTCCACATTTTTCAAGTTAAGCCTTGCAAATGATAATAATATGGAGATTTGCATTGTGTTATATTTTGTAATTTACCCGATTCTTTGTGTGTTCTTCTTACTGTTTGGGTTAATCTGCGCCACATGGATAAAAGTGTTCTGGCAGCTACATACAGTTCAAAGAGACTGTACCCATATCTCCAACAGGGCAGAGTGGAGTGGTGCTTCTGGCATGAGCTGGAAACTGACTAGAGCTCATGCGGGGTGCTGCACAGATGAAGTATGTTAAATTTAAGGGTTAGAAATGAGGATAATAAAGTTAAAAAAATTAGCCATTGAGTCCTCTCCAACTCTTCAGACTTTTTATTTAAGTTTTATTTCTTCTTTGCCGATATTTATAGCTGAGGCAGTAAACACTGAAATGTCTGACAATACTTTTGGAGTGCCTGTCGACCAATACAAATATCACCCTGATAGTATTGTGCATCCCAACTGTGACAATAATGTTGTTGTTTTTTTTTGAGCCAGGGATTTGGTTTTCAACAAATGATAATATTAATTAATAAATAATACACAAATACTATATGTATATGTTTAATTGAGTTAGACTGAGATAGTTGGGGAAAAGTTTTATAGTTTTGTTCAGTGTAGGCTGACACTCTATTCTGTAACACTTATCCATGTGTAATAAAAAGGTGACCTCTGCTCCAACATTTTTTTCTTAATTTCCAGTTGCCTGAATTTCAAGTTTCATATTTTCAGTCTATAATGGCCCAAAACCTTGTACCTAGAAAAATAGCTTTCGGCTACTGTAAGTGAACTGACCTATCATTGTTGGGAAAGTGGGAACCTGCCTTCTTTAGTTGAGTGCAGGAGGCATGTCCCTCCTTGCTTTTAAGGCCCTGGGGCAGCAGAGAGGACATTCGAGAAATGCCAAGGAGCTGCTGCTGCCATCACTGCTGCTGTCGTTAGCTCCGTCTTTCGGCTCCTCTCTTCTCCACTCTGCTGCTCCCCCGCTGTCGTCATCCCCCCTCGCCCCCCTTTTTCTTACAATCGGACGTTACATCTTTTCTTTTATTACTCGTTCTATTCTCTTCATCTTTAACTACATCCTTTCTAACTCAGAGGGCATTACATCAAATCTCATATGCTTTCACATCTTTATTTTATGCTTTGCTGGTGCAGTGAGATGTAGACGAAGCATAAGAGGGTTGTGGGCGGAAATCAGATAGGGGGATAGATTTTAAACTAAGTGACTGTAGAAAAACAAGACATAATGAAAGGAAGGTTTGGATTTGTCCATCTATCCAAATAGTGACACATCTGCAGGGGCTGACTGGTATTCTGTTGAACAAAAGAGACACTGAAAGAGAGCCTTTCACTCTGACAAAGGCTTAAAGATGTGAAGATATCAGTCTAACGTTGCAGTAAAGATTCGAAAGATAGCACTATTACAGCTAACTACATTGTTGTAGCTCAAAATAAACAGTAAAATATCCCGTGCGTGATACTGATGCTGCATAGATGGATGCTTGTGGGCATTTCTCCAGATGGTGCGTGTGTGTAGGGTTGTGTGTAAATCTGTCCTCCTCTGCCTTTGTACCTTGCCAAAAATACCTGAGAAGACTATAGTGAGATCACACAGTTGAGGCCTACTGTACTTTTTTAGGATTTCAGACATCAAAACAGCTTGTAGACACCCACACACACACATATATTATATATACATATCCTAACCTGTAGACAATGCTCCAGCTGAGTGTTTCTGTCAACGTGACATGCATGGATCATTTGTGTATATACAGACATTGTTGCCTCAGTGCAAATATACCTGTGTACACTCATGCTAATTTATTCTTAATTTAAAAGATATCAATACACAGCAAATATTGACCAACTCTCCTCCAGCAGATGGCAAATATTGGTAGCTGCTCTTTTGATTTGTGTATTTGTTTTGTAATGGGGGGCAGATATAATTTCAGTTGGCTGGAGAAATAAGTTAAGTATTTTGTCTGCTTTCTATTTAGATTAAACATGGGTCCATAGCTCTCATATATGTCTGTAGATCAAAGACTTGAGGGTTTCTCTTCAATGTCAAGTTAATTTTATGGGAAGGAGTTGCAGCTTTAAGCAGCTTCAGGGTAAAAAATGATGATGAGAGCAGGTGGTGAGTGTGCTGTACTGTTTATGACATCACACATGCAAACTTTCTAATCATCAGAGGTATGACTCAGGAAATTATGCTTAGCCTAGAAAAAGTATGTTATATTACTGTCCCATTACTATTATCAACATGGGAGGCTGTTACCACTATTAAGTGAGAGGCTGTCATCTGCTCCTCATGTGTGGAAACAGAGCCGTTGTTTTTGGTGAGGAGGACGTGATTGTAGCAATGAGTGCATATTGTGGTAAATGAAAGATGTGGCAGGCTATTAAAATGCATGGAGGTTTGATTTAAGGAGCTGTTAATATGCAGTTTGAGTCAGAGTTAGACAAGACAAGCTGTACGCTAGCACTGATAGCTTATTCAGGACAAGTGGATTTGTTTAACGTTTGTGAATAGACCTGAATTGCTTTTCAAATTTTCCGGTTGCATTATGTTCCTAAATGTAATAAGTCTCATCTCGTCCTGAATCTCGTTTTGTCTCAATTCGTTAGATAAGGGTCTCGTTACACCCTTATTAGTTGTGAAAAGGGTACTGTATAAATCAAGTGCAACTACTAACATCCTCTTTCATTAATATACTAAAACATTAAAGAGAGAACATTAAAATGACTGAGTGTAAAACGGTATGATGTAATTTTTATGACCCTGTCCTTCAAAATGATGGACAGCAAAAAAGTCTAGTGTAACCTCTTAAGGCAGGATGCTAAATCAGCATCAGGTCCCATTTAAAATGTCCATTTTTAAAGCAGGAATACACTTGTTTATAGCGTGGTAAATACTAATTACCACTGAACTATCATTAGAACATTTCTTAATTGTTTCTCACTGTACATGTGGTTATATGTTTTATAACTTATGCATTTTCATTATTAAACTGTATAGTTATTTTTAAATGTGCACAATTAGTGGCCCACTGGGCAGTTTGCATTTAGATTTTTAGTACTTTGCCTTTATTCCCAAACTTTTTAGCCCATGACCCCTAAAATAACAGACTGGGACCCCCACTTACCCGAGTGGATGTTTAAACATATAGTGTTGCACAAAGTCATGTGTGCTTCCTAACAGGCCTTTCCCTACACTGGCATAAAAATAACACTAAAGGTCACAAAAGTCTCAAAAGCATACTTTTTGGTCTAATAATTTATTGTTAGAAAGCCTTGAAGCAGTTTACAAGTAATCATTATGTAAATACTGTAGCACTGAGTGGGCATATTAAATTTAACTCTACGCAGGGGAAATCTGTGTGAATCATTTGAGGCCATTTTAAGTATGAAATACTACAATAATAGGTAAATATACCATTCAGAATCATTTAAAATTTTCTTTTCTTGACTGGTAAAAGTTAGTTAGCATCAGTATTTCCAACATGTCATCCACCATTGTTGTGATTCATAACGCCTCTATAAACACCAGTGCATTAGGTCATTCACTGTATAGCCACGTTTTAAACAGTGTACATTACCTAGGCACTAGATTACATTGAGATGAATGCAACACTTTATATACATGTTCAGACTGAAAATGCTAAATGTGCTTATGCTTAGCAAGTCTACTGACTACCATGTTCAGCTTAATAAAGCATGTTGGTACACAGTTGTTTGCTAACTAAACTATTGAAATAGTTCCACTAAGATAATGTCTAACCCAAATTTCATGGTGATCAAACTACTATTAAACTAATATCAGAGTGGGATGGGAGGAAAAGCCATGCAGAAGCCAGCATACTCTTTTTAATTAACCAGATGAAGACCTGTTGAGATCAAGATCTTGTTCACAAGGGCAACCTGGCCTAGACATCAGCAGCACATGTCATAATAACAAACAAACAATAATTTAGAATGTGTAAAACTACTTAGCAATTAAAGTGCAAGAAACTGAAATAACAGTAATAATTAATAAACACAGGCACTGTTCCATGGTCTTGCATTGTCTATCATTTCAGATAGAACAAGTGAAATAACACTTTCAAATCAGTCTGGAGAGTATTCCATGCTTTGATAGGCAAACTCAACTAATTAAGGTTAGAGAGTTCCTGTAAAGCACATCTAACTGTGCTCAAATCAACAGGCGTCAACTTCTCTCTAAAGTCTTTCTTCCCTTGCTATTCTGTTCTTTTAACTTCTTTCCTTGAAATCCCAAAATTCATCAGTGCTGTGACTAAAATCTTTAAAGATTTTGGAAGAAGACTGTTCCAAATCCCCACATACTCTGCTCTGTCAGTGATTCCTCCTGTGACAGCAGCACCATAGTTCATAACACATTCATAATGCATGATATGGTGGGAATCAAGCAACGGGGTTTAACTCTCCCTTTCTCTTGTCTAGGAAAACTGTTGTCACTGTGCTATCACTGCTTTCCTCACCCCTTTGTACTGAATCTTAAAAGATCTGACAAGTCCTCTGGATAAAACTTAAAGGCATCGTGGGAAATGTAGGAAGTCTGTAACTGCAGCATTTTATCACTTAAAGAGGCAGTGTTGTCTCATTTATGCAAAGTCATACATTTCGAAAACGCTTCAGAGGTTGATTGCTTTGTGTGAACAAAGTGTAGCGCACTGAAAAGAAAAGTCTAAAGCTGTACTCCATTTATTTAGCATTAGCAGACTAAATTTAATTTTTGATTGAGGACTAAAAAATTTGACAGGAGCTGAACTACAATTACTTTGTCTGTGTTTGATAAATCAAGGGATTTTTAAATGAAATGTATATCAGAGCATATTCATCTTATAAATGTGTTCATAAATTAAACACTGTCACCAGTTACAAAGTTGGCTAACTGGCCAGGTTGCAGTGGCAGTGGGCCAAGGAAATCAACTCAAGACATCCCTCTAAGCAACACTCCTCTTGGGGGGATCCCAAGGTGTTCCCAAGCCAGACTAGATATATAAGTTAATCCCTCCAGCGTGGTGTGGGTCTACCCTGCGGCCTCCTGCAAGTTGGATATGCCCAGAAGACCTCCAAACGGAGGTGCCAAAGAGACATCCTGACCAAATGCCCACACCACCTCCACTAGCTTTGTTTGTTGCAAAGGAGGGGCAGCTCTACTCTCAGTTCTGGGCCTCGTTCCTCGTACTTGGCTAACTCAGTTAGCTGGATAATTTCAGGATAACCTGACGTCATGTCAGGCTTGTTCTGTGCCTCGAAGCAGGTTGAGCTAAATCACTATAGCAACAGATCAATAAACTTAAACCTGCTCCAGGGCAGGTTTATTTCAAGAATCCATGCCGCATTTCATAGGGAAAGACTGATCTGAGATCGCCAAGATCCTTTATCATTTTCTGATGTTTTTTTGTATGAGCGTTACTGTTTCAGTCCCCAAGGCATTATTTATTTGCAGCAGCTGATAGGGCCATACATCGCCAGTACTACCCAGCACAGCCATGCACTTACTGTCACTCAGACTTTGTGTAGGAACAATTCTAATTTAACACCATGGAGCAAATGATACTCCCTTACCACACTGAATAATGTTCTTGTGTTTTATTTTAACTTGTTCTCAGGTTTGCTTGACATTTGGGTTTGTTTTATATGAAGCGATAAGAGGAGAAAAAGTGCACAATCTAAAAATATAAGAACAGATGACTGGGCCTATAGGCCATATAAAACATATTGTTTCAAATAGTATGCTTTCTGGTACCTTTAGAAAATACACAAGGTTCATTAATGATAGAAAGTAATTAATCTAGGTCATTAGGCTACGAGGTATCATGTTTGTATAGTGGTTTCTTCATTAATACGCCAGGTTTACTTGAAGAGAAATACTTAAGTAACGGTAGCCTCATTCATTCACATCTTACAGGTACGGTAAGCTTACAGCTCATCAGGCTCGTGAAACACTGCGCATGCTCCAACAACTACGGCGGCTCTTAAGGGAGGCAAAACATCTGTTGCTCATATCACTACACGAGGTTACGGCAAACACACACTTAAATTAATAGCGGGCTATAGCCTTATACAGCAATGCATAACTATAGGCCTACATATTCCTTACTTGCGCATTTAACTTGACCACAATCCTTTGCCAAAACTGCATGTCTCCACTGTCTTCGCTGCAGCCAAGGTGTTGGATTTCACAGTTACAATGTTTTTGTAATATTCAAACTCCTTTATGATAGTTTGCTGCTCTGTTTGTGTGAAAAATGTCACGCTTTCCTTATTATTCGCCATGAATTATGACAGACAATCATGATTTCTGTGATCTACACTGCTCCCTTTTTATGTAGAACAGGCATGCACAAGTATCCTGATCACTCATGTCTGGTTCCAATTAACGTCACTGATTTAGCGTAATTCAGCAGTGGAGGAACGGACTTAGCCAGCCTTCAATCATCATGTTAACTGAACCAGGCTAAAAGGACATTAGCTCTGATTATCTGAACCATGGACAAGGAACGGGGCCCTGGATGTCTGAACTCACTATATCTCTTAGGCTGAGCCTTAGAGACAGAATACATGCCCCTAGCAACGGATTTTAATTTCTTTGTAATTCAGTTTAAGCTAGCATTAAATGATTTCCAGGCAAGACTTCTTTTTCCATGTGCCATTATTGTCTGCTGCATAAACACAGCCATCTCTTGGATCATACCGTCCAAGAGGAGCACCAGTTTACTGTTTAGTCTTTGTTGAGTTCACCAGTTGACTCAAAGTTATGCTGTGGCTTCTCTTTATGGTGATTAAGTTAACCAAAAGACACATGATGAATCAGATTTGTAAAAGGAAATGTGCATGCTTTGTCAGGTCTGTTCTAAAGAGGGAAAACAAACTTTTCAAATGCGTGTTTATTGAATGAAGGTCTGATTAATAGTTTTAGATATGTCTCAGGTTGTGGGCAAAATTTCAAACCTGGTTTGTTCAAACAACACAAGCTCACAGCTCTTGTTATTCTCTAAAACAAGCTGGATCTTTTTGTTGCAACAAGCAAGGCTGGACGGACACTGGCTGTGGAAGCACAGGCAAGGTCAAGGTTTACTGTGCCTAACTTTAACATGGTGCACTGAATGAAACCGTACCCCTTAGAGGAAACAGACTTTATTTCAACTTTGTCTGCTTTCTCTTCTCCAGACTTTAGATGGAGACTTAAAATCAATGTCTGTCCTCTTTTTCAACTTTTTGCCTTAACATGCCGCTACTATTGGGATTCAGAAGAAGTTCAGGATTGTTTTTTTTTTTCACTTTAAAACAGCACAAAACTTTGGCATTTTGATTGTGCTTCTCTGCAGAAAGCACTTCCTTCCCCCCATCTGGAGTTCTCCACTGTGAGATGACTTCATCTGTAAACCACCTGTACACCAAAGCCTGCTACGTAATCGGTCAGTACAGTTTGGACTGCAAAAATGTTTCAAACAGAAATCCGAACATTTCCTTTGCTGACAATCCTGACCCCTGTGTACAGATTCTACATTCCTATGTAGAAAATGAAATTGAAGATACAAGACTGAAATTGTTACATAAGGGAACAGAAAACATACAAAATGAAGCTAATTAGTATAGCTTTTTTATTTTTTTTGAATGATGTGGGTGTACAAAGGGTTCTTCTGTCTCTGGTCTATGATCCGTGTTATCAGCAAAGGGGTACTGATTAAAAATAGATTTGAGAAATTATTAAACAGAAGTGATGTGGGTTTGAAATAGTTGTAGCAATAGTTTAAGAGTTTTGAAACTGAGCTTCATTATTTTCAAATATAATCTGAGTTATATGAGGAAAACATTTAGTTTAATAATTTTATAATTCATGGTTTGCGTTATTGACTCCAGCAGGCTGGACTGATGAGGATACAGCAAGGCAAAGCAGCGGGATTCAAGTGATTAAACAGATGTTTTGAAAATGTTTTTGTGATACAGAGAATACATTGGCAGACACAAAATCCCCAAACTGTAGCAGATGAACCTTGAGATTGTGATTAACGACCTGTCTTCGTCTGTGCACGACTCTGAGCAGTTTCTCACCTTCTAAAGAGCAGAGTGTTTGATCACACAAAAGAATATGAAACAAGTCGACTCTCTTTCATGTCCATACAGTTTGAAATGTTTCAAAGGCATCAAGCTCTCTCAATTCATCTACCAGTAGAGTTATTCGCTTATTATGTGTCCCTCTGTGTCGTAGACAGACGATGATCGCCTCAGGGCATGCGACCACAGTGTGTTCACAGATTGGACTTCATTAAAGCGCACAAGATTGCACCGGACAGGGATCACTGAGCCCCTCTCTCCGTCTCCCTCGCTCTTTTTCTCCTTCACTCAGTTTCACATGACAGACCGGACTAGTGTCCCGACGGCAGAGATTAAATATAAAATAAAAGAAAAAATAAATAAACAATGCAAGCGTGGAAAATGGTAAAAGTTATCGTATTAAAACTTGAAAGTGTGATGCAAAAGGAGAGGAGGGGCTGAACTCTGGAACAGGATTATTTCCAGCTGAACCACCAGTTGGCCAGATGGTCACTGAGTGTGTGTGCGTGTGTGTGTGTGTGTGTGTGTGAATGAGCGTGTGTACAGGTAGGTGGTGGTCATCATTAGCCTGTGGTTATATGTCAGATCTCCCTGCAAGCTCAAACTACCTTTAATTCTGTGTAGCCAGACCCCAACATCAAATAAACTAGCCTGTACATTATAACAGCCTTCACCATTAATGTTGCTTCCTTCCAACATAAGATGAACCTCTAATATAGAACTACAAGTCCATGGACAAGTCATCTCTCTCTTAAGATATTGTTTATGGATTCTTTATAAATAGATAGGAACTAGTCAAATCAAAGTGCAGACTGGGGCTCAAAAATGTAAAGTTTAACCGTCTCATTTGTGTTGCAAGGTGGGCAATGTCAGTCTTATGATCCATAGCATGGCACCAGTTTTCTCATTTCCTTGATTAATCTTCTTATTTTCCCCTCAGTAGTCAGATAACTGACCACTGTGCTCCCTTCCTGTAAAATCTACAGGCTACAGACAAAGCTGCTATCACAGATACACCAGCATAATGCTTGAGGTAGATGCTCAATTAAACATTTTAAATGAGTGTTTGAACTATAAGCAGGATCCAACCCCAGTGCTTGTTCATGCTGTGGCTACATACAGACTGCAAACAGCCTCTAAAAGTAAACAATTACTGGCATCTAAGAGCTATGGTTGCAGCTTGTGGGTAGTGTGAGTCACAAGCAGCTCACAGCGAGCTTTCTTAGGGTCAGATCAAATGGACTAAACTTAACTACACCTAATAGGTTTCAGAAGGAAAACATGCTTTGGTTTAGTTTTTAGTCAATACCTGGGATGCTGGAGATCACTGTTCGGCTCTCTGGAGGTGTTGTGCGACTAAGTGAAGGAAATACTGTTGAAGGGGGAATCCCACTTGACAATCCTGGCCAAGTGCTAGCTTCTTGCTGTCTATCAATCTCCATAATGGACTTGTAGTGGCCAATATTGAGGGCTTGCCTTGGTTTAGGAATTTCTTTACTGAGTACTTACACTTGTGTTTACTTTAAATCAAAAACCTGTCATTAACATTTATCCCTAGTTGAGACTAAACTCAGCAAGCAGATCAACACAAATTATTGCCAATGCTTCAAGAAAGTGGTGAAGTTTAAAGCTAACTGCCTCTTCTGCACCACCATTTTTTGCAATATAAGAAAAGCAAGTTTTACCTGACAGTCTGAGCTACTAAGTAAACTCTTTTTGTGTTTTCCTTCACAAATGTCAAAGTTTGGGTGATTTTTGCCATTAACTAACAAAAATGAGAAACATGAGTGACCATAGCCTTTTTTGACTTCCTTTTTTGTACCTGTTGTTTTTAAGCAAACTTTTAAAGTTAGGACTGCCCATGCTCAGATGAAAGATCGTTATAAAGGGGGTGACGCTGGCAGTTCTGAGCAGCTGGCCCTCTTGACATTGGAGGTAGGGCCCAACAATGAGTGTCTGCTGCAGGCCAGACTGACCCATTCATTAGGCTCTGTCATGTTCGTCACAGACTTTGCTCCGACTCGGCTGAGTGAACTCTCTGCAAAGGCCGTATTTATCTTTTGTTTAAGTCATACAGCCACTTTAAATATCAGCTAAATGCACAACTGTACCTTCAGGTATACTGTAAGTGGTTGCTTTTGGCACCACACACTGGGAGCCTGCTTGATTTTGATAAAAGCACAGGGGACGCTTGGTGTTCTTTACAGCTAAAAAGAGGTATGTGCATATTGGCATTGGTATTGGCGAAAATGCATCCAATATTAGTGAAAATCCAATATTTACATCCCTACAGTTAATTGCAGCTCACGTCCAGATTAACACAGGTTAAATATCCCTTTAAGGATACCACTGCTTATTGCATCCTTAAAAGCGCATAGAGCAATATCTAACTGTCATTTTTATGTGTCTCTGTGTCTAAGGCTACTTTGGAGCCTTTGTAGACATAATTGTTTAATGATAATGGAGCCTCATTGTCCTGATTCAAAGGTTTCCCTTTAAAATAATTTACCTTCAGAAATAATTTCATTATTTCCCTGCAATATTTTTAAAATAGTTTTGCTTCATGTAATTCCCTATTATCTCAGCCCCTCCAAAAGTAAGAAATGTGATGTTCCTCCTCTTCTCCTGTCATTGTATTTATTTATACTCAGTAGCTCAGGAGATTGTTTCCTACTACCTTGAAATGCCCACTGAAGGACTGTGGCTCTCTGTTTGCCATATATGTCTATATATGTGTGGTTTGTGTTGTGCATGAGAGCATGTCTGCGCTCCAGCATGCTGGATTTTGATATTTTTATGCAAATCAGTTCTTTCATTTATGCCAGACTGAAGAGGGCATGAATAAACAACAGCTGGACAGAGCATAGGGAATCAAATATGCATCAGGTGGGTGGTTTCTAACAGTAACTTTATAGGTCTATAACTTAAATGCAGACAGACATTAAAATACAGAAGACCAGCAACAGAGAAGGAAGTGGATAAATTACAATATGTTTGTTTGCTGCCTCTGCTCTAAGTTGTTTGCCTGCCAGTCAAAGTGAATGTGGACAAGACAGAAAACAAAGAAGGGAGTTTTTTTCTGGGAAACAGAACAACAGAACTGGACAAAAATGAGCTAAAAAGGACTGATGTATTTTTCCCATGTATCTGTCCATCAATGCAGTCGGGTCCCAACAGAAGCCTTGATCCTCTGAGGCGCTATTTGAAGAATAATTACAAGCCAAATGCAGGGTCACCCGTCAGATTGCTCATCTTCTTTAGAGAAATCCATCTCTGGTAATTATATTTCTCATTAATACCAAGAAAAGACTGAAGGGCAGCTAGGATGAAACAGAAATCCTGCTGACCTTTGATTAGAGCCTGATTTGGACGAGTGATGACCGTTCAAAGAGAATGATGTGACGCTCTTTGATCTCAAAACCATGAGAAGCATGGTTTATACAACTGGGACACATAGTAGCATTGACTGTATTGAATTCATATGACTGTTTTAACCTGGAGGGAAGGTTGACAGGATGCAGAAAACACTTACTGTGTACATGCATTTCCTACAATGTAGCAAATGGTAATAATAAATCAGGTCTTAGTCGAATCATAGGTTAAGAAATATTAACTTTAACAGGAATCAGATAACCATTAGAGCCAGCAACTATTTGATTTAGTCCTAGGAGACATAGAGAGATAGAAACATGAACCCTCTGAGATCAAGGTTGTGGTGTATGACAAGAAGAGACATGTTTTACAGGAAGTTAAGTAACTGTTGAACCATAAATCATAGCCAATTACTTTTTAACTCTGGAAGCTAGCTGTTGTGACGTTCTAATGACCCCTATGGCCATGCATTCATAGCTCTTACAGCAGTGTTGCAGTCAAGTCTGAGTTGAGTCTCCTTAATCTGTGTCTGAGTCCAAGTCTAGTTCAGATTGCCCATATTCGAGTCCTAGATGAGTCCCTAGTACTAAAAACACAGAGCTAAATTATTATAAATTATTTAACATTTTTAAGCCGTTCCAGCTTTCCAGGTGGGCTTCATTGATATGTAAAATGTATGAATTTCTTCATCTTTTATTTTAAAGGATTAAAGGAGCTGTTTATCATTGATCACTGATTTTTATTGATATTGGTACTCTTATTAATAGTCCTTGATGACTGCACTTACATCTTTTTTTAATACTGCTAATTAAATGAACATTTCTTCTTTAAAAGGACAGATTTATTCCGCTTTCTCACAAAAAAACTAAAACTTCGATTTTCTCTGACTTCTACAGAAAATATGAGTATAATGACTTGGATCAAGCAAGGAAACAACAGCGAATCACGAGGACATTTACTGTTCCTTTACATTATTTTGTCTTCACCTATCCTCTACATTTCTTCTCATTGTTTTAAAATCTTGTGACAATGCACTTTCTACCATTTTTTTAATAATGAAATCAAACCAGAACACAATAGAATTACAAGCTAGCCATATTGTGAGTTCAGCCAGTTTCTGTTAATTATTTTAGGATGGGCCAATGCATTTGCAAGTAAAGACCACAGATTTTACCACAGGTTTTATATCGAAACAGAAACATTAAATGCCAGTGACATTAGGGATGGGTACCCTTCACATTTGAATCGGTACAGTACCGATTCCCGGTACCTGTGAACCGGTACCGATACAAAACGGTACCCATTTTCTGTACTTTTTGGTGTGAATAATATGCAATAATAAATATTAACCTCAAAACTTCTTAATTTTAGATATTTATTTTTGAATATCAAAACACTATCAAATAAAAATATTATCAAAGCACCATTTGTA
Source organism: Cheilinus undulatus (assembly GCF_018320785.1). NCBI lineage: Eukaryota > Metazoa > Chordata > Actinopteri > Labriformes > Labridae > Cheilinus > Cheilinus undulatus. The sequence goes on from NC_054867.1 coordinate 41,907,351, forward strand.
ATGGCACATCACAAGTTTTTTTTTACAGATTACTCCAAAATGGAAAACCTAAACTACTATAACTACCCAGTGTTTTTTCTTTACATTGCACAAATGAAAAACCAGCCCCACTGCCCTCTATTCCTTTAATTTCCCCTCTCGGAAAAATGTGTGTTGGGGTCCATGGAGGGAGAATAAGTTTAAAACAAATGAAAAATAGAGTATGGAGTCAAAATAAGAAACTAAATAACTAAATGTATAAAATTTTACCAATTAAAGTAGCCTATTACAAATGAAAGTAAACTAACTACTTCTTCTACCATGAACTACGTGTACTGCCTGTCTTCTTTCCTCATAAAGTTCTTTTTCCAACAAAACTAAGAAGTCATCTTTCCCTAGTAAGCGCAGAGTCTGCTCCTCACTCATCAATCAATCATGCACCCGTCCATACAGAAGCACAACCGTGCCTTAATACGAAAAAACGTCACACACCTGAATCTTGCACACCGTTACATTCTATTTGTATTTACTGAAAAAAATTAATAGAAAGTGGCAAATTGTTTCATTCTGTGATGAAAATAAGCAGTAAGGACAAGCCTGTGGCTCTGTCACTCCTTCAAAATCACTCTGACTCCATCCTGACAGAGCGCTTCATACAGCACCAGCTGTGCCAAGTTAGAGAGATGGAGAGCAACTTTTAGGAAGCACTCACACTAGGCAATGCCTTAATCCAATACCGTGGTTTAATCCAGTGTCTGTTAGGTGACTAAGCGAACAAATGTATCCTTTTTTTTAGTATATTTCCATGGTTGATATCCACATGATTAACAGGCAAATAACAGTGTTTGAAATGAGGATTCTTTGTGAGCGGGTGGGCAAACGAGCAGGAAACAGTGGGAGCCGATCTGAATCATCAATCATCACTTTACCTCCTCAGATTAGAAGTTTTGCCGTGGTAAACCTTGAACTTCCTGTCACAAGTATTGCAGCGTAACCTGCATCGTATTTTGAAAAGTGGAGCACTACCTTCGACAGCTTCCTATCAGCCATGCTTGTTTTGTTGATTCAGTTCGCTGCCACCAACGTCATCATTCATGTGCAATGCTGCCTTTGTACCCGGCATGGAAAATTGACTACTCTTCCACTCTCTTGCAGTCACAAGGATGCGTTAAGGTACCGAAACATGGTACTGTTTGATTTTTGTGAATCGATACTCAGGAGTACCGACAAAATTTTGTCGGTACATATAAAAGTACCAAATTAGGTACCCATCCCTACATGACATTAATCATTGCAAATAAAATAGCCAACAGAAAAGCACATGTTCACATACAGAGTTTCATGTAGTGCATATTTGCCAAGATTCCCCATTTCAGAAAAACAACAATTTTTCTTTTATGAAATGCTGACCTAAGTTTGTGTTTTGATGTGCATGTGGATTTATGGTGTTTTGGGAAGCCAGCAGTTGCAGCAGCAGCAGAGTAATTATTACATAGAGTAAAATAATAACAAGAACCAAAACCATCCCAGAGAGGAGGTTGAGATCAGCTTGTATAGGTTTTATTTCTGTAGACAAGAAACAAAATATTTTGACATGTAGGTCAGAGAACTCTCCAGAGACAATGAACAGATGTTGCATTGTTTCAATCTTTAACACCATCCAGACAGGGAGAAAAGAAAGCACTCGCACTGTCTTGTAATCTTTCCCCTGCTCTTGTTAGCATGCATAAGACATGCAAAGTGCGCTCTGGCCTGGAGAGAAATGTTAACCAGGACAAGAGACATCAGAGGGGAATGGAATAAAGAAAAATCTAATATATTGCTTGAAATGGTTTTAGAGGAAGTGCTGCCTGCTTTGTTTTTTTGTAGACAACCAGACCACTCAGACAAAGTTATCAGTATAAAATGTGCTTTCTTTTTCTCCCTCTCTCTCTCTCCCCTTGAATGTCTGGCAATAGGAAGGCAGACTACCTCCTTTAACCTTGTGTGGGATAAACTGATGCTTGGGAAATGAAGAAAGACATCTTCCTTCTAAATGTGATTGTAAACCTCTCCAACATCAACAGAGGGTGTTTCTGCTTGTTTGATAGATGCCTGAGTGTGAAGACACAACGGTCCACTACGTTTTACTGCAGGGAGTTTAATTTCAATTTGTGCTTTGTGTGTAGAGCCTGTAACCATCCTGAGAGGTGTCTTTCCAACAACTCTATACATAATGGATTGCTTATTTGAAATCCTGAATGTCCCAGTTAAGTTTGTGTCAGTTAAACTCATGAATAATTTCCACCTTGTTTTCCTTGAGCTTGCACTGCCTTCTTTCCTCACAGACACCCTCTCTTTCCTCCCACTCTGTTTGTGTGTCTCCTCCTCAGGCTCTGTCTGGTCTTGAAAAAATATATACGCCTTTTTCTGTCTCTCTTCAACCCCACTGCAAACAAAATCTTCCTGTTTAGCTTTCTTCAAACCTCAATCCTTCTTTGTGTCATCATTAGCCTCCAGATGTTGCCTCACACAGGATGCTTTTCTCTATGAAGGACTTGCTCTTTTGAAGCCTGCTGCCGATGACCCCAAGAAATAAACTTTCCGGAATAAGGCCCACAGAGAGAAGAAGAAGGAGGAGAAAAGATAAAGAGATAAACAATCTGGAGACATTGCCTCTGTCACACTCTGCCCTTCAGAAGTGACTCCGTTGTTTATGACCATATCTAGCGAGCACAACCTCGACTTCTCTGCGCTTGGTGCAGTGTTAACTGTTGTTCTCTGTACAGAGTGGTGTGAGCTCCTCAGCAGGGTCGGCCTATCAGTCATACTGACAGGCTAATAAAGGGGCTCTGTTAGTAAAGAGGTAATAGTAATCCACAGGTGGTCGATCTTTCATTTACTTCGCTCTTCTCTCTCTTCTTTTACTCTCTTATTCGTACTTTTTTTTCCATTAATGTTAAATTCTGTGTCAAATTTTGCACTGCTAGTGTTTTCATCCGGGCTCACATGCTGCTGGTGCATTAAATCTAGCTCTATTTTTATGCCTGGTGGATAGAATACAAGTTCTTGGGGGAAAAGTGGTAATTTTGAAACAAGTGGAAAACAAAGTGTAAGACTCAGTGAGAGGTATAAAGTAAATGTGCCACTGGCTCAGCAGGGCTGGTAATAGACAACATTTGTCGGTTACACTTTGATGAGAAAAAATGGTCTCTACCTGCTTCAGTGTGAGTCTGCCTTCATGTTCCAGCGAGTGTGTGGGAGAAACAGACAGTGCATAGCCAGTCTCTCTCTTTTTGTTTCCTTCAAACTCTCTCCCTTTCATTCCCTACCCTGCCTTCTCCTCTTTTCATCTCCCTGCTTCTCAATTTACTCTTCCTTTCCTCTTTACTTCTTCTTCTTCGTCTTTGCCTCATCGACTCTTTTCCATCTCTCTTGGGTCTTAAGGCCATCCTGCACCATCGCTGGACCCAACAGTGATTCAGCCGCTCAGGTGGCTCCAGCCGGAGGAAATTGGAGCCATGCATCACCCGCCCTTAGATTGACGATAGAAAAAATTCCATTACAGTCTGTCTCATGTCTCCGGAGAGATGTCCAAAAGAGAGAGGAGAAGGAAAGCAAAATAGAGACAGCAAGAATGTTTAAGGAGAGATACAGAACAAGGGAGTATTTTGATAAAGATCGTCCAGCTGGGGGACAGACAGGATAAAAGGGTAATGGCTGCAAAGTATCACCATTACAATGTATCACTGTCATAACAGCTAGAGCAGAGCAGCAGCGGGACTGTTTGAACCCGTTCAGCTTGGCTCTCTGAGGAACTACGACGCGGGGACTGTCAGCCACATCTACACATGGAGTTTATTCGTTTTGAATAGAAATCTTTAGAGTAAACACTGTTGTGCAGCTTTAAGTTCAAGCCCCATCAATTATAGGTGTTTGTCCTGAGGTCCTTTTAAGCTCCTGGGATGTGTTGTGACTCCTAAGCCCTGGAGAGGTGGACAAACAAAATAGACTCTACACTTCTGAAAACTAATTATCTACAGCCAGTGTTCACTTTATTAGGTCCCACTGTACACCTGCTTCTGAGTGCATAAATAAAAATAGTAAGGTTGTAGTCAACAAAAGAAGAACTTGGTGGACTGCAAGTGCTACCATACATGACCAACAGAGTTATCTCTATGTCTGCCTAATCATTGGCATTGTCCTCTTGCATCCTCCTTGTAGTCTAAATGAACTTAAAAATGAGCATAGCAAGCATAACAAATTATTTTAAATTTGAAATAACAACTGACTCAAAGCTGACTAATGTGCACCTTCATATGCTTTCTGTTACCATTGCACAATAACCATTTAGAATTCTGTACAAAATAACTTAACAAATAACTTAATAGACCCTACTGCTTCAGCCTGCACTGTGGGATTTATGAACATAAAAACAAGCCAGCAACGTAGGTTTCTTTGACGACGTGAACCCCACAGGTCAGGACGAGAAGAACATTCTAGGGACCAGGAGACACTGCCTCTCTTCTCTGCCCTCTATCTGTTACAGGCATTAACATTAATTTGTTTACTTTAATAAGATGATAAAGGGACTTAATAAAATATGTTTTCTCACTGGTGAATTAAACAGGCAGCAGGGGTAGAGGCCGTGATAGAGGACAGAGTTGAGACATTCACGGTGTCACTTTAAGGGTTCAGCCCCACCAAATATGTCAAAGCAGCGATTTGCTGAAGCACCGTGCTCCGCCCACCTCAGTGCTTGTATGTCCTTTTTGAATTGAGGTCTTTTCATTGAAGTTTGAACTACAGGTACCATACAGTCAACCAACATTTAATTTTTGTGAATAAATTTCACTTACTAAGAGAGAAAAATTTTGTAAAAGTCCCAACACGTTCTTCCAAAATGCTTTGTGTGTAGCTCACACAAGGTGGAATACCTCTGCACTTCTAAAACAGCCCTTCTCTGTCTGTATGCGGGATACTGTTTGGTACTTAAACCTTGTGGAGTTCCCATTAAATAAAAAGGTATCTTTAATTAAAGACAATGCATAGCAGGAAATGGAGGGGGGATGCTCCATTGGATGGTTGGTTGGATGGATCCAGTGGGGCTGTATCATAATGCAAACAGAATGTTGCGCCTTCCAGCACGTTAATGTCCAGTTAATGATGTTTTTCTAAGTTCTCTGCTGTGAAACAATCTAATAAATACCACACAAGCTGCAACACTACTATTTTGTCAAAACTGAATGTAAGAAAAGCAATTTAATTTACTTTGCTGAGTGTAGCAAACATGTAGCAGTACTAGTGCTTCCAGCCCTTGGTCTTCCCTGAAGGCTAACATAACATTCCTGCTCTAAATGTGATTACATTTTGCTCTGGGTGATATTACAGTTAAACCTGACATGGACTGCATACATTTCTTGCTCTAATTTCAAGATCAGAGTTCTGCCAGCTGCTGTCTGTTTTCTGAGCTGCAAAGTGTACAGGCTGTGTGTAAATTGGTCAGAGAATGATTTTTTTTTTTTTTTTTTTAACTTTTTGGTTCCCAAGAGATTAGAGAAAAAGTCTGCAAAAAAAAACTTAGACATTATTGTTTACTGTGTGTATTACATAATAATCTTTGACTTATAATTTCTTTTTAGTTTTTTCTTTTTCCCTTTATAGTCCCATAATTCTTTAAAATTCTAAAATTCTTTAAAATTTAAGTGACATTACTTCAGCATATGTATTCTTAAAGCCCAGGCTGTCCTGAAAAAAGAGGTTTAGAGCTTGACTGTGCACCACATGGTCGATGTTTTATAAGCTATTTTAAGACAGTAAGCCCGGTGAGACACAGTGGTTAAAAAATAGCATTGGTCTCAGAGGGTTAAAGGAAGAAAAACCCTTTTCCACTCCAATTTGGTCTGGCATTAAACCTTTTAACTGACTTCTGCACTTGCAGATATTTTATTTCAATATGATAAACATCGATAAATCTTCTTCAGCTGCTTTTAAGCCAACAGATAAAAAATCTATTCATCCTTTCAATATGATTTGGTAACCATGGAAACCCATACAAGCTCCATGTTACTCTCTGGTTCAGCATTTAGTCGGATCAAGGCCACAATGAAGTGAAGTTTATATCTTAGGGCAAAAGAATGTCTGAGTTTATACTAGAGATGCATAAACTCTTTTTAAGACATTGCTGTGGATACAGTTGTGGATAAATTTTTTCCCCAAACATGCACAGATTGTAGCCATCAAAAGTCTGTTGTCTATGATCACAATACTAGAGATAGACATGTGTTTGTCAGTGGATGCTCACTCCTACGCACAGAAGCTTATGGTTAGTAAATGCCCTTTAAGCATTATAGATGATCATCAGTTACAACCGTGCTTCTGGCAGCAGCACTGTTGTTTCAGATTGCTTCATGCTGTAACGTGGATCTTTCTGTATTTAGTCAAGATGTGGAGTGATTCTGAAGCCTTGACACTGATCGACTGGTGCAAGAAAACGCTAAAGCTTCATCTTTACATATACTGACAGACCTGGAGCTTGCTCTTTGTGCACTTTAGCAACATTGCTGAAATGGTGTTGCAGAATCCATACTGAATGCCTCTGATATAGCCTTTAATGTAAGTTTAGGTACGGCTGTATATAAAAGTCAGTGCAACAATCAGAAATCAATTCATGAGGTCAGAAAAAAGCATTGCAATAGTCACAGGGCTTACACATAGAGAAAAACAGCCAGGTACACTCATACTCTCACCAACAGGCATCACCAGATAATCCAACAAGCATGATTTTGGACTGAAGAAGCTGTAGTACCCATAGAAAACCCACGCATTCACAAAGAGAACAAGCAAACTCTACACACAGAAAGGCCCTGGGATGGAAATTTAAACCTTATTGGAGCCCCCGCAGCCTGGTAGAAAAATTGCCACTGGGAAAATTCCTCATCCATTCACTGTAATCATTTAAAAAAAAACTAAAAAGACGATGACAAACACAGAGTTAGGGATGGTATGAAGAGATAGATGTAGACTCTTGATCCAGATCTTTCACCTCCTCACGTCTTGTTGCCAAATGTTGTCTACAGACGGGTGGAGAGGGAATATTACAGGTGTTCTGCTACAGCTTCGTTTTGCTAAAGCTGCACTGAGGCGATAAGATTTTACTGACACCAGCATCAACAAGCTGACCCCCATCTCTCATTCACTGTCGGGGAAAAAAAAACTGAGGTGAAAGACAGCAGAGACAGAGTGAGAGGGTGAGAGATGGAAGGAAAAGGAGAGAGGGAGGATGAGATCAGGTGGACAGGGAAGGCAGCAGTGATGAAATGTAAAGGGAAAGATGGAAGAAAGACAAGAGGAAAGGCAGAAAGATGGCTCTGTGGAAAAGGAAAAAAAAAACAGAAACTTGACAAACAAGGGGAAGACAACAACAACGGGAAGAGAGCCGGAAGGTTCAACAGAAGGTCGACATTTATCAGTTTTTTAGGACTGTTTCATGTCATTGAAGGCTGAAAATGTGACCTAAATTTCTGGAGTTGGAGAACATGGCCCAAAATATTTGTACATACCAACACCCATCATGAATGAACAAATGCATCCTGTAAAAAGAAACCAGAACATTGCACTGAATGCATTCAGACCTACATTCATTTCACTAAATCCAAAAGGATAAAATTAAAATAATTTCAATCTACAATTGTTACTCATACATCTTTGGATAGATGCTGTGAAATGCCAGTTAAGAACACCCAGACAAGGCCTGTTTCCACAGTCACCTTTTTATGCTGGCAGCACCTACAACCTTATTTCCAGAGCAATTCTAATCAGTGTTAAGAGTTGTGAAGTTATGAAAATTGGCTGCTGCCTTTTTTTGCCATATCTGTTAAGCCATTTTTAAATAGCACCTTATGCTTAACATTTTCTCTGTTCAAAGAAACACAATGAAAACAAAGTAAAGGAATCTAGGCATTTGCTGCAGCTGTTGACCTGTAAACTTGAAAGGATGAGTGAGATAGGTTACTCCTCCTGTAAACAAAGCTGGCAAGCGTAAGTCCTAGCCCTTCTAGATTGATTGAGTAAAAGAGGTTTGATATTGACAAGCTTGTCAGTGTTCAAGAACTCAAATATTTTCAACTGAGAATGCTGTGAGCATGGCAACAAAAAAGAGATGACTTTAAGGATGTTTTTTGAACTGAGGATGCGCTGAAAATGCTGGACTGCATTGGTATTGTTTTTCAAAATCAGTGCTTCCAGCACAAAAATGGCAGGTGTGGGCATGGGCCCATCTGCTTCATGGTCATGATCTTTGCCAGAAATGCCAGATTTACTGTTTCATATATCCCTTGCATGTCATGAAGAACTAAGTGAACGTCAAAATTCTGTGGCTGGTTCAAGTGAGTTTAGGTTCTCTGCCCCTGAGCAGGTTTGAGAGAGGGTTTTTATCCAGGTTTGGGTGTAACAAAAGGCTAATCAAAAACGCAGGATCAAAAGAGAGTGACAAGACAACATTCGATTACATGGGGTGCAGGATGCAGTCAATGAGAAGATATATACAATCAACATTCAACAGGAAGGAAGACTAGATTAACAATGAGGTGTGAAGAGTGAGTACAGAACATATGGGTTCTTATTAAAACACAAGCTGATACTTGGGTCCACTGAATAGGACATAAAATTCTACTTCCACACGTGATATATTTCACATTCATTTGGGAAACCTCCTCTTTACAAAGTGTTTTGGATGGGCAAGAGTTTTTTAAACAATTTTCTGAAAAACATAATTGGATGAAAATTTTAGCTGTCACCTTCATTACAAGCCAATCAGAGCGACAAGACAACATTTTTAAACCCTAACCCTCAAATGACACTGATTAGTCAGGTTTGTTCATGTACTAAGCAGAATTGTTTCACATTGGAGCTTTGCAAAATGGATGTGCCTGATGACAGACATGAAGTCTGACCAATCCATCTGCTTGCTAGGTTTAATTGTTAGTGAAAGATAGAAATTAATGCTGGGCACTGAGGAGATAGATGGCTGTAGTCTGGAATATATTAGTAATGCAGTTAGTATTGGGTGAACACCAGCCCTGTACACAAATAACAGCCCATGTTCAATAATAGACCGTGCACTGATTTGTTTTGTAACTTTAATACAATCCTGGCAGGTTAATGTACTTAACTACTGATTCAGAGAAAAATCAGACAAAAGAAATTTGATTTGTTGTCATGAACACTGTCTCGGAAAAATTATCGACACACAGTTTGTAAGACGTGTTTCAGTGACATTTCTACAGAGGGGACTACTACTAATTCAAACGTAACCAGTCATGGCTCATTTAACAACCAGACATGAAGAAATGTCAAATGTCATATATATGTCAAATATACTTATCCTCATGTCTCACAATATGAGGATCTTTAATATGCTCAATATTAGTTTAAAAAATCAATAAAGTTATGAATAATTGAAAACTATCTCGCAGATTTCTTTTAAAGGGACAAAGGAGACTTGCTCCGGTGTAGATTTGGACAGGAATTGTACGTCTATATCACTTAAAAAGTAGCATCAAAGATACGTCCCTCTTTTAAGCATTAACGGTTCCTGTAAGTCTGAGTGAATAAAAAATATAGCAAGGAAATCCAAAACTTCTTTCCAAAGGACAAAAAATTACATTTGGAAAGCAAAAATCCCCTTTGGTAACCATGGTGTCCCCAGCCAAGAGAACTAGTAACATCAGCCTTTAAATAACTGTCTAATTCAGTTGGCTGCTTTCTAAAAGTACTTTGGGGATTTGATGTCTGCTTTGAAATCATTTACATACAGTACATGACAGTGATAAAAGAGTGATATGTATCTTTTTTCTATGATCTGTTTTCTGGATAAAACATTCCTCTGACATCCAGCTGGGTACATGGCTTATTTCCAGCTTTAAATAATGCTAAATTTGGCCAAAGCTGCAGCATATTTATTCATGATATCGATCATTGGCTCATTTTGCAAGCAGTCTGAGGCAACACAACATTTATCATTTTTGATCAGTGGGAAAAAGAAAACACCAAAACTTTAACCAGTGTGTTATCTTCCTCATGGTGTGGTTTCTCTGTAGCATCCTCTATGACTCTGTCTTTGTTATCAGTTTGTGTCTGTGAGGCAGGAAACATTTTCTTGCCCGGTTGTTTGAAAATAAAGTACCGCAGGCTGTTTATCAGCCAGCCAACAGTCGGACAGGAGTAATCTGGGTTTGCAACATTGATAACACAAGCCACTGAATATGACTTTGGAACTGTTGACAAGTTTAAAGGCATCCAGCCAGGAAGCTGGTTTCACTGTAGTTTCACTAGCTTTGATGTGGCTGCTTTTGTTTGTGAGTGAAGAAGAGAGAGAGAAGCATGTCACCTTTCTCCCCAACTCTCTGTGTGTATCTCGTGCTCTGCTCTCAACTACAGGAGCTTTTAAGTTTGATGATGAGGCATAAAGAAAACATGTTGGAGCACTAATGGTCTTGCGAGCAGCAGGGGCCAACATGAGAGCAACAAACTGCCAGTCAAACCGACGGACAGAAATTACAGTAATTTAACCAAGGAGGCAGGAGTAGAGAGAGAAATAGGGAAGTAAGGCAGGTGGGCTGGAAAAGGAACAACTAATGACTGCAGAGAGAACGGCAGACATGGGAGAGAAGGACAAATAAACAGGCAGATGGGAACCAAGGATGACACACAAAAATACACACACACGGTCAATCTGTTGTCCTGCTGAATCTTCCGTCATGCATCCCAATTAGGCTCACCATTTTAACAACTGGTTGATCTTTCAACTTAAATCGATTCATACCTTAACATGTAGTTAAAATGCATCAGCAGGGCCTTTAGAGAAATTGCATTGTGTCAGCTGTCGACTACAGAAAAACACTGGGACCAATTTTGAAGGAACTTTGGCTGTGTGCAGGGAGCTTGGAGAGAGGAAGAAGTAGACACAGATAGATTTAGAAATAGAACGTGAAGAGAAAGAGGAAGATAGGGAGAAGGGTGGATAATGAGTTGAAAGGAAAGAGACAACAAAATACTCTATATGGACAAAAATATTTGGACATGACTGTTAATTATTGAATTCAAGGGTTTCAATCAGACTTGTTTCCACAAGGTATATAAAATCAAGCACTTAGTCATGCAGTCCCCATTTGCTAACATTTGTGATACAAAATGGGTCATTCTGAGGAGCTCAGTGACTTCAAGCGTGGAACTGTGATGGATGCCACCTTTGAAATAAGACAGGTCATAAAATTTCATCCCTGCTGGATATTCCACTGTTAACTCTAAGTTATATTATTAGAAATTGGAAGCGTTTAAGAACAACAGTAACTCAGCAACAAAGAGGAAGACCATGTAAATCACAAAGCTGGGTCAATGACTGTTAAGGCGCATGGTGTGTAAAAGTCCCCAACGCTTTGCTGATTCTATAGCTGAAGAGTTCTGAACTTCCACTGGCATTAATGTTAACACAAAAACTGTAGCTGGAACTTCATAGAATGGGTTTCTATGGCCAAGCAGCTGCATGTAAGCCTAACATCACCTAGAGTTGAATGGAGAGGTGGAAAGCAGACCGACATTGGACTGTTGAGCAGTGGAAATGTGTTCTGTTGAGTGGCGAACCATGCTTCCCTGTTTGAAAAAATGGGCAAGTCTGGGTTTGGCAGATGCTGGGAGAGCCTAACCTGCCTGCATACTAGAGGTAAGCAATATGGAAAAAATATCATTTCATTGGGTTTTTTTTGTTTTGTTTTGTTTTTTAGATTTATTTTTGGGCCTTTTTCATGCCTTTATTTGATAGATTAAGGACAGTGGATAGAGTCGGAAACAGGGAAGAGAGTGGGGAGAGACATGCGGTAAAGGGCCACAGGCCGGATTCCAACCCGGGCCGCCCGCATACATGGGTAGCGCTTTAAACCACTCGACCATCTGTGATCCATTTCATTGTTTTGTTATGGCCAGATCACAATCTTGATTTTATTACGATTTTTTCATTTAATTTTTTTAGACAAATTTGTAGGTAAGTGACCAGAAAAAAAAACAACTTTTTCTCTGAATTTTTTTTATCAAATACTGTCAACAAGTCAGGTTTTTCTCCTTTTCTTCTGCATCCTGTTGGCATATTTAACGCAATCTTGATTTTAATTTCAAAAGAGTCGTAAAAACATTAATTCATAGCGGTGCATGTACTGTGACGAGCAATGATGTAAACTTGTCACACTGGCACCTAGAGATGGGAATCTTTAGGCAGCTCACGATTGGATTCGATTACAATTTGATTCTTAATCAATTATTGGTTCATTTTGCTGCATTTGTTGTTTTTTTTTTGTTTACATTTCTGTTGTTCTCACTGTGTCAAACATAATAAAAACATTACATTTGTATTTAGAAAAATAGAGATAAATGAAATGTACACTATCCTCTAATGGAAGATGTGTGTAAACTGAAAATTTATCATTGCACTGAACCACAGCAGCATCTTTCCTTGTAACATTTCATAAATTACAGATGTAAAAGTCTCCTTTTTCACAGATGAACAACTGGTAATCTAAATCTTGTTTCACACTGCTTGTCAAAGTTCCACCTTTTTGTTCCTGCTATTCACAGTATTAAATATTTATATTACTAAAGATTATCGATTATTAGACATTTATAAATCGATTCAGAATCTTCCACCTCCACATTATGATGCATCTATGAATCGATTATTTCTCCCACCTCTAGTGGCACCTGCCTTCTGCTTACAGTGAAGGTGAGAGGAGGAGATGCAGGATTAGTTGTTGCAACATTCATGAATGTAGGCTAAAGGAATGCATTTAAATCAATGATTATACTGTTTAAAACATTTTCTAATGATGATCAGTGTCTGGACCTCGCAGACATCACCGCCTCCCCCCGTAGAAGGATGCTGACATTATAAAGTTTCACTAGTGATTATGTTACCCTGGCTTTTTTACCTCCCAGGCAGAAAGGCTTGTAAATGTCTCAGGAAAACTATGGAGAGCAAAACAATGTTGGCTGTAACAGTAAAACAGTAAAGCCTTACAACAACAGTAGGCTATCTGCCACTGCCACATCTTACTCCGCTGACCGCGGTATGTTTCATCTCTCTTTCCAGTTCGAACCTTGGCAGACCAGAGCACGCTGGTTTTAGAGCTCATCAAAAAACATTCTGAAACTTTGTGTATATTGTGCAAATAAATATTTTTTGTACACCGATGGTTCAGAAAACCAAGATGAAGCTCCGTATAAGACAGTTGGAAAGAACTAAATCTTAAGTTTCACTCCCCTGCATCGGGAGCAGAAGGGAATGGGGAGAGGGAGCAAAGAGCATGAAGTAATAGAGCTGATTCTATGATGAAACAGCATTAGCAGATCGCAGATTAATTCTATTTCTTCACTCTCTGAGATCATCTTATCGCCCACCCCTACTGCATAATAAGACATTTTTGGACAGTGCAATGCTTCCAGCTTTGTGGCAACAGTTTCAAGAGGACCTGGTGCACAACACAAGGACTATAAAGGACTATGATGACATGGTTTGATGAGCAAGGTGTGCACTCAGAGCCTTGGCCTCAACCCTATGGAGCTCCTCTGGGATGAACTGGAAGGGAAATTGCGAGTCAGGTCTTCTTGTCCAACATCAGTGCCTGACCTCAGAAATGCTCTGCAGAATGAATGGGCAAAAGTTCCCTCCAAAATCTTGTGGAAAGCCTTCCAAGAAGAGTGTTATAGCTGTTATAGCTGCAAAAGGGGGGCAACTCCATATTGAAATGCGTGTATTTCAACATAATGTCATTACAATCACTGTTGGTGTAATGGTCAGGCAAATGAATTCTTTTGTCTACATAATGTGAGAAGAAGACGGACAAGGATGAAGGGAAATTAGATTGGCTGGGATGAGGCAGGCTGCAGAAGGACTGACTGGCACACATGGTGGGTGGTGGCACTCCACCTGCTGAGGTCCTACATGAAGGACATCCCCTCTGCTTGTCTATCTGTGTGTTTGTGTTAGCATCAATGGCCTGTATCGTGTTTGGACACGTCCCTTGTTGTATTTGTGTTCTGATGTTTGTTCATCTGTGCTTTCTGTGTCTCACAATGTCCCTCTGAGCAGAGTGTGTGTTAGCATCTGAGTGTGTCTCGTGTTTGTGCTAGTCTGTGCAGCAGGAACTGAATGTTTGTGCACCAGATGTCAAAGATACTATGTGTTGGAAAATAAAGCAACAGCACTAAGAAAAAATGAAATGTGCTTATAGTAACATCTGCTCCCATCATCCACTGTAATAACCTGCCTAAGAGGAAGATTCTTTAAAAATAAGACTCTTTAGAAGACATCCAAGCTTATGGTAGGTAATAATGTATGATGGAAGGTAGTGATAGAGTTGAAAAGATAGGAGAGGGTCAGATTACTACTACTTAGAGTAAATTATTGATACACACCTCACATTATGATTTTTTTCTTTTTAAGAAAGCTCAGCTTTTGGTTACATCAGCTGTATGTAAGGTTAAAGCCTGTTGTATCATATTTGATACATACTTTTATGCTACCTCTGTCTAATTAATAATATCAATAAATTACTAAAAAAAAAAACTTCTGAATACAATCTGATAAATGATGAAAATGCCCTCAAGTGGATTATCAGTTACCAAAAACACCTAATGTATCAAATGAGATACAAAAAATATATGTAAAATTTTATGGAAATTTGGATTTTTTGGACTTTAGTACAAAGTTAAATAATCATTTAAGTCCCAAAAAAATAGAATTTTCTGGCTATAATTTGTGTTTTCAGGCTTTAAGGGGGTGAAGATATTGCACCAGCTGAGACAGTTGCAACAGGCTAAAGTTACAACTGCCTTCTAGTGGGTGTAGTCCTTTAGTCTTCTGTTGGTAGAGTTGTGGTGATGGTTTTTGAATGGTGGGATAACCCTCAAAATTGTTTGATGACTTTCTTTGGACTCATGTCTTTGTTCCCCTTGAGCTGAGACAATATCAGCTGTCAAATAATAGATTTAGGGGGGGTTTAGGACAGCTGAAGAGAGACAGGAAGTATTGGGAGAGAGAATGAGGGAAGACATGCACCAAACAGTGCCGAGAATCGATTACAGGACCAGTACATTGAGGACTACCACTTCTGTATATGGGCACCTGCTCTACCCACTGAGCTAACCTGTAGCCTGATTTCCCCACTTGATGGCACTGCATTTATACTATACTGACTGAAGGCTTAGAATGTTGGCTTTATTATCACGTAATCACAATGCATTGACATTTTCAAATACAATATTGCCTCTATTCATTGAATAGCGACAGCTAGCAGGAGTTATTTTCATCTCTTACTCTGTTCAGACACTAGAAACACGTCATATCTGCTACAGCATTTCTATTTGTTTGGATGAACACTCTGCCAGTTAGGATGAACTTCCTCTCTGTAGTTGAACCAAACAATGGCACAGCTTGAGTTTCAACTTAAGTAACTTCAATTTAGTTTTTTTGTGGGCTATACGCCTTAAATTTAGACATAACTAAAACATATCTGGTCCTCCAGATTACTGTTCTATGTTGATTCTGCACCAGTTTAAGATGAGAAAATTCAAAGAACTAAAGTGTCACGTTCTTGAATAACAAAAGGTATAAATACTAGATATTTAAACATTGATGCTATTCTTCCTATGCTGCAGACCGTGCTGTTAGATGAATATTGTGCTTAAGGTATTGACTCATCACTTCGGTTAAGTAGATATACACAAGGATGTCCCTCAACAGCCCACATACAACTTCATTTCCATTTTCTAGTTCAAAATAATGCTGCACCATGCTGTTTGTATGACACACTAAATGCTAAGCTTCTTATGTTGCGTCTGCAAAGTTTGGGGGGAAAGCTCTGCAGAAAGGCAGCAGCCATTAACTGAAGCTACAGCAGCTTCTAGTGGTGGGAGGCCTCATAACAGTAAAAGAGCTTTGACTGGGATTTCAGGCCTGTGTTTATAAAAAATGGTAGATTACTGGTTTTGCGACTCATATATTTTGCACCAGCTAATTTGACATCCGAACTTAACCATTTAGCTAGCTAACCTCGTGCATCTCTAATGAATTGGTTCCTGACTGAATAGTCTTCCTTTGTTTTGTAAAGTCTTTATTGGCACACATAGTTGTCCATTTTCATGTGTTGGTTAATGGCAGTGTGAAACCAGTACACAGAAGCTTTCCCTTTTATCCACCACTGTTTAAGCTCTTCATTATCACAAATCAAGGCTTGAGTTGATATGGTTGGAGAGGGAAAACACAATACAAGAAATTGCTCCTCCACAGTAAGACTATTGACAATCCACTACTGGCTTATTGTGGAACACCAATCTTGTCCCCAGACTGTGTTAGCTGTGGAGTAATATGTCAGGATGCCAGTAGCTCTACTTAACAAAACCTCTAAGGATAGGCTTTATTGACTCGCCAGGAAAACCAGCAAATTTGAGCAGAGGAGGCTCTTCCCGCCCACACACGTGTTTGGAGTTATTCCGGCTGATTAGACCTCGGGCTCGAGTTTGATGGATTTATTCTGGGAATTACCTGAGGTCACTAAAATCCATGTGATAAAAGGAGTGATGAAGAAATAAGTTGTCTCACCCTGTCAGGTGCAGAGAGCTTAGAGAGGGAGGAGACTCACTTTGAGTTTGAACTGAATTCTTTAGCTGGAGTGAAACGTGGGTGTCAGCAGCAGAGGTTGTATTTAATACCTCCTTTTACTGTTTCTCTTGTGTGTGACTTGAAAATTCAAGTGTAGTGATTATCACATTACGGGTTCTATCATCTAATCACCACGATGATAACTAACTCAGTTTGGTCACAGCAAGCTTTGCGGCAAGTTGTCTCACTTTCATTCAGCTGGCTTTACTTGTCTGTTCTTTAAGGCTGTCAGAAGGCGTTCTCTACCAGTATGTACTGAACTAGGTGCTGTGGAAATTCTGGAGTCTGTTTGGGCCCCAGGCAAAAGTAAAAAGGTTGGTGATCTTCCAATCAGGATTCATCACCATTATGTTATAGATAATATGACGCCAACAAAAATGATACATTCTTTTGAGGGGGGGTGGGGGGCTATTTTGCCCTTATTTGACAGGACAGTTGAATAGAGACAGTTAATATGGGTGGAGAGAGTTAGGGAAGATATGCACCAAACATGGGCTGAGACTTGGAATTGATTCCATGACCAGTGCACTGAGGACTATCCTCAGAATATGGGCCCCTGCTGTACCAGCTGAGCTAATCTAGTGCCTGACACCAACTAAAGAAAGAACAAACTCCACAAATATTTCCAAAGTTCACAAAGTTATACTGGGGAAAGACTAAAACACAACGTTATTTTCCCTCACAAGAGAGTGCAGTCAGATGAAGCCCCCTTAGGGAGGTTTTCTACTGTCATTGCAAATTTTGCACATCTTGCACCACTGCTCTGCTGTGCCATGGTTTAAGGTTTGTCAGGCCTTAAAGCACCTTACTAGCCTGCAGCACCAAGCATTTGCCTTGCATGGTGACAGTCAGTGCCTCTGACTTGATGTTGTCCTGTATGCCTTTCTTTTTAGTTATGTCTCATTTACAATCGATTGAAGTCGACAGGAGGGAGTCTCCTTGTATCTCTTTAGGATGAGAGAGCTTAGATTCAGACTGGGGTAAAATATTTTGCTATTAACTGCTAGAATGACACTTAAAATGAGGATTTCCATCTATAAACCTATCAGTGGTGAAGTCCAATTAGGCTGGGGTCAGGAGGGTTATTAAAAGTTGAACCAGCAGAGAACTGCTATAAAAGGCTGCATTATATGAGGTTGTATTATTTCCCTTATTCGTCAGCTTATTTGCTTCTTTTAAGTTCTTAAGGGTGTTTTTTCTTTCATTTTTCTTGCGCTGATATCTGCTTCCCGAGCCCGTCTTTAATACAATTCACCTCCAGTCCTGACAGCCACACTCAAATGTGCTATTTATATAGAAGCACTAATGATAATGCAGCAAAGATAATGTTGTAATGAAGCTACTCTAAGAGTTATGTGTAGTAGCAACCAAAACTAATGCATTCCTCTGATAACCTTCATATTTGTATGTTGCATTTACTCTGTGAAAGCATAGCCTCTGTTTACATAGTGCCAGAAATAACAGTTTCTGATAAATTGTCAAAGTATTTTAGGTTTAGACTCTTTGGACAAGCTGTGTTTTTTATCATGAGTTTTAAGCTGTTGTTCTCCTGTCAGCTTGTAACAGAAAGTAGGCTTTGTAACAGCACTCTTTTGTCAGTTGTGCCTTGTTAGACATTTATTTAGTCGCTTGTAGTCCCATGTTAAATCTCCCAGGTGCATAAACAGTTGTTGTACCTAATAACAGGAAAAACCCTACACCACAGGGGAAGCTGTCTATCAAATGCACGACATACTGCCTATGAGGAGGAATACAAAAAGCACAGAACATTATGGAAGCAAAACACTGCTGAAACACAACACCAGAAAGAAACTGTAAGGACACTTGAAATAAAAAAGCAGCTAAAATGTGCAGACTGTCAGTTGGAGGTGCTGTATCCAATGTTGTCTGCGTTTCCAGAGATTGGATGTTGTCACACTGTTTTGTCCTGCTAGTAATGCTTGGAAACATCCATATAAACAACACACTAAGTCCAACAGCTTCTTTCACTGGCAGCCATGGAGCTGGCTGGCCTGCATGCCTCAAGCCACAGTACACTGGCTGTTTGGTAGCCCACTGCTGAGTATTCTCTCCATCACCACCATATGTCTCTGTTGTCTCATGGCTGTTTGTCTGCGTCTTCCTCTGCTCGTCCTCCTGATTTCCCCCCTTCATATATCCTCCTCTTCTTTTGCAGCATCTCCACACTCTGTCCTTCTATCTCTGTCTTACACATGTATGCAAACACTGCCTGGTGACAAGGCAAACAACCATCATTTGTCTATCTGTATTCTCTCATTCTCTGCATAACACTTCCCCATGCTGCTAACAACACACAGCACAGTTGTTCTCCTCCTCCTCCTGATGGTGAAAACATGTTAACCACTTGGGGCCTGTGCTTTTGAAAGCTGGTGGAAGAGCTGTGGTTCATTTTTCAAAACATTGTCTTACTTATATGTCACCAGGGATCATACAGCTTTGAGATGAACATTTCAACAAATAAGCTCTAAAAGAAGAAGGTTGAGAATAGTTTATTTTTCTTATTCACATAGAAGGACAAACAATGACTCAATCTTACTAACAGGTATTTTCTGTGCAGCTGAAGTCTGATACTGCGTATTCCTATGAGAAGGGTTGGAGTAACATACTACTTAGGAATGTGTTACCTTAACTTCACTACTATAGGGTTTAACTAGTAGCTGATATTAAAAACCAATAATGAAGTTACAATGGCAGGAATTGAAAAGCACTTATCACTCATTAATTTACATTAAAATAATTATTTGTCAACAATAGGATGAGATGGTGGTTCAT
Organism: Cheilinus undulatus; assembly: GCF_018320785.1. Classification (NCBI taxonomy): domain Eukaryota; kingdom Metazoa; phylum Chordata; class Actinopteri; order Labriformes; family Labridae; genus Cheilinus; species Cheilinus undulatus. The sequence goes on from NC_054867.1 coordinate 41,926,810, forward strand.
TTTCATTCAGTTCAGTAGACGATGGTACTCTAACATCAGCACACTAGCCTCCCGGGTGACAGGAGCAGGAATATAATGACTAGTTGTTGTCTATGTGCTCGAAGGAAAACCTTGCCCACAGCCAAGAATAGTAATCTTGATCTGAAGCATCTAGCCAGTAGGGATGACACAATGATACTGAACCATTCAGTATCCATGGTTCAGTATACCTGTAAGATCTGCATAGTTTTGGTGTTGCATTTAATTGCCTTCTGTAATTCTGGTGTGAGGAAATTCATGAGCATGAGCAAACACTTCATCTAAGATCTTAGCATCAGCCAAGCGCAAAATGCAGGTAAATTTTTTTCATTTGGTGTGTAAATTTGGGTGATGAAATAGTCATGTGTCAAGTTTTAGGCATTTAGAGCACTAAGGATTAATAATGGGGCCCAATGTGCCCTATAGGGGCCAAAGATGGGGAAGAGGGCAGATACAGTCAGGCTTGACACATGTTGACATGCCTGTGTTGCTCAGCAGCCAAGCCAAGCACAACGCCATCTCTTTTGTCCAGGAATTTCCACCCCTTGTAATACATCCAGAAACCACCGGTGGTTTTCAGGCCCTTGAGACATCCACAGCACCACCAGAAGCTCTGCCATGAAGGTGTGGACTTTGCTGTTTTTTCAGTCTGTTATTTTTCCATACTCCTGGTAATATTCAAGGACATCCAGAGCCCGAACAATGTTGTGTCAATCCACCTTCCCGCCTGAAGGTGCCCACAGGCAGCTTACTCTCCACATCTGTGTCTTACTTCTGCCTCAATATTTGTCCCAAACATGTCTCAAAATTCTGCACAGTACGGTATGTACCACATGGCAGGTGACTTGTTTTACCACAGAACTCGTATATAATTAAACTACGCTGAGTCTAAATTGCATTTGGTGCAAATCTGTCTCTACTCCCTGTGCATACAAGGGTATGCCTGGGGATATCTCATCTCTTATGCATTACTTTTTAGGTGAAACTAACTGAACCACAGTCAGAATGCTTGTAATCTGTGGATTGCTTTAAGTGATTCAATGTGGTGTTAAATGAGTTTACTCTCAACAAATCCCTATGCAAATTTTCAGTGAGGGGAAAGCAGCAGTACTAAGTGCATGCGCCATGGAGCCCTGCTAAAAACAGCCTTTCTCCGTTCTCTCTCTTGGCCAGAACCGAACCAAACCGAAAACCATTCTTGTCCTGAGAGACTAAAAACAGTTGCTGGACTAACTTTTTCTCTTAACAATGAACACTGGGATCTTAAACACCCCTTGCACTAAAAAATACATATTAATAAACAACTGAAAAAAAGTTTGTTTTAAATCCACTATAATCCTGCTTGACATTTGCCAAAATCTGCACCATCCAGCAGCTTCAGGAAGATACTCTGGCTTCTGTGTCAGTGACAGTCATTGCTGGAGGCATTATGTTTTCAAGTTGTCTTTCCATCCCATTCTTGTCAACAGGATATTCCAGAGATGCCTGGAGGGATTATCCTCATATTTTCCAAAAATATCCTCCTTGAGTCATCATGAGATATTTGGATTTCAGTAATCAAAGGTGAAGATTGTTACAGTGTTTCTTATAACATTATTGCCTTGATCCAAGAAACCAATGTGCCAATTATTAGAACATTTAAAATTTACCTGCAAAATAATCTTTTATTAACAAATATCTGATGAGTTTAACTGTACTACTCTTTTGTAAACATTATCATTAGAACCTTTTTGAGCATTAAGGATCAAGGATAGCTTTATTATCACTGAACGACATTTTTTATAACCTTGCAAAGCAGATGGAATCGCCCATTTTCTTGTTTCTCACTGGCGAATCCATCTTGCAAAGCTCCCATCTGAACTGTTTGGGCCCGGTTAGAAAGTGACAGGACCAATCAGCAACGAGGGGCGGTACTTTCAGGCCCAGCAGAGTCATGACATAAACAAGCAGCAGCAAGAGGCCGGTGCAATCATGGCAGAAGAGCTTAGTGTGGATGCTGCTAAAGTGTAAGTTTTATCAGAGCTTGACGACATTTCCTCGTTAAAAGAAGAACAAAGAACAGCAGTGAGTTGTTTTCTTTTCAAAAAACGACAAAAGTCAAGTACTTACATGTCTACAGACGCCATGTTTCACATTAGCAAGCTGGGCACGCACAGCTCGATAGCGGCTACGTCTCGTGCTTTGTTGCTCCAACTGGCCCATAGAAATGTTACAAACAGAACGTTTGTCCAGTCATACTCCGATTATTTTTCAAAGCCTCAGTCTTTTCCCAAACGTTTCCTATTGAAGCTTTCCCAGATGGATGTGTGAAACAAATCCATCTGGCGTGTCAGGTTACATTTTCTATACATCCAGCCAGGCCATTTTCTTATCCCTCTAATTTACAAATACATTCCCAGTCTTCCTCTATAACCACTTTCATTCTGTTGTATACACATGGATGCAAACTGCAGCTGGAAACAGCTGGCAGAGCCATACAACTGTGAGCCAGTAATTTTAGATTTATTTCACTGTTAAAGTGTCCCGATAACAACTATGTTTATCTCTTTCTTCTGAGAGTACAGCCTATGTATGCAGTGTATCATAAACATACAGTATGCTGTCTCTATGTTTTAGCACTTGAGTACGATCACTGAAAAGTGAAAAATATATTGCAAGTGCTGCATGAATCCACAAAGATTTAAGAGAGTCAGTGTATCTTCCATTGTGTTGGTAAATCCTGCAATACACTTGTGTGCAAGGCATGATTGTTGGACTGACAGCAACTCTCTGCCTGGTCTGGTTGGCCACGTGTCTGTCTGCTGTTCTGTTCTGCTCTTCTAAACCTACTGGGAGGTGTTGGCTTGAGATATAGTGCATCATTCTCTCTCTCTCTGTCTCTCTCTCTGTCTCTCTCTCTCTCTCTCTCTCTCGCTCTCTCTGTGCGCGTCTTTGAGTGATAGTGTAAGTGTTTGTGTCTCTCTGTATGACCATGTCACAGACAGCCATGATTGATGTGCTACCTGGCTAGCCTGATTAATTACACTCCAGGTGGATGTCAGGAGGCACACTCCAGCTGAATACATATATGCAGTCATGCTGTAACTCACTGACAGGCATGTGCACATAGGATGGAGACAGACAGCATGCTTACTCTGCAACTGCAAACACATGCAGAAAAAAACAACATTAACACACCTCATGGTTGTTGCCAATAATATACAGAAGGATTCAATCTTCCTCTGGAATACAACATAGATATATCTCAATTTTTTTTTTTTCCACTCAGATTAGGGTTTGATGGTAAACCAGTTTCAATACAGTGACCAGCATTCAATACCTTCATTACCAGCTCAAACAAATGCATAATACATACACAAAACAGCAACAATCCCATTAATTGCTGAATCTCTTGTGCATGTTTTGCATTGACTTTCAAAGAGAAGAACCATACAGACACACGCAATAACTGACGAAACCGCTCTACATCCTCCATGTGTCATAGCGGCACACAGTGAAAGTACATTGTGGAATAGCAATCAGGTAGACATAATCTTTCATCGGCAAGTATGACTAGCTTACAAAGGCAAAATCAAGTGAATGCTTAATAGGGTGTAAATCACCAGTTTCATATGATACAATACTTTTTTTTTCACAAAAAATCATGATACAGTATAATATCATTTTTTTGACAATGCGATATCTTCCAAAAACACAAAATCTGCCATATTTTTTTATATATATATTTGATTTGATTCAGGAGCCAAAAGTTGAAGTTGGAAAAATGTTTTTCACTTATTATTGCAAATGTTGTTATTCATTATTTAAAATTAATTGCCTCTTATTACCTTTAGATTAAAACCATAACTATGAACATTTGTATTAAAGCAAACTCTAAAATACCAAACATTTTAAGAGCCAGACATTTATTTTCTTTCTTTTCCTGTATTCTGGTCAATCTAATTCACCATAATGTACCTTTTCTGCTCTGTTTCATAATCATAATCAAACCTTTTTTCCTCCTTTTTCCTATTTCAAAATTTCTTAAACTATACTGATGCACCTGTGGACTTGAACAGCTATTTCTGCATTATTTCAGCCTTTTATGCTTTCCATATTATTGTGGCTTATAGTATATGTGTAGTTTTGTGTCACATTATGAGATTTTAAATGAGATTGAAGCTGTGACACACATTGATGTTGTGAAGCATCAACATACAAGGAGGCATGCAATAGCAGATCTTTCCCTCTCTGCTTAGCTGCAGAGCCTGTATCAAACATCACGCTACCTCAACCATGAGTCAATAATGAGGGGAGATCTGTTTTATCCATAGGATGTGATGATAGGATACAGATAAAACATTGCAAACAGGATTGGTGAAAAAGTAACTTGTGAATTTTGTGTCTGAAATTTGTAGAGTAGATATCTTTTTTATCTTCTTAATCTTGGCTGCTAGCTGTTAGCCCATGCACTGCTAGCTTGTTTAAAGTTTAGGGGGGCATGCAGGTGGGTGGAAACTGTCAATTGAGTATGCAAGAGGACTTTCAAAATTAAAGAAAAAAATTGCTTGAAGGTGACTGAGTAGATCGATGTTTTGACTTTCTGTCGATCTGATTGGATAATTGATCAACCCAATGGATGTATCGATCCACATCAGTGGATCATTACGTCCCTAGTGCTCACTTAATGGAGCATCTTCACCAGTCCATCTGGGCCTTTAACTCAGGATTTGAGTTGGATTGGATCGACTAGACCCCAACGCAGCATTCAACAGGAATAGGCTGAAAGGTGTGTCTTAACTGATGGCTTATTTGTGCTAAGTGGAGGAGGATTTGGAAGAAGTGGATGGTAGCTGTGACTTGTGGACCAAGGAGTGGCTGCAAATACTGTTGTAACTCCACTAAAGGTTGATTAATTCAGTGACAAACACACTTTGTTTCTTGCAAGTTATTCAAAATACAAGTCCCCAGTAATTGTGTTAACATTTTTTGTTATTCAGTGATCATTTAATGAAATTGGGGTTTTCTATAGCAGTTTAACACAACTCTGCAGAGAAGAAATAAAACTTCGAACTGCAGACTCAGTCTACATGCTACCTGACAACATGATGTGCAACAAGCTAAAAGTACAGACTTGAGCTGAATGGGTAATCACAGGCTTGTTTGAGGGGACAAGAAGGATACACTGCGTTAAAACGCATTTATATGCACAGTCCCTTTTAATTTAGTAATATTGTGTTATAATACCATTCCTGCCAGAGGGGGAGAAGCACAATGATACAAATGTCAGATCATATCACCCACCAGTACCTCAGATTTCTATTTAATATACTGTATTTTTTACTCCCAAGGTATAGTAGTCTACCATTTTTTCCAACAATGAATTATTTACATGAAAGGTATCAGAATTAAAGCTGGTAGTCCTTATTTTCTTTCTATCCATTATGACAAGGAAAAAACTATCTGCAAATAATAAACAATGCATAGCACAATTTATCCTCATTAATAAACACATTACCATTGTTTAATGTCCATGCATGCTATCAAAGCAGTAAAAACTGTTATAATAGCATCCAGCTCTGTTGTAGTCAGTGTCTCCTCTGCCTCATCTTCCCCCTCATCCCCCACATCGGCAACACTGCTATCCCAAGTGATAAATAGGCTTCAATTAAGGCTCTGCTTTGTAGACTGCAATGTGTCATCTGTGCCTAGGTCGCCTTAACATTTATTCAATAAGGACTCAGCAGCGAGCAAGAGAGAGAGGGAGGCAAGACAAATGGATCCCAAAGATTCCAGGTCATGTTCGTCTGCTATCTGGGAAAGAGCTCCCCCGATGATTATTGCATTGGCGTCACTGCGGCGGTTTAGTGCCGGTGTTGTATTCATCAAAACAGGCTTGAAGGCAGCTCAGTGTGATTAGGTTATTTTCTTGGCTAACTAATAATGACTATTATTCTTTATGACAAGAGATTCGCTGTGTGTCTGATTCAGTAAACAACCTCAGGCTTGTCTCCAATATGAGACTTTTTTTTTTTCTGTCAAACGCTTATAAAAAAGAAAAAGAAAATTGCCGAATTTGACTCGAGATTAGATGCACGTGTTGTTTCGCACAGATACATCTCCAAGTACACACTTTAATTAGGTATTTGTAGCAGTTTATTTGCAAAGATTGCTTTGTTTGTTTGTTCAAAGACTAAGATGGATGCTGTGTTTGTGATGGATACACAGCTGAGGAGACGAAACGAGGGTTACCTGTCTCCGCTTTGGCTTTAAAATGCTCATTATTGTGACTTGGTGCAAAGCAACACAGGTCACCTTGGGGAGAATTGCTTTTCTGTAACATTTGATTAAGGACCCACTATGTCTTGTGCCATTTTGAATACCATGAGAGTCTGAATCCGCTGAGCCCAAACTGACATTTCAAGAGAAAAGGCGCTGTCATACGTTGATGGTGTGGTAAATCTTGAAAGAAAGAGGGAGGGAGAGAGAGAGAGGGAGGAAGAGGAGGCAATTACTTTTTCTCAAGTTTTATGAGAGACTTCATGAGAGCCATATCTGCTATGAACACAATCTGCCTTCCTTACAGTAAAATCGACTAGTGTTTTCATTGAAGGAAGCATGGTTTACAACTAGCAACTGTTTAATCAAGAGCAGTACGATTTTGATGAGCTTATAACAGCTGATTTAGCTTTTCGCAGGATTGTGTTTCAAGCATGTGAGTTTGTGAGTGAGTATCCCTCTGCTAGATTCATTAGATGAGGCCCTTGGTAGATTGTTTCCTGCCAAAGTAATGAATGATCTGTCCTCTGTGGAGAACTTAAGAGGACGCAGAGGAGAGGAGAGAAAGAGAAGGAGAAACGGGTAGTACCAAGGAAAGATGAGCGATAGATCAGTGAAGAAGTGAGGTGCTGAATGTAAAAGAAGATAGAAGAGGAAGTGAGGGTAGAAGGAGAGATTGAGGAGGTAAGAGAAAGCTTTCAGCTCTTTCACACATGCAGTGCGCACTGTTGGTGCATGGGAGAATGAAAAAGGTCAAATCTGTTTGACCCAGACTTTCTCCTGTAAGCCTACGCCTATGAACTCTGTGCAAAGTCAGGGTGAGTAAATATGTCAACCCAGTAGCTAATAATCTTGAACTTTGATTTTGAGCTGGTGGGCTTTAAGTGATCATTGAGCAGGGTAGAACTGCCTTACACTCTTACTTTATTAGTCTAAGTTTGTAGTATATTATTTCTGACTCCTCTGTTTGAACTGTGAACCCACCTTGTGTTGCTTCATTCTAATCCAGCCTCTTCTTACCTTAACAAACCAAGGGCTTCATTCACAAAGAATGGATTGCAGCCCTTAGCCATTATTTGCTCCGAAAATCTGCTCCGTCTCAAGGTCTTCACAAAGCATGGAGCTGATTGTATTCAGGTGCAAACATGCCCAAAAAGGTGTCATGCTCTGTAATGTTTGCATTTAATTGTGAGAAAACCTGTTTGAAATAAGAGCTGAGCTGTTATGCTGATGGAGAACAATTTTGTCCACATAAAAATGATGAGCTAGAAGAGGATGGAAACCTTTTTAAAGCTCATTGGAATGCCAGGCTTGAAAACAGTAACATTTTTCAGTTAAAAACAAAGCTTTGAACCTGGTTAGAGAAAGCAAGGGCAACTCAGATTAAAAAAGATAATAATCCTCAGTCTGTTACGCATGAATATTGGCACAAATAAATTATTGGCCATGTTGCAAATATTTTATAGTATTTTATTATTCCGATAATGAAATGTTATTTTCATAATAATATTAAACATGCCTTTTCGATCTTTACTTGACTAGTGTGGGAGATTCTCATTGTTTCATAGGAGGATAACAAGACTGTTTGTAAAACATGATCCACAACTAACCCAAAAGGAGGAAAACCTCTTTGAGTTTTAACACAACAGATCTTATAATTCACATGAGTCATCATCCTAATGATGGACTATTAGCGGAATATGAAGCAGCAGTAGTTGCTTGCATTAGCAATTAGCATAAGGACCAAGCTGAAGGCTAATACTAGGCTGAGTGCTGATTCAGCAGGCAAAAGGCAAATCTGTTAATGACAAAATCAGTGGTTCAGTCTCATGATCTTCCACTCCATTTTAGACGTGGTCTTTCCTTCTCTGTTTCATGAAGTTTCATTCAGTCTGATCGATGACGTCAGAAACATCATCTAAACTACAAACAACAGTATTTTTGATTAACATAGAACATAATATTTTCTTAACTCCCTTTGTTAAGACTGCACTGTCAGTGCATATTTTGAATTTTTTATGAAAACATCAGTTCTCTTTAAGTTCTGTCTTAAAGTAACACAGCTGTCCCCAAACTTCTCCATGTATTAAGCATGACAACATGTGATCATTTATCTTCATGTGTTAATAAGTAGATAAATAAGCAACAGGCTTTAGGCGCCATAATTTTTAACTGAGGAATGCGCAATTACCAGTTTTTTATTAAGGAAACATGCCTGATTTAACATATGTCAGATGAATTCTTGTTTGATTGATTGAAATGCTGGATTTGACAATTTCTCAAGACTTCTCAAGATTTATCATGACAAACGTAAAAGAACAAGAAACCACTTCAAACCAAATGAAAGGATGTGGTTTCTTAGTTTATAATGTTTTTTGTTTGGTACAAAAATGTACCAGTTAAGCAAATTCACTATATATTGACCCCTCTTACCCCCAGCTGTGCATTAATAAATAAAATTAATTTATTTCAAAATCAGCGATTGGAAAAAACATTATATCAGTTCTTAACGGTTATCAACCATCAGGAGTGGGAAGATATCTGTATCAGTTCCAAAAATGCTTATCGTGCATCACTACTTTAAATGCTTTTGTTAGCATTCATCATTTCTAGCTTATAATCTGCATGGGGCAGTTGCTATGATGGTTCACCTCAATCTGGCTGGTATGCTAGTATACTGGGTGTACACTGAGGGCACATTCACTACAGCAGAGTTTCTCCTTTGCTGTGAGATACTGGTGTGGGCTACGTGAACTTTTCTGATGGACTTCTGTCCATTTCTTTAAATTGTGAAGAGCAAATTTTTCTTGGGAATAGTTAAGCCATCCTTGATCCTTTGTGCATTTTTTTTTTTTTTTTTTGTTGGAAAGTTTTCACATGACATCTGGTATCAACATTGCAGCACAATCATTACCTTATTTCAACAGTTGTTTCTCCACTCCCACTGCGCTGTTGTTAAGAGAGATGATATTTGTTAGAAGCCTTTTTTGCATAGACAAGGGCACATTTTTCCTCAAGTTTCTGCATAATGGCACATTTCAGTACGCCTGTACAGCACCAGCATACATGGGCAGCGTTTACTCTGCAGCATTAAGTAAATTAAACATTAGTTGATCATTCACATGTTTAGTGAGTGCAAAATGTCATATTTACATTTGTGAGAGCTTTTGTAACAAATACAAGTTCAATGTACTAAAGGCAAGTCAGGGAGATATCAGGGCCTTAATGTCCAGGAATTTTTGTGGGAAAAAAAAATCAGGTTTTTAAAGGGGCTGCAGAGCATTCTTCACTGGAGGTATCCCTGATTGATAAATTATACAGGATTCATCGTTGTTTAAGTAGTTACTCCTCTGTTACCAACAGTAGGGAGGAGTGATTTTCACCTCTGCTAAGGCAAACTATTAACCATAACCACAACTAGATTATTTCCAGATTTGACTGAGCATTCAGCACTGACAATCTCTGTCAATGAGGGACATGTGTGAAAGTGAAGGCAGAGAAATATAAGGACCTGAATGTTCTAAAAATTGTTAGGAGATCATGTGTGAAAGGGGGAACAGAGAGATCTTTGGTTCTGCAGGTTCTGTCACAGTTATAGTCTCAGCCCTTTGTATCCAGAAGATAGGAGAGGCGATCTTTATGGTCGGCAGCATTAAAGGCAATGGATAGAAGTGGAAGTGGAAGCTCTGTGAAGCACACTTGAAATATTATTCAGCTTGACTTCCCCCTGCCCATCTGTTCTCCACATGTTCCACTTGCATCTCAGCTTGGCTTGTTTTGGGTTTCATGTCCCCCTGCAGGCAGCCATTTAAAGACAAGCATCCATGTGTCTCCAGCTCACCTCTGCTGGATCCGCTCATGGTGGCTCAACGCTGTAAGTGAATTGACCTTTGAGCCCCCTCTGTGTGGGCGGATTTCCCAGAATGCTAGGTTTTAGAGGCAGTGTTCACTGGGCGCCTCATTATGTTGGAAGAGGAGTCTCGAGGGAGGAAGACAGGTTTTTGGGAGCAACATCCCTTCTGGCTGTGCTTCATAGAATTTTCTTGGCAGGGAAAATTGTGTTTTTCCTAGTGTTTGTTTTTCTCCGCTCTCACTCTCGATTGCATTGTTCCATTACCATGAATGAAACTGTTGTGCTGAATACAAATGGAGTGCCTCGTGCCTGAAAGGTCTGTTTCACCTGATTTTAACCGGTTTGGTAGGCAACCTCGAGATCTGGGCTCAGTGTTAATTACCTAAAATTAGACAAACAATTAAAATAAAGGCACATCTGGTGTTGTAAGAGTAGAGGAGGCCAAGGTGAGGACGATGCTTTTAAAAGGTTTTCTCTCATGTGTAACCTTCCAGTAGTACAAAAGGACATAATTTAACTGAAATCAATTGTCCCAAAATAATCCTGACTGTAATGAAGAGAAATGTGAGTCATGGTTAAGTACCTTCTGTCCTCGCTGTCAAACCTGGTGGCTTATTAGACATTTAGCTCAATAATTGCACAGATATGCTGTCTAAGTTAAGGGAACTAAATCATTATTATTATTCATATCAGTGAAATTTGTAAAACTAAAATGGAAAGGTAATGCAAGTTTATAACTAGGTGTCAGTCTTTTTGTCTTTTTTGTTTGTGGCTGTTCCTGCCATTGCAAACTATCACAAAGTGTTGTCTAACCACCCTTTCATTCACAGACACCTCAGTTCCTGTGTCAAAGTTGACTTTCTTCGATTTCCTTCCAGTTTTTTATGGCTGAAGGTGGAAGTATAGAGGATGGAATAGGAGGCTCATCTATGTGCACACATTTTCATGTGGATCAAGGCTTGAAACAATGTGTATGCTAACCACTGAATGAAACAGTTAGCAGGCTGTGACGAAGGGTTGAGAAGAGAGGCATGCAGTAAGCATGTATAGAGGTCTTTTAAAAACAACTTTTCTCCATACTCTCTCCTCGTATTTGCATTTATAATGCAGTTGACAGACAGCAGTCAGCAATTTAAGGTTTGTAACATTAACCTACAGCCTGGTGTCAACTTACCCATGCCAATGTTAAAGTGTGCTCCTAAAACAAAGGTTATTGTCTAGTACAAGAGTTGATGCTGGAGCAGCCAGTGATACACATACATGAACTTACACATGCACACAAACCATACATTATCTCTCTGAGACCAACGTTGTTGTATACGACATGAAGAGACACATGTACGATTCTGGCAGGGAGTTTTCAGCAAAATGTTCACACCCAGGCAAATCTTGTATTCTGGGTTAAGTACCTTTATGGGATTTTTTAAATCATGGCTTTTCAACAACACTGGGCTCATGTCTTTAGCGGTGTGTTCTGTTACTGCCGCCGTTATCTCTGAGTCATCTTGCAGCACATTTTAACGAATACCGCTTGAGTTCGACCTCTTCCTTTTCAAAGTGAAACGACTGTTCAACACTGCAGATCCAGCGCTGTTTCTCGTTGTCCGTCTTAAAAGGCATCCAACTCGGCGCGCCAGTAGTCGAGTGGTTAAGTCTGAGTTATTATTGTTAACTTGTTTTTATTGCACATAAAAGTCTTTGAGTTTTATTCCTGTTTAGTTTTTTCTTTTGCCTTTATAGTCCCATTAGTGTCATAAATTTCAACTGGCATCACTGCAGCACACATATTCTTAAAGTCCTGAGTGTGCTGAAAAAAATGATATTTAGAGCTTTACTGTGCATCAGAGAGTTGATGTTTTACACGTTTTTGAGGAGAGACAAAAGGGTTAAATAGCACAGGGTTTGAAGGGTCAAATGAATGATTTTTCTCCATTACCCTTTGCTGCACCTGTAAAATACCAAACCAAAAACTGTGATAAGAAAAGAGTCAGTATTGAGTGGAGAGCTGTCCATATTGTTTCATTCCTAATACCCATACAAACCTGTTCTTTTAAAGCATTTCTAAATTAAATAAACCACGAGTAGAAGACACATAAACCATTTTATTGCAGCTAATGATTTGAAATAAAATCGGTTGAATAGTGCAGCAGCTACACAGAGAATCTTAATAGTGTATGTGCATAAAAGCCAAAGAAATCCCATTTCACTGGTACTGCAGTTTGCTGTGATCTCAGTAAACCATTTCAGTGTGTTGAGCTCCTCTCACTGATGCAGGCCCCGCAGATTGACACTGTTTATGAGTTCTGCAGAGCCTCTGAGCTGGCCAACTCTTCAGCTTTAATTCATCATAGGTATCTAATCCTGTTCCAAGAATTTTAAATTCATAGCACTACAGAGCTTAGTGAGGAACTGAGAATGAAGGCTACCTGTTGCAGTTGCCTTCCTATTAACCACCTGTTTTCACTGTGGTTCAGCTACAATGACTGGCAAAAGTGGAATTGATCTGTTTTTTAGGAACTAAAGAGAGATTCCTTGGTAATAACCAACAAAAGGAAGGTATAGTGTGGTCTAACTGTGGTTCTAGTTCCTCCACTCATTGCTGTGAGCCAGTGTATCGAAGAGTGAGAGAGGCCAGAGACAAATCCAGGTGCTATGGTTCATCGCTGCCTTGACAGAAACTTCCCTGTCTGGTATTGAGGAAGTGTTAGGACACTTATTTTCTATCTAAGTATGTGGCTGTGGAGGGCACATGTGTCACAGACAGACAGATCAAAGATAAAAGACGTCATGATGGATAAAGAAAACTGACATCAAGCATAACCTCCAGGCAGACATTTCTTCTTTTTTAAACCAGTATGGAGAACACAAATGTGTCTAAAGCATCCATTTTTGCTTCAGTTAGGAAGAGATTTCTGGTCATAATTACTAATCACTGGCACAGTTTTATAGCTTCGCTTTTCTGCAGGATAACTTCAGTTTCAATTTGATAAAACTTCCCCAAACAGAAGCAAGACAAAATTTTCTGGCAATCTCTCTCTGTAAATGCTGAAATGTGTGTTTTAAATTGTCGCTGTGTGTGTCTGAGAATGTGTTTGCTGCTCTATTGAGTCTGACAGCGTGCTGCTGTTACAGGCATACTGCTCTTATTCTACCCAGCTGTGTTGGTGACCTTTTTAAACTTCCAAACATCCCTCCAGCAGTCTGTGATGACCTCCAGTACATGATAGACCTCTGCACACAGTTACTGAGCTCTTGGTGGCTTCCGGGTAAATAAGACCTGCTTGTTTAAATGTCTATAAGCACAACACCAACACTTCCTTCATGTACTTGTATAAAGAGATTGTTTCTGGGCATTGACTGCATCTAAACTTTTACCGTTTTTCTTCTTTAACTTTGGCTTTCATGAAAATGTGAGTTGATAATAGTTGAGGAGAAACTGTGCCAACCTTCAGTCTCCCTTAAGCATTTAGACTGTTGCAAAGAAAGTCACAGTGTTATGTGTTAAAAGGTTTATTTGTGCTTTAGATATTGCAATTAAGTGTTGTGCTATAGGAGCAGAGTATAAAGCATGTTAAAAGATAATGTTTCCATAATAGGAGAAGCATTATACTTTTCGAATGAATATTATAACCTTAGTAGCTTAAGATAATGTAAGCTTGAGCTCCAGGAGCCAGTGTACCAGCAGGGTTTAAAATACATCTTATCTCTTTTATCCGACCAAGCTGCAGCTGACTTGAAGACTTGAATTACACCAAGCCTCACTGAGAAGAGTCATAGCTGCACCTGGTCTGTCATCCACATGTATGTGCAAAGCCCTGAGTGTTGCCAAGTAACACACTTCCATCCTCTTTAACTTTTACTGTCAAACTATCAGCAGAAGATATCCCACAAACTAAATGAAAATGAAATATGGTTTTTTGAAACTTCCAGAGTTTGAAGAACTCCAAAATACTGCAAAATAGAGCAGCATCTACACCAGTCTTTAGACATCCAGCAATATGAGGCAATCATGATTTTAAACCAAACTTATGCTGGGTGTATGCTGCCTTCACCAATATGAAGGAAGTTCTGTAGACAGCTCTGTACAGCCCCAAAGAAACATTCTTATAACCTGTCTTATAGTGCAGGGCAATAAATCGAGTTTCTATTCAATTCCCCATGATTATGACAAGATAAAGTGAAATTAAATGATAAAAGTGCAACATGCCATGTTGAAGTAGTAACGAATGCCCCCCTTCACAGCACAGCATGTGCAATTTCACAGTGTTGTGCCTAAAGTTCTTCTTGCTCATATTTTTGTGAACAGTAAATTGGCGCTTCACAATTGATTGAATTTAAATTGTGATCTCAGTTTTGACCTTCCCATGATCAAAGAAACATAGTTGTTGATGATACTTTATGTTCTAATTATACGCTCTGCTCTGCGTCTTGGCCAGGACACTCTTGAAAAAGAGATTTTAATCTCAATTAGATTTTTCCTGGTCAGATAAAGTTTAAATAAAAAAATAAATCAGTAATGCACGTCATTGTCTATTTTAAATGTTGTTTATGAAGTACATTATTCTGTTCAACCCTCTGGGACTGACGTTGTCGTATACAACAAGAAGAGATGCAGGTTGTTTAAAGTTATAAAACTTTTGAACCATAAATTCTAGCCACTTACTTTTTCCCCCTCTGGAAGCCCTCTGTTTTGCAGTTCTAATGACACTATCCATGGCTTTGTAGCCCTCATAGGAGCTTTTCTAGTGAGCCTGGAACTTGGGTGACTTTTCAGGGTCTTTAAAGATTATATCTACACAAGTAACTCAGATACTAAACTTCTTTTTTTTATTATTATTATTATTTTTGAATCAATTTTCAAGCATTTCTTCTACTAGCTTGGCATTAGCTACCATGTTATGTTCCCAAAACAGATGTCACATGGGCTGTGACAACATTGCAAGCTGTTCCATCATCATGTCATGCTTTGCTAAACCACGCATGTGTAAACACGTAGAGACTGAAGTCTTTGCAGACAGGAAATGCTTCGAATAATGACTCAAAATCATCTAATATGCAGGGACTGTTTTGTAAATGTGTAAATATTTCAAATACTTTTTGTCACAGAATGATTAGTCTTTCACTTTTGGTCCCCAAAAGATGGGAGAACATTTTTGCAAAAAACTTTTCATGATTGTTTACTAGGTGTAACAATAGTCCCATAACTTTTTAAAAAAATCAAGTGACTTTACTGTGGCACACATATTTTCAAAGACCAGGCTGTCCTGAAAAGAAGATGTTAAAACTTGACTGTGCGAGCTTTTTAAGACAACAAGTCCAGGCGAGACAGAAGGGTTAAAAAATTGCTTAGGGCTCAGGGGGTTAAACCAGTTTTGGTTTTATATCCTGTTTTGTTAATCTCCTGGTTAAATTATCAACAATTACTAAATTGATTCCAAAAGCAGTCATAGTACACTAAAATACAAGATACCATTTTTTAAAATACATTCTTAGATGAGGATTAATACTGAACACAAAGACTTATCTTTTGACATTCACTTCACTTTGAGTACAAACATTGTGTTGTCCAACACTGGGGCAGTTGGTGCATTTAGGGGCCACTGCTGTGTCATATTTGACCAAATGTTAGGGCAGATGTAAGGGGCAAAAATGCCAGAGCAGAATTTTTGTCTCCATCTAGCCCTGGAATGAGGTCAATAGCAGGACATGAGTTTTTTTAAAACAAAAAATGAGCAAAAAAAAAAAAGGGGGGGCTCCAAATTAAGAGTTATAGTTATTAAAAATTGTGATCTCAGTTTTGATCAAAATAATCATTATTATTTTAGCAAAAATACACAGCCCTACAGTGAATTAAACATAGTATACTCCAAAGCCAGAACAAGCGTACCTGAGGTACATTTGTGCTGAAGTTCGTCTCTGTGTTCACAGTACTGGGTGCTTCCTGTCAGTATGCCCCTAACAAGAATGTAAGGTAATGAAGAGTGATTACTGTGGCTTTTTTATTGGTGTGAATTGATTTTGATTAACTTGAGCACACGGCTCTTCAACCTTTCCTGCAAAGAGTCTCTCCTTATGAAATGACTAAACAAATAAATTGTAACACTTTATACTTATGGCCAAAACTCATATATAAGAGTGAATAGTGCACAAAAGAAGCTTGATAGAAAAAAAGTGATCTTCCTTAGGTTTTGGTCCGTGAACTTAGTTCAGAATTTAACATTGTGAACTGAAATCATAATCAGACCTCGAAAAAATCCAAAATAACTTGCAGAAATTGTCACACAGCTGTGGCTGTCTCTCAAGGCAATACAACAGTTTATTTAATCATTTGATATACAAGCACAGGTGCAGATGCTGTAAGTTCAATTAGTTATCATGTTAATAATCATGATCTTAATATCAATCAGAGTAATTGTGATGGCGCTGCAGGCGCAGGGGTTAGTGCTGTTGCCTCACAGCAAGAAGGTCACTGGTTCACCTCCCGGTCGGGGCCTTTCTGTGCAGAGTTTGCATATTCTCCCCGTGCGTGCGTGGGTTCTCTCCAGATACTCCGGCTTCCTCCAACCACCAAAAACATGCTCATTAGGTTAATTGATCACTCTCAATTGGCCGTAGGCGTGAGTGTGAGCGTGCCTTGTTGTCTGCCTCTAAATGTCAGCCCTGTGATTGACTGGCGACCAGTCCAGTACACCACCTCTCGCCCAGTGATGGCTGGGATAGGCTTCACCCCCTTCCCTCGTGACCTCCAACAGGATAAGGGGTATAGAAAATGGATGGATGGATAATTGTGATTAGGATTTTTGCCATGATGGAGCGGCTCTACCGTCTATTATCCAATGAACATTATCCATGTCTCTCGCAGCATTTTGAACTGCCCTTCACATTTTCTTTGATTCACTGAGCCTCTTTGCCCCACTCTGAACTTCATTGTCTATTAAAGTAAATTAATAGACTACTAACTAAATACTTTCTAAACAGTAAATAGTATATTATCACTATTTTTAAATGTATGATTATGGCACAATAAGGGAGAGAAGCTTAAAAAAGAGGGCTCACACTCAGTGCGTTTGACACATGAATGACAGGGGACAGCTTTCTGTCTGACACTTGCCTTAGTCGATGGGAGAGCCCTTCAGTAAAATCAGACGCTAAAAATGAAGCCTATATGTGAATCAGCTCACCACAGCTTCCAATAGACTTACTGAATTCTTGGAACAATTTCTCTCCTTTAAATGACTAATAATATGCTGCCATTGTGTTTTATACTACCTACCTATACTACCTACCTACCAAATGTTCATTTTCTGTTTATATTACCTGAGATACATAAGTTCCTAAACTTGCACCTGCATACACAGGGCTTACATCAGGCTAGGATGAAGTCTTTAACTAAGCTGGTCATAACTTTCAGTTCTAAATTGGACTAAGTGTGACACCCAGGTGTATACCAAGTTGGTGCACTTAGCTCCAGGAACTCTTGGGTTATTCATCAAAAATGCATCAACCAAAAATAAATGTTTGTGACAGCTGCTAATCAGTTCCGTTCAAGCTGACATGCAGTCACCTGAACTGTTGAATGTGTGTTTGTCACATCATTTGAAGAAATCTTCATCATTTGTGTTATTTGTCTATATGAATGAACTACTGGCTGTTATTAATCTGATCCATCACAGTCCATGTCATTTTTAGATTTGAATCTCACTCTGGCAGAGAACAATGATGTCCCCCCCTTCTGATTCCTACCTAATAAGTTTTGATAAGCGAGGTTGTTTTCAAACCAGGGAAACAGCTGTCAGAGAGCACACCACACCTGAATGAAAAATATCAAGTCTGGAACAAAATTACATTGGAATGAAACCCTACCTGGAAAAATATAATCTTTTTCAATTTAGAATGCGGTTATTACTCAAATCTACGAAACTGAAAATAGCAGGTTTTAGTACTTTAGTCGAAAGGAACAACAATATATTGCCCCAGTGTGATTGTAACCACTGTCTCATCAGCTTTAACAGCTTGTAGCATGGGTGCTATGGCAACAGTGCAACAGATATCAGGAGACTGATGTGCCCAAATGAACAGCATGTGGATGAACAACAAAACACTGATGAAAATCAAACTAAATGTCGGTTTAGATGTATGCTTGTGATGAAGACTGAGGGTTTTTAGCCTCAATAGGCTTGTGAACTGGAGTCTGATCTCATGTGGTCAGAATCTTTTTAAAACCAGAGCATTCATGTGAAAAATTAATAAATAAATAAAAAAATATCAAGCAACGTCTGTCCTTCATGAATAATAGTGAGTCACCACCAGCTGGAAAATAGCTTATAACATGTGACAGGTTTTATTTGCCTCTTATTTTGTATGGTTATTAAATATATGTAGGCCTATGACACATTTCAGATTTGAATTTATGTATAAAGTATACAGTATTTCCCACAGAATGACACTGCACTTTGGCAACAGGGATGTTTCATTTTTTTGTTTCTGCTCTTCATCAACAATACCTTGGGTAAAGACCCTATAGCATCACATACTTTCTGATATGTTTTTCTTGATATTCTGTATCCACAGCAGTTGAGCTGTGTGTGTATAGGCTTATTGTTGATGAGGTAGTTTATTGCAACCATTATCCTGGATCACAGGATCAATTGGGCAGCAGAAAGCTGCCAAAAAATATTAAAATGACAGCACTGACATGCTTAATCTCAATTGGTGCATTTTTGGTAGGGACTTACTAGTGGATGTCTTTATGTTTGCAGAAGGTGAATATATACAGAATTTTTTTTTTTTTTTTTCAGATCAATGTGTGGGAAATACTGTCTCCATTTGTCAAGATACCGGTATTTTAAACTCCAGTAGATAACTTGTAAAATGTAACAATATCAATATCTTTAACAGCAACAAAAATAGATGGCCTAGGCACTGAATCTTGGATAATTTTGTGTTTTAAATCCAAAAATGCAGGCAAAGTCCACTGTCTACACACAGACAACATTTAGTTTACAAAATTGCCACTGTGTATATGCAATTTTGACTGTGTGCAGGAGTTTAAGTGCCATTTGATGGATTTATTTCTCTCATCAGCAACTGTGTAATAGTGGAGAATGTATTGTTTAAAAAGGAGTGATATTGAGAGTATCAAAAGCTGCTTTTCCATCACAGCAACTTTCTCCAGGAACTAGGAACTTTTATAGAAACTATGTATTTTTTGATTATAGCAGTGCTGAGCAATTCTGATTGGTAACAGGATCAACAACTCTCCCAAAGAGTCTTACGACCAGATCATAAGCATTTTAATGGTTGACAAACATTTCTGTCAGGCTCCAGACAGTTTTAGAACCGAAGCCTATCAGGGGAGAGTTGAAACTAGGGATGTTGGATTTTTGCAGATATCTGATATGCTGATGTTAACAAAATAATATCAGCCGATACTGATGCTGATGTTGATGTTTAAATGTAGTTTAGTCCTAAAACTTCGATCCTTAAAACACAATTTAAAGTTTTAGGTTAAATAAATGAACAAACTTCAGTCCCTAAAAGCAGTTTAAAGTGTAAGGAATGATGATGAATAGAGAGAGGTCTGTTGGTTCAGACTAATACTCCACTATCTTATTCTGTAGTACAGCCAATATCTGCAGCTGATATATGTCAATTTTTGGCAGAAATGTTCATACATAGCACATTTTTGAGCTGATATCTGCCCACACAATGTCACACCAATAATATAGTGCATCACTCCCTGAAGCATCTTTAACCACCTTAACCAAGTCCAGTTAACCTGCATAGATCAGACTTTGGATAACCTTGATGCAAGAGCATCTAATGATGTTTTTGTATTAAGAACAGGCACTGTCCCCAGACCTAGACCTTTCATTACATCTAAATTTAAAAAGGTGTAACTCTAATTGAAATGAAAACTACATATACAGTTTCTGCTAAGAAAATATCTAACCAATATATTTGATCTGTCAATTTTTAGATCCTGTACATTTAAATCTTTATTAGTAAAGATCTGATTGTCCATGGTATTAGTGTTTCTGAAATCAAGCTGTGTCAGGGTGCCTTGGGATTAGGTCCCATGGGGAAAAGTAGACAACAGTGGGCCACAGGAACCATTTAGTTCTTTGAAGCAAAGTACCCTTAACTAAATGTTCCTGGTACTTTTGGTCAAAGAGCACCTTATGTATCTAAAATTTTGACAATCTTATATATACCATCACAGTCAGCACCGATCTCAGTCAGTGCTTCACAAACTTTTCACAGCAATCCAGAGACTAGAATATGAGGTATTTCAGACATGTTTGGTCCTCAGAGGATGAATCGTGATGAATAGTTTCTGTTGACAACTATTTAGTATATTGCTGTGACATGTGATACAGCTATTTATGCTACTTGACGACAGGTTTTGGTGGTGTTTTTGTGATCTAATGGTAAATAAAAACCTCAGCAATTATTGGACTGATTGCTGCGAAATTTGTATTGCCATCACTTTACCAAAGATTGAAACTTTTATCTCCATAATTTTCTTTCAGAGCCACCATCAGCATATAACGTTACTCTCTGCCTCTGCCGTAGTTTCCTTACATAGAAATCTGGTAAAGTTGCATAGCAACAGTCAAAATGTATCTTTAATGTTGTGATTAGATTAGTGTTGTGCCGTGCCTTTATACAGCACATCTGACTTTGGTATGACTTTTTACTTGTCTTATTGCCTTTCAAAAGAACAACCAAATTTGATATCACAAAATCATACTTCAAACTGCCATTTTAACTAAAAGTCAAAGAAAATGCAAGAATGGTGTTGGCCGTCTCCTTGGAGCATGAAGAAAAGGTCATCTTCAGTTCATGTAAATCACTGAAGCCTTCTTTGGTTTTCTAATGGGACTAAGCTGTTAACAAGTGAAGCAATGGATTGAGTGGAATAGCTGATATAAATCAATCCACTCAAACAAGTTCAGATTAAACAAGTCTCTTCAACCTGGGTTATCTTTTTATGTTAAAAACTTGTGTCTATTTAAAAGAAGCACCAAACAAAAGAAAGTGCTTTGCACTCATCAAACGATCCAAGGTCGAGTCATGATCTTTCATGTTCGCTTTTATCATCAGTGATATATCTATTTTCATCTGAATCTTTTTGAGCATGCTGGGATGGATGGGATAAAAGTCACTTTAAAAGCAAACAAGCATTTTCTCAAGCAAAATCTTTTCATCAAAGAGAAGAGACACTCTCTTCACTGTAGCGAGCTCTTTGAAAGCTCATGTTGGCAAAAATCTGGACTCAGCAAAGCTGTCAGCTGCTCTCACAATGGATGATTGCTCTGCTTGTTTCTGAGACTTCTGAAGAATGAAAAAAAAGCTTAAAAAAGAGTGTCATAGTGCACAAGGTGGTATGTGTGTGCAGGTATGTATGCACAAGTGATGCTCCACTTTTTCTGTGTTTCACCTAAAAACACCTGAAAAACCTCCAGCTGACACTCCCTGTGTGGCTGAGCATCACTTAAAGCCATTGAGCTGCTTTTATGACTGCATTTATTAGTCTCTCCTTTCATGTTATACTACTCATTCCCTCATCCACTTTCACTCATCGCACTTATTTTAATTGAAAGGCCATCATGAATAATGTCAGATGGCCATGATGGAGGGACATTTGGCTCACCTCACATATGAACGCCCTCAGATGAATGAGTGGCAGCTGTGTGGATCAGCTGGTTATTTATAGAGGACGTTGGCAAGTGTCCTCAAAAACGGTGTTTGCCATGAGAAAGTCTGTGTTGGCAGCGGCTCTGGAAGAAGCGCCGAGACATGTTTGGAGTAGCAATGACTGTGTGAGTGATAGGGGAGGAGAGGATAGTGCTGCTGGATAGCTCCTACTTCAGACTGCCTCCTTAACGCAATTTATTCCTACGTTTGATTCAGTCGAGGCAGATCCAGGCAGGGCCATTTAGCTGCAGCCTTCAGTCTGCACATAAATCTAGATTCCTCTGGAATTTATTTGTTGTTTTCCCAATGTTAAGAGACCACTTGCTTACAAGACTTGTTTTCTCTCTCTTGGTGGAAAATGGCACTGCCAGGAAAGGAGGGGAAGCCTGCACAGTTTTATCTTACAAACACAGCAGACTCTTATCACACTTTGGAAGTCGGTCACACATCAGCTCAGCTCAGCTTACTCTGATTTCATCTGTGAAGAAATGCAGCCAGCAAATACAGGCAGCCACAAGAGAACGCTATGTTGGTAAACCAGTTATAAAAAGACCATTTAGTATATCAGTTTGCTTAAACAGACGGTGAACCACTCATGCATCTTATAGAAAGGCAGTCACTGAATGCATTGGCTGTTATATTCTCTGATGTACTAATACATTAAGTGTTATTTTTGCCACTACGTTAGTCCAGTTGAAATGTTAAAAACCAGTCTGTTTTTTAAAACATTTCTCCTATTGGTTTGACTCCTAAAAAGTTGTAGAAATGACCTTGTTCCCTTTATTCTCTTTATTCCCTTCATTCACTTAATCACTGAGGCTCCCCCACTTGAGTGACACGCCGCAGCTAATTTCAGGTTTGTTGTCAGAGTAATTTAACTCCAGGCAGCTGGGTTTTATGAAAACAAAACAAAACATTAGACTCCAGAATGCCCGATATTTTTTCATACCTTTATATAGCTTGGTTAAACCCTCTTTTTCCCTTCTACTGCCTAAAGGAAAAAAAACAGTTTCCTAGTTTTATGGTAAAATATGTTGCACTTGGATCATTAACAAAGCAGATTTCACATATTTTTGAGTAATGACTTTTAAAATAGAGTCAAATCACAGTGTTCACACTGTGGCTTCCTTTGGCTTGTTTATGTTTCACTCAGAGGCTCAAACAGGTTTCATACATGGTTTTGGTTATTAGGTGAACTTCTTCTCCCTCTCATTAGCCCTCCAGTTGACCATGTAGGAAACTAGTTAGGCCCCGCCTACTGAAGGACAAGCATATTGTTAGGCTTCCCTTCATGCACATTTAAATCTCTGCAGATGATCCTAGTGTTTCCCACACAGATGATACTTGGGTGGCACACCCAGGTATATATTTTCAGCTACTCAAGTGAAACCTTTCAAGAGGCGAGTGATGACATTTGAACCTCTTTTTCCAAGTACTGCTGATGAATACTGCAAAAAGAGACAGGTAAGATGATCCACCGTGCTATCCCTACCGCCCAAGTATGGTCTCATTCTGTGGAAAACACTGATCTCTCTGGTCGTCAACCAACCCAAAACAGCACATCACTCTATTCATCTCTCCCCATTGACTTCAAGTTGTAGCGCGCATCAAATTCATAACCCTACTTCTCGCTTACAAAACAGCAACAAAAACACCTCCTGCCTACCTGGAATCCCTCATCCAAGTCTACACTCCCTCTCTCTCACTGCACTCTGCCAGTGAAAGGCGCCAGGTGCTTCCACCACAACAGAGCATCAAGTCACTTGCCAGACTCTCCTCTTGTGTTGTCCCCCGGTGCTGAAATGATTTACCCAACTCGACTCGATCCACTGAGTTCCTTTTACCTTTAAGTACAGGCTGAAGACTCAGCTCTTTCAGTAACACCTACATACTGAGCTAGAGTTCTCCTCTATAGTCCCCAGTGGCAGAATGAGTTACCCAACCATATTTGGTCAGCGCAGTCCTTTTTTACTTCTGAGAAAGTCTCAGGTCCAGCTATTGTGCTCCCATACCTGCATCTGTGCACCCTGTGTATTGCCTCTAGCCGGCTTGTGTCTGGGCTGTCTATAAGCTGTCTGTGACACTGAGTAATGTTGTTCCCTCCTGCCTAGGTCTTTGCTTGTGTTGTATTTACTCTCAGACATACATGCCTTTGTGCTGAAGTGTCTGCTAAATAAATTGATATTATTGTAACATACAGAGGCATAATTGATGGAGTACCATCACAAGAGTACAGTTTAAGGAGACCCAGCAAACTTTGTCTTAAATACTTAGGGGAAATAAGAATCAAGTTGTCTTTTGGCTGCATATCTGAATGGAGATCAGTTGGAGCATTGAGGAAAAGATAGCGGAGGAGGGTAGGCAGTGCAGCTGGGTTTTGTTTTGTTTGTTTGTTTGGTTGGTTTTTTTTGCATCTTAGAGGCTGGTGCTACAGCTACAGGATGAAGTAGCATATATACTTTAATGGTTAGTCAGTTGGATGTGTTATTTATAAATGAGTGATTTTAATTCTATAAAATAATTTCTTTAAGTTAATTTTAACATCAAATGACTGAGGAGAGCAGAGCAAAAGGAAGTGGAAACCACAGTTACATCCATCCTTGCATACCAAGCCAAGTAACAAGAGAATGTGGAGGCTCCAGCGACTTTTAAATCTGATGTGTGGAAGCATTTTTGTTTCCCAATGTCTAGAAATGCAAAAGAAGAAAAGGTAATGTACAAACCAAGGTCTTACAAAGTTATTTAAACAAAGTATAAATAGATATTCTGAGGCCTAATGCACACCAACAGCACTTTTTGCATATACTCTAATATTCAAAGTGCAGTTGTTGTTTCATAAATTCTGACATCACTTTTTTCAGTTTTCATTTGTTGTTTTAGTTTTCTTTTTTTTTTTTGATACTGCAATAAATACCATAATGTAGACTTGTTATGGAGGTATTATGGTACTGTGAGATTTTAATACTGTTACATCTCTAGTCAATTCTAATGATAAAAGAAAATGATTTACATTGCTTTTGAGGTAGTGGTCTTTTGGCCAACATAGAACAAAAGCAGTATTATTTCATCTCAATTAACATTTTTTCATGATTTTTAGGAGCCAAAATCAGAACTGGAATTGAAGCTTGGTGAATTGCCCAGCCTTATAAAGCTGTATAAAAAGTGGAGTTGCCTTCCTGCAATGCACAGCAAGCAATCCCAGAATGCTTTGCAAGTGGCTTTCAGCTAAAAACTGCTTTTCTGTCTTACTATGTTAAAGCACACCTTATGGAGTTCCATTTTTCATTGAAAAAACACCTCACTTCATAAAAAGAACTACCAGGGTGGAAGTGGGCAGAGCTGGGCAGCTTGTCTCCACACAGGGTAGACATTTTATATTGGGGCTACACCACTAGTCTATGTGAAAATGTTATACTATTTGATTTTTTAATGTGTGTAATCTGCTTGATTAGCTATGAGCTGTCCTGATAAACATGTTTGTTTTTCAGTCACATTTTCAACATATATAATACAATGTATCATAGTGATCTATGTAATGGTTAATATTTACATGTTGTATTTTAATGACATAGTTCATATTGTTATTATGATACAGCATGTATATCAAGCCTTTTGTTCAACATAGCCCTGTCTTTTGTGTTTTATTGAGTGCGACTGAAAGTGAATGGAGGTTTAGTAGTAGAGAATCATAGATAATGTTACTGATGAACATACGTAGATAAATGCACGGTACAGATGGTGAAGGAAAATAATTCCAGTGCTTCCTCTGGAATCAACCATCCCCCAAACACACGTGCAGATTCTGACACACCAGCACATGCTGTAATGTATGAGCATACACTAAAATGATGAAGTTAACACAGCCATCATATGTACACAGACACACAACCACACGCAAAGCCTTCATTAGCCGTTCTCTCATCATTGTTTACCCTGTGCAGAGGCAGAGATGCTCCATTGCTTTTCACATCAATCTGCCACAGCAGTAGCATCACACTCTCCACCTCTCCTCCTCCTCCTCCACCTCCTCCCCTCCCTCTTTCATACATACACACACAGAAAGGCACTCTTCATACACTGCCTCTCTGTGTTGCATCACCCACAGTTCTTTCTCCAATACCAGCTGGAAATCACATACAGTACATCAATTTAACAAGTTTCTGAAGCAACACTTTGCATCCGTTTCATTACTCACAGCAGAGGTGGCCTTACACACAAACAGTCAGACACACACATACACAAGCAAAATGCCCTTGTCCTTCCAGCCTGTCTGTGGCAGATGGTGCTGGACCCACAGCTTCTGGCAGCGCTCACATCTCACTGTGAAGAGAGAAACAGATAAATGCACAGGTGAACCTGGATGGAGAAAGACATACTTTATAGGAAATGGAAGTAATAGTGATGCCAGCACAGACCTCAAATGTGGAGGAATAATGGTGATAAAAGGTTATTAAAACTTTAAACAAAGCCATAAGAAAAGAGATCATTTGTACAAAAATAAACTTTTTTAATTATCTGAAAACATTTTGGTACTTTATAGCAAAACAGGTAAACTTTTAATCTATTCTGTCCTCTCTGAAATAGTTTTTTAGCCAATTCCTCCTCACAAGTGCATTTTTATTAAAAAAAAAAACAGCCAATAACATCATTAATGTCTGATTAACTAAACAATATAGCAAAGTACAGTGACTGCAACTGTGAGCTTGTTTGTGGCAGAAAAAAGAGCATCAATCTAATGATGGTTTTAAAAGAAGGAACTCATTTAAATCTGTTGTGTCTGTCTCTCTAAATTTTTCATAATGTTGTTGAGTTGAAACCACAAATGGATTTTCTTGATTTTTATCTTTAATTCCGTATTCAAATCGCCCAATATACCAGACATACAGTCATTTGTGTAAGTTTTAAGCATATGGGGCGCTAAGCATTCATCATTAGGTCCAGTATGCCACAACCTTGGGCAGGGGAGAGAAGGAGTTGACAGCCAAAATCTGACTTGATTTTTTTATTTCACAGGTCAGGCAGTAACCAGGCCTGGATGTGGCAAGGGAAATTCAATTCAGCTTACCAAAATATTTAGTTTATTTACCAGGGTTTTTTTGGCCTGAAGTTGCTGCACATTTAATGCGAAAAATTATCCCATATTGAATTGCCACTGCACTGATACAGGAGTTTGTAAATAGCCCTAATATATGAAAATCTCTGTCAGGATGAATGGACTCAGTGTTTTCTTTTTCCCTCTAAAAGAATGAAAGAGCTATAAAACCCCTGCCACTGCTTTCTTTCCTTTGCAGTATGAGACAGTTTTCCCTGTCACTGCAAATTGATGCAATGAATTGAAAAATAAATGCATCAGAGGCATTGTGCAAGGTTTGGGTCCATGATTGCTTAATTGGATTATGAGTCCAATTTACATATAAAAAAGTCCCAGTGTACAAATACCTTCACAGTAATTACTGCATAGCTAACAGTTGTTATTACTTAATTCTCACTGGCCAGTTTAGCAGCTACTGCCATACCTTGGTAAATCACTGTTGTTGAGAGGAACAAACTGTTACTCAAAAAAGCAGATGGTTTGTGGGACCGCTGCTCTTTTCACACATTCTGGAGGACTAACTGTAATCATACCAATCAGCAGAAAGGAGCCCTGCTGATTTCATGTCGGGGTTTTTTTCCTGTGTGAAAAATGAAAAAGAGAGGACAACAATAAAGCAAAGTGGTTTTTAAAGAAAATCCTTGTACATTATGAGAGAGAAATCCATAAAACTATATGGAACCAAACCTAACACTTGAATTAACATACAATGGAAAATGTCAACAGATTTGAAGAGCAATGAGTCAGAAAAACTCAGTCAAAAAGTGTGCAGATTTATGCAGCTCTGCTCACCTTCACCATCAGGGGAAATCTTCAGTTTAATGGGATTAATGAAAGTTGTTTTAACTCATTTTATAGGTTCTACAGAGTTAAATGTTGCCATGGCAAAGCTCTAACTGTTGATTTCATCTTCCTGTTTGTTTGGAAGGAAAAATGAGCCTTTCTTTAAACAAATAAAATTACTTATGAGTCAGTTTTTGATTAAAATGATTGGTGGCTGTGTAATAAGTGGGATAATGAATCTAGAGTGTGCTGTTACCTCTGAGGGACCCCTCCAGGATGAGGCAAGACCCTGACATCTCTCTCTCACGATACGTTATCCCTTACAAGATAGTTATAGACGGAAATTTTATTTTCATTTATAGTTTTTTACATTAACATAAAAAAAATGGTTTAGTTCCAACTAAAGTCCCCCAAACTTCTCCTTGGGAAACCATGGCCTCTGTGTCACAAACACTGCTTTATAGGATTGTGTAGGTGAAGCGTTCCTCTAGGCTTCCCCTCCCATGGCATTAAAGTTCTGTGTACTCAGTTCCCTCTTCTAATCACTCCCACATTTCAGCACTCCTTTTGTCACATACAGAAGCACACTTAACACAAACAAATAACCACATGTTGGCAACATAACAGAAGAATAAATTGACAGCTCTGTAAATTGTCCAACATTTATGAATATATAATGAAATGGAAGTGAAAATTTATGTGCAAAGCCTTTTCTAAACTTCTCAAGTCTTTTTTAGAGGGCCACCCCCACACTTTTTTGTTCTGTCCATAGAATCACATAGATTCTTGTTTTGATCTGATGGAGATATACTGTAGCTTCCTCTGCTCTTTACTGGCTTGTAAGTCTGTGTTGAAAGTTTGTGATGACTCAGGGGTCTGTTTTGTACATCAAACATGGTAGCAGCTTTTATATCTGTTATTTTTAGCAGAACACTGACAGTCCATAGTGTTAGATTTTACTTCACAAACACAGCTGAAGCATTGCTATCTGCAAGATTTCACAGGCAGTGCAATGAAGCCAACACATTGGCCTGCCAGTTACTGTGTTATATTCAGAGTTTAACAGGATATTTAAGGCTGACAACAGCAACATAGACTGTGTTAAAAATGATGGCTGCAGTTACAGTGTATGCTAACGGTCTCTCACAAGTACCTTAGACCTTGTAGTAGTAGAGCTGCTAACCCAGCTGTAACACAACTGACCCTACGTTTGAGTGAATGTCAGCGCTCCACCAGAGGAGAAACCGAGAGTCTGACTGTAGCTTCTCATGGCTGGTTAGCTCCAACTACTAGCACTCTATGTCTCTATATGCTACACTGAGCGGTGGTCAGTCAGTTTCCTTGTGCTCCCTGAACCTGCATGCCACACACCGTGGACACAAGGCCACTCTGCCAAAAGCTATTACTCTTCCACTCCTATGTTGAATTTTAAACAACATGTCTGAAGGAACATGTCTGTTGAAAAATGAAGCCAGTGTGAAAGTGCAAAAAACTGCTGTCCCTCAAGAGTCTGAGTCGGCAACAGTAGGGGGACCAGAGGTGGAAAGAAACTAATGACATTTACTGTTTTTGAGTAGCTTTTTGTGTTCTGTGACTTTTTTGAGTACATTTTGAAATCAGTAATTTTACTCTTATGTAAGTAAGATGTCAGCAAAAACCCAATATTGTGTGTCCCTGATAGTGAGAGAATGATTCCACATCATATCCCGGAATAACTGATGTATCTTATTTTACTAGAGAGGTGTGAGTTTACCTGAAAAATCTGGCTGGAGATTCATGTTCTCTATTGTTGTTGCCAACACGGAAAATCATATTCTACAGTACAACTACTCACTATACTCAGTATCTACTTAGTACTCAGTACTTAAGGTAAACTTTTAGATTAAATATATTTCACTTTCACTTGAGTAGATAGTAGACAAGGACTTTTACTTTTACCAGAGTAATTTTTAACCAGAGTAACTTTACTTTTACTTGAGTACAATAGTCGTGTACTTTTTCCATCCTTGGGGCAACTGTGGGGCAACTGGGGCTTAGTAGGTAGAGTTGGTCATTTCTCAACTAATGTTGCATGATCTGGTCAAGCTGTACAACTGCGACTACACCAGATTGTGATTTGTGATTACAGTTACTATGTAATACATAAATAACATCCTGAGACTACTCATTTATTTAATTATATTTAGATTTTTATCTTATTTACAAGCATGTCCTGGCCAAGAAAGGCACCAGCACATTCACAGTTAAAGCATAAAAGAACCACTACAAACACAGATTAACCTACTCACAAAAAGTCACAGAGCAGAAAGTCATCAGTCAAAACATGTCCAACCTGTTGCATCATCCACCAAAGCTACTTGCTATGTTATTAAGAAGAATGCACCCTCAATTAGGGGTGGGAATCACTAGTGGCCCCACGATACGATATTTTCACGATACTTATGCCACGATTTGATATTATTGCAATTTTAATACTTTGTAATACAAAGTATTGTGATACCATATCTTGAGATTTATTGCCATCTGATTGCCTGATTCTGATTCTGATTGCCATCAGAACAAGCTCTGATCTTTGAGATAGGAAGGGAGAAGCTACTTGGTAAGAGGAATCTGCTTTTGGTTGTTTCAGTTGGAAGTAGGTTGTTGGCAGTTTTTGCTTAGGCTGAACGTGTTAGTTTCACTCTCTCTGCAACAATAGGTGAGGCAGTTGACGCGTGTGGCTCCCTCTATTGATTGCTAAAAGTGTAAACTGCCGGGGCGGAGTTTCACTGTAGTCCAAGCTTTAAGAGAGTTTGAATCTAAATTTGCCAGCAGAACAAGCTCTGATCTTTGAGATAGGAAGGGAGAAGCTACTTGGTAAGAGGAATCTGCTTTTGGTTGTTTCAGTTGGAAGTAGGTTGTTGGCAGTTTTGCTTAGGCTGAGCGTGTTAGTTTCACTCTCTCTGCAACAATAGGTGAGGCAGTTGACGTGTGGCTCCTCTATTGATTGCTAAAAGTGTAAACTGCCGGGGCGGAGTTTCACTGTAGTCCAAGCTTTAAGAGAGTTTGAATCTAAATTTGCCAGCAGAACAAGCTCTGATCTTTGAGATAGGAAGGGAGAAGCTACTTGGTAAGAGGAATCTGCTTTTGGTTGTTTCAGTTGGAAGTAGGTTGTTGGCAGTTTTGCTTAGGCTGAACGTGTTAGTTTCACTCTCTCTGCAACAATAGGTGAGGCAGTTGACGCGTGTGGCTCCCTCTATTGATTGCTAAAAGTGTAAACTGCCGGGGCGGAGTTTCACTGTAGTCCAAGCTTTAAGAGAGTTTGAATCTAAATTTGCCAGCAGAACAAGCTCTGATCTGTGATAAAGGAACGGAGAAGATACCTGGTAAGAGGAATCTGCGTATGGTAGTTTCAGTTGGAAGTAGGTTGTTGGCAGTTTTGCTTAGGCTGAACGTGTTAGTTTCACTCTCTCTGCAACAATAGGTGAGGCAGTTGACGCGTGTGGCTCCTCTATTGATTGCTAAAAGTGTAAACTGCCGGGGCGGAGTTTCACTGTAGTCCAAGCTTTAAGAGAGTTTGAATCTAAATTTGCCAGCTGGGGCGGTTAGCGGCTGTGCACAATCAACTCAATTGTGCACATCTGTGGCATATCTCTCTATATAAGTACACAGACTGCGCTGAAGCGTCAGCGTAAGCGTCAGCCCTTGTGGAAACCCAATTGTGTGAAGACCACATTGGGTAAAGACCAGCGAGTCTACCTGTGCGAGTCCACCGAGCAAGGCCACCGACAGGCAGCACTGCCTCATAACAGTCTAACGCACCCCAGCAGTCTAACGCAACATGTGCAACCAAAAAATACAAGTCATATATGGGAACAGAAAGAAGCACAATAGTTACAGAAAACGAAACCTGCATAATCTATCCACTTTGCAGAATGCCTCTTTTCCACAACCTTTTATCACAGTTGGCCTCTGGAACTGCCAGTCTGCAGTTAACAAAGCAGAATTCATCAATTCCCTCACTAAACTGTCTAACATTCAGGTCCTAGCCCTGACAGAAACTTGGGTCCGTCCTGAGAACACTGTAACACCAACTGCTCTATCAGTTGATGCAGTGTTCTCTCATACACCTCGCTCTTCTGGCCGAGGAGGTGGCACAGGCATTATTCTCTCTCATAGCTGGAACTTCAGCCAGTTCAAACCCTTGGACAATAACACCTCATTTGAATATCATGCAGTACAGGTCACTGCCCCAATAAAGGCTTACATGGTTGTGGTATACCGCCCACCTGGGGGTCACCTGGACAACTTTATTGTGGAACTGGACATGTTACTCTCAGACATCCCTGATGATGGCACACCATTGGTTGTCATGGGTGACATGAACATCCACTTGGATAGAGCCCAGGCTACTGATTTTATTTCACTACTGTCCTCCTTTGACTTGAAACTGGTTCAAACGCCTCCTACACACAAGGCTGGTAATACACTGGATTTGATTCTAACTCGCAATTGCTCCACGGCTAATTTGAGTGTAACACCACTTCACCTCTCTGACCACTACTTCATTCAGTTCTCACTTGGCTTACCTGAACTTCAACAATCTACTACTCAGTTAAGATCATACCGCAGAAACCTTCAGTCACTTGACCCAACACAGCTGTCTGACGAGGTCTCAGCTGCACTAGCCTCATGTAACGAGTCCTTCACACTCACTGTTAACGAGGCCACAGACACATTCTGCTCCTCACTGACCTCCTCTCTGGACAAACTCTGCCCTCTGGTGTCTAAGCCTATTCGTAATACTCCACCTTGTCCCTGGCTCACTGAGGTCATCAGAACCCAAAGGGCAGGGCTCAGAGCGGCAGAGAGAAAATGGCGTAAATCCAAACAAACCACTGACTTGAGTGCTTATCAGCAAAAACTGTCCTGTTTTACCTCTGCTCTAAAATCTGCTAAGAAGGTTCTATCAATCAAAGATCTGTGCTGCCACTGATGCACGCAAACTCTTCTCTGCTTTTAACTCGCTCCTCTCTCCTTCAAACCCACAACCCTCCAGTATGTTGACTCCAGACATGTTCGCCTCCTACTTCACTGACAAGGTTTCTGCCATCAGCAACCAATTCTCTGAGCCTGTCCAACTCAGTTTTCTGCCACCAGCTAGTGATGCATCACTTAGCTCATTCTCTCCACTAAGTGAGAGCGAGGTCACCAGGCTTCTGCTTGACTCTAAGCCCACAACCTGTCCTCGATCCGATACCATCACATCTCTTGCAGGCGATTGAGCCCACAATCAGCCCTGCTGTGAGTTGTATCATTAACTCCTCTCTGTCCACAGGTGTTTTCCCAGCTGCTTTCAAGCAAGCGGGTTACACCACTGCTCAAAACCCACTCTCAACCCAGCCCTGGTTGAAAATTACAGGCCGGTCTCACTTCTCCCATTCCTATCAAAAATACTGGAGCGCACAGTCTTCAACCAGCTCTCAGAACACTTGCAGAACAATGATCTACTTGATCAGAATCAGTCTGGCTTTAGGCGGGGCCACTCTACTGAAACTGCACTGTTGTCGGTAACGGAATCACTTCGCTTGGCCAGAGCAGCTGGTCAGTCCTCAGTTCTCTTACTGCTGGATCTGTCTGCTGCCTTTGACACAGTAAACCACCAAATCCTCCTCTCCACACTCTCTTCACTTGGTATCTCAGGATCTGCCCTACAGTGGTTTAAGTCCTACCTCACAGGGAGATCTTTTAGAGTATCATGGAAGGGAGGAGTGTCTAAACTGCATGGCTTATCAACAGGGGTGCCTCAAGGGTCTGTGCTTGGTCCCCTACTTTTCTCAATATACACCACCTCACTTGGTGCAATCATCCGCTCCCATGGCTTTTCTTATCACTGCTATGCAGACGACACACAGCTATTCCTGTCCTTTCCACCAGATGACACAACTGTCTCAGCTCGGATCTCATCCTGCCTTGCTGATATTTCTAAATGGATGAGGGAACGTCACCTTCAGCTCAACCCGCCCAAAACTGAGCTCATTATCATCCCAGCCAGTCCCACTATTGAACCGCAGATCAGTATCCAGCTTGGATCAAATAATCTCTTGCCCACTAAGTCAGCCCGGAATCTGGGTGTCATGATTGATGACCAGCTAACCTTCAAGCTCCATGTGGCCTCGATTGCTCGGTCCTGCCGTTTCGCCCTCTACAACATCAAGAGGATCAGACCCTACTTGACAGAGCATGCTACACAACTCCTAGTACAGGCTCTTATAATATCACGTATTGACTACTGTAACTCATTACTGGCAGGCCTACCTGCATGCACAGTTATACCTCTGCAGTTGATCCAGAACGCAGCAGCACGTCTTCAACCAACCCAAGAGAGCTCATGTCACGCCTCTTTTAATCTCTCTACACTGGCTTCCAGTTGCAGCTCGCATTAAATTCAAAACTCTAATCATTGCTTACAAAGCAGTAACTAAAACTGCTCCTGTTTACCTGGAGTCCTCATCCAGGTCTACACCCTTCTCGCCCACTACGCTCAGCCAGCGAAAGGCGCCTGGTACTTCCAGCACATCATGCTCCTAAGTCACTAGCTCGACTCTTCTCCTCTGTTGTCCCTAAATGGTGGAATGAATTACCCAACTACATTCGATCTACAGACTCCCTGTCTACTTTCAAGAGAAGGCTAAAGACCCAGCTCTTCAGAGAACACTTTGCACTTAGCTAGGCAATTCTCTACTGTTGTCCCCAGTAGTAGATTGAGTCTCAGCCAGACTATTCTCCACTGCTGTCCCCAGTGGTTGAATGAGTTTCCCAACTATAGTTAGCTCGCACTGTCCTGCTCTACTTCTGGGATTTCTTTGCCCAGCTCTTTGGGAATGATCCAGCACTTGGTACTTGGTAAATAGTTGTTGTGAAGCCTAATGAATGGCAATTAGTGATCCCACATTTTCCTTGATTCATTGTTGCTGTCTAAAAACAAAAAAAAAACAAAAAAAAAAAAAAAAAAAAAAAACTACATAAACAACGTATATTTTAGGTACTCTGCCTTAAACTCTACACGGCAGCACTTGCGTCCAATTGAACCTGAAGCACTTGATGGCACTTACTGATGTTGTTTCTTCTTGTCTAGACCATTGCTTGTGTTGTTCTTGCTCTCAAATGTACGTCGCTTTGGAGAAAAGCGTCTGCTAAATGACATTGTAACATTGTAACATACCATTTTTTCAACTGTTTAGCTGACTGAATGTCAGCCTTTTCCTTCATTTTTATTGTATTACCGCAGTGTTTTTTTTTTTTTTATGTGGCACTCCTTGCAAACCCCATGTGTCATGTCCATGTTGTTCATGCCCAGCTTGCATTCCTAATGTCCTTTCCCTGGTGCTGCCATATTGGGTGTACTATCTTTCTCCTGCTGTATCACTGTCACCTCTGCTGACCTAACTGGACAAAGGGCGCAACAGCATCATTGAGTGGAACTGATGCAAAAAAGCAACTGATGCCATTTATCCAATGTCATAGACTTCAGTTCATATCAGCAATTAATTTGAAAAAATCGATACTTGGCAGAAGAAACGATATATTGCTGTGCAAAATATCTTGATACTATGCTGTATCAATTTTTTCCCTTACCCCTACTCTCAACGGGACGAGCTGGAGTGAAAGGTTGTGAATGGGTATGTATTACCTGTTGTGTAAAAAATGCTCGGAGTACTCAGACCACTAGAAAAGCGCTGTACAAGCTAATGTCCATTTGCCAACTCTACAACAAACACACCATGTAAAAAGTCTGTTTTAAAGCATAAATAAACATGGTTACAGCTTGGTTCCAGTAATGATTTTGGACTGAATAGTTCTTGTCTTTATAGGAACACACTCAGACTTGGTCAAATACTTTCAGTCCATTGTTTCAGACACAAAGTAAAGCAAACTTCTATCTTATGTTGACTAGCTGTCTGCACAGACACGTGGATTGTGTTAGAACTTTCTCATGAGCAGGTGCACACAAAAGCCTCTAAATGCTGTCATCCCCCACTCTCTCGCCCCAGTTTCCACCTCCATCCATAGTCTCTCCAATAACAGTACAGAGGCCAAAAAATGAATCTTTAAAAAATCCAAGGTGATGAACCAAGCGAATATTGATTCATTTTTCAAACAGTGGAGCATCGATATGGTTTGTGTTAATAAAACCAGTAAGAAGAACAGATGTGTAAAGTCTGCTACCCTCTTATTTTAGACCAGATTTGGCCCCCGGTGATCATGGAAACAGGTCCATGATCATGGAGACAGGTCCCTATTTAAGGCTGATCACAAAGAATTATTGTCTAAATAATCCCCAAGTGTGTGTCAGTAGGATTGTTTTACTGCTCCACATTGGGTCAGAACCTCCCTGACCTTGAATCATGAATATCAAACATGTTTGGTATTTAAGAACAGCAGATGTGTAAAGTCTGCTACCCTCTTATTTTAGACCAGATTTGGCCCCCAGTGATCATGGAGACAGGTCCAGATTCAAGGTTGATCACAAAGAATCATTGTCTAAATAATCCCCAAGTGTGTGTCAGTAAGATTGTTTTACTGCCCCGCATTGGGTCAGAACCTCCCTGACCTTGAATCATGAATATCAAACATGTTTGGTATTTATGATTCCAGGTCTGACAGACTCAGAGGAAATACCCACAACAACCACTGAGGTCTTGTACACATGTAGCCGGGTATCTGGGAAATCACATATATTTTTATACGTTTAGGCCTGTCATCCACATGAAACCGCAGTTTAACGTTACTAAAAACAATCTTTTCTGAAAACTCCAGCCCAAGTGGAGATTTTGGAAAACTCCGGTTTCGTGGTTACACGTGTACGCCGGGAAACGGAGTTTTTGGTTCTCAAACATCACAGCTTGCGCCGTGTTTGAATCTCTGGCAGAAGAGACAGAATGACAGAAGTTCATTCTGATTGGCTGGCACGGGTTTCAAATCTGAAAAAACACTGCCACCTATGGGTTTGGCATGCTTAGAGCAGCATTTAACAGCGGATTTGCCAGTTATGTGTGGATGAGTTTTTTTTTTTGTAAACGATCAGGTGTGGATGAAAGTATCTTTAAAAACGAATGAAG
Organism: Cheilinus undulatus; assembly: GCF_018320785.1. Taxonomy (NCBI): domain Eukaryota; kingdom Metazoa; phylum Chordata; class Actinopteri; order Labriformes; family Labridae; genus Cheilinus; species Cheilinus undulatus. The sequence goes on from NC_054867.1 coordinate 41,963,615, forward strand.
GGGGATATTCGTTTTAGAAAATACTCATCTACGTGTGTACAAGGCCTGAGAATGAGCAAACTGGGAAGTGTCAACACCAGTTGGATTTTACCTTACTTACTTTTACACCTGACTTACTTTTACAGCTCACAAGCATGAACAGAACTATGCCTTCATCTCAGCCAGTTTCACCCATGTTCTGTTTTTGTTTTTCATTTTCTCTGCAACTATAGCACACGGCAGGACAGACAGTCCAAGATTTAGATTGCCTCCATGTTTGTTTCTCTGCTGAAGTCACATTTGACTACGTCAGACAGTTGGTGTGTGGTCTCATGGTCTGGCTGAGTCATATAGTGGATACATTCAGAGGACTATGAGGTGAAAAATCATTTGAATCTTTCCCCTTTTTTCAGTTAAGATTTGAAAATAGTCAAGTGTGTGGTCTGCCAAAGGTGCACAAGAAGTAGATCCAAAGCTAGTAATTTAACAATGCAACTTCAGAGAAATAAAAAATCAGGATGTCTGTATTTATTTCAGTAATTGTTTTAGGCTGTTTTCAGTTGCTGACTGAATTTGTACAATAGTATAAAATTCCATCAGTTGCTGATAAGGGGAGAAACTTAGATGGGGACTCCTTAGAAATTAAAATGGCACACAAGGCAGAAGTGATAGTGGCTGTGCTTTCTGTGTTGTATTTGACTGCATAATGAAACATGTCTTCACCATGTTCATGCATAGGCTTGTTCATTTGGGATGCAGCTTTTCAAAGTAAGATCAAATTAGTCTCCATATAGAAACAATCCCAGGCAGTACATTTTTTCAGTTTAGGTTAATTTGATTGACTTTAGCTTAGTTAGACAATGAGTGGGTTAAATAATTACTGCCTTGTGTATTTTTACTATTATAAAAATAGCAGTCTGAGTGAAAGAATTACAGTACTACAATGAGAGCAGAGAATATTTCATTAACCTTTGGTCTTCAGTTTGAATGTTTTTTTTTTTTTTTTCACATTTATAACAGCCACAGTCCCTGAGATGTTTACTTATATTTATCGATATTGTGCTGTTAAAGGGAGCCACTTAAATGTGAATTAAGAGTATTGATGGGATTTGGCACATGCTTCAAAGCCAAGCCAAGGTTGACCTTATAAGTGTAGTCAATGGGGAGAGATTGATCATTATTTGTTTGTTAAAGGCCAGCTAGAGAGCAGCAATAATAGCTCCTCTGTTTATTCAGTAATGATTTAACAACACATTTGTAAAAGTCAGGCTAATATGTTCCACCATGCTTCTCTCAGGTGAAGAGTACCATACTATAGCTCCTGAACCAAGACGAATACTTTATATGGCATGCAGTTCAGGAACGCATTCACTTGTATGTGTATTTTAAAACAAACAGAGTGAATTTATTTAGTTAACTGGCAAATTAGGTGTGTATAAAACTGTTTGTAGTTACAATAGAGGCAAAGTGAATGTTAGAAGAGCTGGTTTACGAATCTGGACAGGAAAGGTGATTAAGTAATACCCTCCTCTCCCCAAGCAATTAGTGCAAAGTTGCCCTTGATCAAGTCAATTAGCTCTAAATTTACACAGTGGAAATATTTACGAACCAACAACAGGAAATGGCAGAGCACAGCTGACCTACAGAACTGAGGAAAAGTGAAACTGGAGACAAAGGAATGTATGAAAATATGTGCAATATGTGTAAAGAAGAGCTCTGTTTAACTCTAATGGTAATAAAAAAAAATGTACATCCATTTGTCTTGTCTGAGACATTGTGAAGCCAAAGAGCAAATATCAAAAAAAGAAAGAAAGAAAAAGAAATTAATCAACTCCTTACTAGCACACACTGTACAAATGTACCATCTTGTCTCCACTTTAATAATTAAGGGATAAGTATATTTCCAGTTATGGAGTCACTGTCCGCTTCTGCTGTACTCATTATACAAAAAAGCTCTGTGCATTCACCTACCGCGTTTAAAAGGGTGAAACAGAAGAATAGAGTTCGTTCTGAGCTGACTAATTCATTGTGTGGGTTTGGGGATTTGGCCAAGAAGTAATTAGCAGGAAAAAGCAGCTGTTCTTCTTTTCCTTTTTAAAAAAATATACAATAAGCAAACTACATTTGAAAAGTAACACCATTAACTGCACTGCTGAAGGCCAAATAAGAAATCTCTCGAAGTCTCTCAGACTGCAGGAAAATCAGATTCGTTTCACGAGGCAGATTTGTAACAGACTGTTTGCTCTGACACTTCTTGCAAGATCACACTTTATTTTGTGTCCAGAATTCGCCAACTTATCTGCAGTGGCTTTTCAAAGCAGATACATAAGAACCAGAGACTCATCATTTTCCCCTCTGAACAATCGCTCTGTGAAGTTGGGCAACAGAACTCTGTCACTCAAAACAAAATCAGCAACAGAGACGGCGTGTGCACGCTGGAACTGGCCATTCTGATTTATTATGTGTCTCTCTGGATTCACCCGTCGCTGTCTGTGTCGCATTCAAGTGAAGCAAAAAAAGACACTTTGAAATCTGATTTGAGCGGCTAGAGCAGCCAAACTGAGACTCATCTGTAGAAATCCAGTTGTACTTGGACACACATTTCAAGGCACCTCCAACTGAGGCCCTGTTAGGATTCGACACAGATTTAGGCTGGCAACCTGAAAGAGGCCTCAGATGGTGCGTTTATGCTCAGATGCAAAATATTAAAGTTTTTGACTGGGGAAAGAATGCCAACAAACACAACATAGGCAATTATTCATACAGAATAATAGGTGCAGAGGTTGTACCAAAGGATACCAGAGAGTGTTAGAAATTAACTAATTCAAAGAGGACTTTCTATTAGAAGGCATTGTGTGTGCCATGCCTCCAACAAGGGTTGGGCACAGAGCAGGAGAGCAGTGGAACATGCTGAAATCACATCCATTTAGAGCTGGTGTTTGTAGTAGGAAAAGTAGATATTTTTCTTAAGATTTGGATGCATAATGAAAGTATGTGTCAACTGGTCAGAGGAAATTCCCAGCATTCTTCTGCTGAGGAGGTGGAGAGCAGAGAGGAGAGAGACCTGTATTCCTGTATATGAAGATGTAATTTAGGTCAAGCAAACATTTTATTTTTAAAACCATTTTTTTTTAATCTGATGTTTTTGCTGCTTTTTTAAACTCCAGATCACAGCTTTCTGTTTGAAGTCATCGCAGGCCTTAAAACTCAAATTATGGAGCTCAAAGAGGGACACTGCCAAGATTATTTTGTTGTTGTTATCTGTTCTTTCCTCTGATCTGGTCTTCCCTCCTATTGGACATGCCAAGGAGTTGTAACAGGTCGCTGCAGCCAAGTTGAAGTTTTTCTTTTTAAAATTCTGCACAGTAGCACAGCCGGCATGCGACCTTGTGCTGTGCTTAGAAAACAACACAGACAATGATTTGGTCCAACTCCAGCACACAGCTCAAACCACTATCCTTTCTGAAAGCTCTATATTTCATATGGCAGCAACAAGGTCTGATTATCATTGTCACTCACTGTCACTGTACATTTTTGTCAGCAGAAGTTTCAAACAGTACTTAGTGTTGTAGGTGCCAATCAGTCAAAGAACCCTGCCATTAGGGTCGTGTTGCTTTCTAACTCCTCCACTCAGCCTGCCCCTGCTTAGCCCCTATATGCCACTGATACTGCACTAATACTGCTGGACATGGATGCTTGGCAGTACATCACTCTGGGTTTAGACTCTGCTCTGACAGGGGCTGAGTGGATGCTTAAAGGAATGACCTCATGCTATCTTTACATGCTCCAACGTAGCTCTTGAAGTTGTTGTGGCAGCTGCTGCACATGCAGCAGGCTGTTGGAGCAGCTGTTTGTAAGAATTTCTTCAATAATCACACATTATTGTGACAGAATACATCCTTTAACATTCACGATGACACTTTCAAACACTTATGTGACCTTATGCTGCTGTCACTTCAGACAGTGATTGCAGCTGGCACAACTGTTGAAGTTTTGGCTTCGGCTTTTTTAGACACTTTTGTTCATATTTTTATGAGTAACAAAGTTTAAAGGGAGCTGGTCTCAGATTTTTACCAGCTGCTGATTGTGCTGACTTATTCAGCAGTTCTAGGTTGAGGATTTGCTTCTTTTATGCTGCTCCATGTCTAAGTACTGTTCAAGAATCCCACTTAATAGTTGCTTTAAGTGTCATAGGTAAAACCCTTTGACTTTCAGAAAGAGGGTGCACATTCTATTCATAGACACTGCTTTCACCACTTCAGTTCTGTTCAGTAAATGAACAACTGCACACCTTAAGTGCCATAAATGTACTTACACTTTGTGCATATCACCTTTTTTTTTGATAGAGGAAGGACAGTGGATAGACTCGGAAACAGGGAAGAGATGTGGTAAAGGGCCGCAGGCCGGATTCAAACCCAGGCCACCCATGTACATGGGTAGCGCCTTAAACCACTCGACCACCTGCACGCCTGCATGTTCACCTTTTGTAGTCCCTTTATGGGGTTTGCTGGTGTGTTTTAAATGCTAGATTGTCAACAAGCCTCTTTGGAGTCATTTTTAATGAATTTGCATGAAATGGTTTCACCATTTTGGTTCATATCTATAAATGAATGCAGTCATGTGTATGTTTTAGCCATGTAGGGGGCCAAGGATTCATAATTGGGCCAGATGTGCCACAACCTGGGCTGGGGGGAGTCAGGCGTAAAGGCATCTCATTTGTCCAGGCCTTTTAACCCCTGGTAAGACGCCTGGAGACCACTGGTAGATTATGGGCCCATAGGACATCCATAGCACAACCAGGGGCTCATGCCTGCTTGTATCCTAGGCCATCCTATTCTAGGCTTACTCGCCACAGCCATCCCTTAGTGCCTTCAAGGTGTGGACTTTGTTATTTTTTCAACACATTATTTTCCCATGCCCCTGGCAAGGACATCCAGAGCACCACTGGGTTGTGTCCCCCTGATAGTGCCCTCAGGCAGCTTTCTCACCACATTTATGCCTTTCTTCAGCCTCATATTTTGGCCCAAGCATGCCTAAAAGTTCTGCACAGTGCTGTATATTCAAACTGGTCACAAGAGAAAAGCAGGTAATCCTGTATTTTTAACCAAAATGCAAAAGTTTAATCTTTTTGACCTTATATTGATTATTTATCTTTTTATTATCAATCTATTGCCCACTGTATCTTAAAATGTACTATTATAGACGGTGTTCAACTGCTTGTGCTAGGGCTGCTTATATGTAGTATTTTAAATAAGTTCAACTGTAAATAATAAATCTTAGAAATGTCCTTTCTATATGTGTAATATAGTCATTCCCACCTTAATTCAACTATAAGTAATGTAAAAGAGTATTTAAGGAAGATTAATCTTTGCAGATTACCTCTGGTGTTAAGGGAATCCCTCCATAATGTCAGTGTTTGGTGTAGCAGATTTACACTGGACAGATTTACAAAGTCTTTAAATTATTCAATTCAACTGACTTGTCTTATTGAAAAATTTTAAGCTCCGCATTGCTGCTGAGCTACTCTTTACAAATTCTATCTAAAAAATGAAATAACTACTTGCAGGTGATAAGGCCTTGTATTAAAGCATTTTTTTTAACCAGTGTTTCCAGTAGACTGTTCCTCAGTATGATGCTCCTATATTTCCCTCAAGTGTACGTATTGAAATAGCATCTGCAGTTTATTTGAGGGAGATCAAAGATGGAGGAAGCATGAGTGAATGAATGTCCAATGTCCTACCTGTTAATATACACAATCCAGACACTTCATTACGTACACCTTGCTAATACTGGGTTGGACCCCTTTTGCCCACAGAACTGCCTTAATTCTTCATGGCATAGTTTTAACAAGGTGTTGAAAATATTCTGCAGAGATTTTGGTCTATATTGACATGATAGCATCACAGTGTTCCTGCAGATTTGTCAGCTTCACATCCTTGATGCCAATATTCCATTCCACCACATCCCAAAGGTGCTCTATTGGATTGATTGAGAGACAATGAGTTAACTGGAGTACAGTGAACTCATTGTCATGTTCAAGAAACCAGTTTGAGATGATTTGAGCTTTGTGACATGGTGCATTATCCTGCTGGAAGCAGCCATCAGAAGATGGTAAACTGTGGTCATAAAGGAATGGACATGGTCAGCAACAATGTAAAAATAATCAGGTAGGCTGTGGCGTTTAAACAATGCTGAACTGGTACCAAGGGGCCCAGAGTGTGCCCAGAAAAAATCCCCCGCACTATTACACTGAACCGATGATACAAGCCAGGCTGGATCCATGCTTTCATGTTGTTTACATCAAATTCTGACCCTACCATCTGGATGTTGCAGCTGAAATCGAGACTCACCAGACCAGGCAAAGTTTTTCTAATCTTCTGTTCTTCAGTTTTGCTGAGTCTGTGAGAATTGTAGCCTCAGTTTCCTGTTCATAGCTGACAGGATCAGCACTCAGCATGGTCTTCTGCTGCTGTAGCCCATCTGCTTCAAGTTCTGACATGTTGTGCATTTAGAGATGGAACTCTGCATACCTTGGTTGTAACGAGTAGTTATTTGAGTTCCTGTTGCATTTCTGTCATCTTGAACCAGTCTGACCATTCTCCTCTGATCTATGAAGTCATTTTTGTCCACACAACTGTGATTTGATAGTTTTCCTTTTTCAGACCATTCTCTATAAACCCTAGAGATGGTTGTGTGTGAAAATCCCAGTAGATCAGCAGTTTCTGAAATACATAGACCCGACTGGCACCAACAACCACGTCATGTTCAAAGTCACTCGAATCCCCTTTCTTACCCATTCTGATGCTCTATTTGAACTTCAGCAAGTCGTCTCAAACACATCTACACGCCTAAATGCATCGAGATGTTACCTTGTGATTGGCTGATTAACTATTTGTGTTAACAAGCAGTTAAACAGGTGTACCTAATAATGTGGCAGCTGGTGAGTGTATTTCATAATTCAAGACATGTTTTTGGGTGAGTTTATGAAATACACCACTGAAGAATATTAAGACAGTGCATAGGCTACAGGTAAAGAGAGGCTGCAGGAGAAACAATAAGGGAAAGAGTGTGTTTGTGGAAAAAAAGAGAACTGAGAGCATGTAAGTTAAGAAAATTAAAGTAGTTTGTCAACAGAATCTCAAGTAAAGTTGGAGAACAAGAGCAATAACCTGGCCAAATATGACTGCTTGATTTGGTTAGTATTTTAATATTTGTTTTTAACTGATGATTCTGGTGACAGATAAAAAGCCAAAGAGACCTTCTTAAAATTATTACCCACTGAAATCACTTAGAAGCCAGTCCAGACAGGATTACTGTCATCAGAAAACCTTTTCATCTGCTGAAAAATGTTGGTAATTTGCTGTGGAATTATTACTTTGAAAGTTAAAGACTCGGGACTAAACAGAAACACATCCTCTGCAATAATTAGAAATGATTAGAGGTTCCTGGATGATACTAATCCCATGTGAACAGAGCTTTTATAAGCAATAGATGGCTACTTTTAATACATAATAGTATAAGTAATAGTATAAGTAGCTGATCACTAAATATTTAATGTTGTAACAGACAAACATACATTGTGTCTTTGTTGCCAATTGACTGCTGAACTATGAATGGTTGGTCTGTTGGCATCCATACTGTCTGTTTTCTCAATTGAGGCACTTGGAGAAGCCTCCGCCTCTAAGACTATCTTAAAATAACAGTTGCTGTTGTTAAGTGATAACAACGCTAAAGATGATGCAGCTTTGGTGTGAAAGTAAGTAAGTGCAACTAAACAGTCTGTATTGATTTTACTCCCCCCTACAGCCTGAGCAACTACCAAATTCCTGATCTTTGTTCCTTGGGCTGAGCTTATTTAAGTGTGCTCACAGCTGTGAATACAAATATTGTAATATTCTGGGTAATGATCAGCCTCTTCGTTTTAATAGCTTTCATGCAGTATAAACTTTATGCAAGAGTTTACTGTCGAGATAAAACTCCCTGCGCGCTAAAACAGCTTCCCTCCCATAACAGGAGTCTGAATCCCCTCTGAAAGGATGCTAGGAACTCCCACCCTCAAATGGTAGGATGCGTGCATTTCATTACACGATTCCTTAGAAATCTTTTTGATACTTTGAGCTGTGTAATCCCCCTCTCTCTTTTCTTTCTCTCCTGTATACAAACTGCAGCTGAGAGCCTACTCCCTTTGGAAACTGTCCGCAGCAATTACAGACTTCAGAGAGTGTGCTGCAGGTAGTAGTGGTGTAGTAGATATGAATGACACCGTAGAACATCACAGCTTTGAACTAAAACAATATCTGTCACACCTTGGAGATGCAGCAGTGCTACAGATACCAGATGACTTACCACACTTACAGTCACAGGCTGTCAGCTCAACTTAAAGTCAAAGAAAATCCCAACAGAAGGCCTTTCCCTACTGGCTTTGCTATCGATGAAGGAAGACAAGAGCTTTTGTTCTGGGCATTTTTATGCAGCATACTGAAGCTTCTTGATATTTTATACTAGGAACTCTGGTCATGCTTTCTTTATTCACAAGGCAAGAGACTTTTTCAGCAGGTCAAGGAAAGTCATGTAGTCAGTATAAATAAAAAGTTTTGATCACACCAGGGTTGGACTATTTTTTTGCATGGAGCTTTCTACCATCGAAACACTGAGATTAAAAGGTTTGTCCTCCATCTGCGCCTGACTCTTGCTCCTGTAACATTGTACCTATAAACTTGTATGTTTAACCCTCTGTTACATGTTTAAACTTAAACTCACATATCATAAAATATCACATAACTCACAGGTAAGGAATGGGTTGTAATATGACCTTTGCATTGTTTGGCTAAAAATGATGAGATCAGCTTCAATTGATCAGTCTTTTTTGATTGATGACCAATTGATCATCTGTCCTGATATAACTCTGTTTTCAATATCTAATGCACATCTTACAGAATTAATATTTTTAATTCTTTAATGTGGAAAAACAAGGTTTTAACTATAAATCACTTTTAGCACCACTGTTATCAATGCCGTTAGAAGCATTTTGTGAAAGGAATAAAAGAATCTCTTGTAGAGATGCGCTCTCTGCTTTCTGTGGCTGTGTAGAGAACACCGCCTTGGGGGGCAAAGTGGGATTTCTGCATAGAGAAATGCTACCATAAAGGCCATGTTTTGAGCTGTTTACGACTATTCCAAGTGTTTAGAGTGCTAAAATAAACACATTTTTAATTTCTAAGATACTTCTGTGTCCTGAAAGTAGCATTTTTCAGTCAAAAATTTAATAGTTTAAAAAAGTCGTGTAGAAATGGCAGCAGTAAGGAATTTTAAAAGACACCATCTGAAGCCTGGACGTGCTGCTCATGTATGATCCATTTCCACAAAGCGGTTCAGTAGTTAACTACAGTTTTTGTCATGGTTTAGGACATTAAACTCTGATCTTACCCATCTCAGTTGTTTCCATCCCACCAATCTCCAGCTTTGCTGGGACAGGAAATCCATCTCTTTTAACAGATCCAGGTCATTTAGCTCATCTCAGAGGAGCTGGTTGTTTAACTCCCAAACAGCTCTTCAACTATCACCAGTTTGGCTTTTTGAATGTGGATTAAATTACGCCAGTGGATGGAGGAAAGGAAACTGGCACTCATACAGGAGCTAGCCACAGCGGTTCACATTAACAAGCTGTTTAGAAGCATAGGCTCATTTGTGAACGTGTACAGGTCCATGTTGAGCTGTAAAGTACTAACTTTCCTCCATTCCAATTCATTCCTAATGGCTGTTCTCCTCTTTCTGACCCCCAACAGACATTTGGGATCATGTGCTTGCAGACACCCTATACTGTGGGGCAGTGATACTGTATACCACTGTATTATTTTGGGAAGGTTTGACGTGTTAAAAAATGAATACCACCCAATCCTTGTCATACTCTGTTATATTATCTATAAAGAAAGGCCCAACTTTAATCCACCTTTAACTCAGTTGTGTTAGCTTCAGTGGCAAAGAAAAACATCCAGTTAATGCAACACAAGCAGAGCTTAAAAGCTGTTTTTTAGATGCTACCTTTCAACGCCAACCACCAACTCATTTCTAGCTTCCAAAGCTGCTATTTGACTGTTAACAAAGGCAGGAACGAGGTCTTGATTGAAAGTCCTTGTGCACTGACCACTGACTAGACCAGCACTCCAAAAATGTGCCCATCATTACAAGCAGCTTTATTGTTGTTGGCCAGCAGCCTCAAAGATTACTTTAGGAGAGTGATGGAGTTGCAATGCCCACTCTGTGTTCTCAGATACTACAAGGCTCCCCATATCTGTCTTTACTAATTGCTCATGCCCAACCCTACTTTGACTTTGAAATCATATTTGTGAGATGTGATTTTTTAGGGCAGAGTCAGCTGGTTGGTCAGGTCACCAGTTGGGTCAGGAAAAGACACTACAACTTTGGATTGCCATTCGATACGGCTAATAAAAGCTGACTTTGATGCACATTTAGTCCTTTTTAGCATCACAAATCAGTAGAAGGTCACTCGTTAAATTCATGTGGATGGATTCCTGACATTTTTGCACTTTTATTTGTGATCTTTTGTTTCTTTGGTGATCTCAAGACTTTTATTCTTCTTTTTCCTGTTGAGCTTTCTTTAACAAATCACATAAAAATCACAAGGCTTCTTGGTAAAGAATTGTGTTGTAGGATGCCCATACTGATCCTGTGTATGAGCTGCCTTTACATAGGACAGTTCACTGTCAAACAATTTAACAGTTGCAGTAAAGGATTAAATTGATAAGATGCATCTAAATTTGTTGAATAAAACCTCCCAGTGGATTGATGGAAAACAGGTTTGTCATTCCCCACAGAGCAGGATTTGATTAATCGTGTCACTCTGGCTGATGAATGAGACATTCGGCTTTTTAAGATAATTGAAAATTGAAGAGAGACACAGGTGTTTATTCCATGCATGGGTAAGATTTAGAGCAAAACTTAATTTCAGATTAATAGCCAGTGACTAATGCTGTTTGATTTGTTGCACCAGCTTACCTTAAGATTAATTTAATTACTTGAGAAAGGCATTGCATCGGCTTTTGCTGTGCCTCAACTCTCAAGGTATTTTTCTAGCATAATGACAATGTATAGTGCTGTTGGCTCACAGTGACTGCATTCATTTTGCTTGAATGGTTTAAGGATTTTTTTGAATAAAAGAGTACTTAGCATGAATTGAAGTGCACTGTAAAGGTTAACATCATAGAAGTATTGATAAAGCTCAAGGTGAAGAAGGAAAGAGGGATATAAACCATTGATAACATGAAGAAAAAGATGCCTCATTCTCTGATTTTGGAGCACAAAATAACCCAAGTTGTCCCTTACTGATCATTCAAGTACAAATATTTATTCCCTGTAGCACTGCTGAGATGCTCTTTTCATATGCAACAATTGTGCTCTGGATTCTAACAATGGAGTCTACTCTACTCTGCAGCCAGCCACATCTAAAACAACAAGAGGTCAGCAGGATTTGGGATGCTTTTAGGAAACTTTGAAGTCATGACAGTCCTTAGCAACCTCCGGCACTGCCTCAGCAATAATGGCGCACTTATCTCTACTTTGTTCCTGGCAGCTTCACTCTCACTTTCCTCCATGTTCCAGTCCAAATGAACTGCTGTTCCAGCCCCCTGACATCTTCCCACCACCCATCAGCTCATTGGCACCCTTAATTTTAAGAGTGGGTATCACATACATTATTTTCTGTTGTAATTACTGAGACATTTTACACTAATGGGCCGTCTAGACAGTGTTGATGCACTTGTTACATTTTCGTTTCTGATCATAACAACTCTGAGTGCCTAGCCTTAATTTCAGCTGGACTGTGGGTCGGGTAACTAGAATTTTAAAAGTCTACTTATTGATTCTGATGTCAATTTCTGACTTTATTGGGTTGTGAGGCTGGGCATTATTGGATTAGATGGTGACTGAAAAGTTGGAAACAGTTGCTGTTTTCCAAACTTTGTGAAACTTCTGCAAATACTCTAAATACAGTACAACAGATGACTGCAACTGCACTATATAGATTTTGTAGTCAGTTGAGCCAGTAAAACAATTTTCCTCTGTTTAATCATTTTAACATTAGTAGTGCTTATTTCTGATTACTGTAAAATCTAGACAAACATTATGGAGTGCTGGCAGTGTTTCCCATACATTCATTTATTTGTGGCAGACCGCCACAAATAAATTAAGCCCACCACAAATTGATTTTGGCGCTACCTGTTCGCCCTCACTCTGTGAATGTAGCGTGTCGTTACAACTCCAGTGTTTCCACTACCATTTTATTAGGGGGCGCCCCACCCCCCTTGAAGTTCGAGTTAAGTTTCATTTAATTGTATTTTTTACAATGCACCAGATTGCAACAGAAGCCATTTAAGGATACCTTTCATACAGAGCAGGTCTCTACCTAGTTCCTTTATTAAATAAACTAAATAGCCCTTTGTTGTTCATCTTGTTTACATGAACACATGTGATTTCTGAGTCCTGGTGTTCTGCTTGTTCCATCTGACTTTATAACCAGAGCTGAGCAAGCTCACTGAGCAGAGAGCCCCGCCTCCTCCTCCCTGTGTCAGAGCTGACTCAATAACATGAGAGAGAGTTCTCTCATGCAACGAGTTTATCCTCTAAAGTTGTGTATGAACCGATGTACCACTTGTTTTACGTCTGAGATAGTTAAACGAGTGCTGAATTCCGGTGTGAGATTGCAGCAATTGTCCGTAATTTTTTGAATTCTCGCAACAAGTCTGACACTTGTAATGCAGGAAAATCCTGAAATCCCCCCGTATTCACGCTGTAAACTGACAAACCAGTGGGAATACGGGGGATAAAATCAGCAACTTTTGGCCTCATGTCCACAACAACTCCCTCTTGATCTTCTCACCACAGCAGGCCCCTCACAGGTGTGTGGGTATCAGCTCAGTTCCTATACAGACTATGACTGAGCGGCCAATCCGCAGGCCATCTGAGGATAATTTTATCATTTTCAAATTCATTCATCCGGGATTAATAAACTGGTTGACGACCCTTTTTATCTTTTTTCTATTCCTTGCGTGCATTCTTATAGTGGCTGACGCTATTGGCGATATATATGATCATTATTTACGCTCTTAGATAAACTTCATCCACATGCAGATTACGACAGAAACTCATCAACCATTATAAACGTAGGGGTGTTGACAAAATGTCGCACAGGAATAGAGACAACAGGAGGAGACTGAGACATGCATGTGTGTGGTTAACAAAAGTGAAGAGAGAGAATAAACTGTTTAAAAATAATTACTTGGTTATTTATTTGTTAAATCTTTCAGATGTCAGACTCATTTGCATGTGGGGAGGCCTTTTAGACAGCAGAGGTAAACTTTACTCTTTATATTGTTCTGATACAGTCCTAAGGTTACTCCTGATGTGGCAGCAACAAAAAACTTCATTTCCAACCCTGTCATCCATACATGCATAAATAATGATAGATAGATAGATAGATAGATAGATAGATAGATAGGGATTTATTTCAGTTTTCTGTTTATTATGTAGACAGCAGGCAGTTGTGAAAGGAAACCAGGGAACCAGACCTGGCCATCTGTAGACTTGTTATATTGACAGTTGTCATTAAAAGAAACACATGGACACAATGATTCCTTTAAGTGTTTGTGTCAGTGTCTGTCACCCCATTCAGAGATGAATGGTCCCTATCAAGACCCCTTCGGAAATGCAGTAAAGCCTTAAACTGTACTAAATAAAAATTCACTAATGCACAAAGAAATGCATTTGTATCTCTGAAATGTTTGAATTGTTTTACAGCTGCAATGGCTACATACATATGCACAGTAGTCACATCACTTGACCTGAAGCATGGTGTGCAGGGTTAGGGTAGGGTAGGGTAGCACAGAGAGGCACAGCATACATCTCTGTGCTGTTTGATGGAAACCATAGCCACAAGTTTTCTCATTTTTATGGCTAAGCTGTATCAACAGGCAGTGATATCACTATCAGCATTCAGAGAACTGAGCACTCTGCATTCAGTCTGTGCGTCTCCTGCATGTTAAGACTACAGGCGACACTGCTGCCATCACATACACAGGCAAAATGTGCACAGAAGCTTAATTCCGTGAGGCCAATCTTAATTGAGTATTTTCTCGCTATCAGAAGCACTTCATCCTGGTTCTCATTTATTATGGTCCGTTAACATCAGGTGTGTGCCAATCCTTTAAAGCTCTGCTGTGTGTGCTGCAGTGTGTGACAGTCACAGCGGCTAAACATGGGGAGCTCCCGTTTAATCAACAGTCAGACTGATGGAGCTGAGACTAAATGTATATTTGAATACTGTCAGAAATGGTTGATGACATCACAAAATGACAAGTTAATTTGTTAATTGCAGTCCACCTTTTCCTCCTCTTGCTCCCTGTGTTTGTGTGTGTCAGAGCTGCTGTCAGAAGGCTGATTCAGTGTGTCATGTTTGAAATCTCAGGGTGACTCAAACGCCAATAAGAAAAAAATATAATATGCACAAGAGCCACTGCATTTATCAAACATAATTTCCTTTAATTATTAAAAATGTTACTATATATTTCAGAAGGAATATTGCAGTGTTAGTTTTTCAAATATTGTTCAGACCTACATGTATCAGAAACTATCTACTTCTTTATTACTTTATAAAATCAATAATAATGTGTCAGTTTCTAGTTTCAAGTTGTCTTCAGCCTAGTACAGAGTTAATTCTGGAATTTATGTTTCCATTTCAGTTAAATAGAGCAGTAGTTATTAGCGGGTCAGGTGCCAGGACCCATCACAACCTCATTATGAGAAATTTGGACCTTTTTATTAAAATTCAGCAGCACAAAAATTTTTAATGTAGATTGTTACAGTATGGATGGAACAAAACATGATAAAATAAAGAAACAGGACTAAACAAATGTGTCTGACAGGCAATAAATCACAGAAGGGCATTCATAAACTTTATTTTTACTTTGTTTCCCAAGATTGAATAGAAACTTTGGCAATTTCTCAAGAATTTGCTTTGTGTTTTTGGGAAAGCCAGGTTTTTTTTTTTGTTTGTTTTTTTTTTGTCAAGAAAAAAGATTGATCAAGTTAAATCCTGTATAAATGACTGAAATTTTCTCACCAGTGCCACACACTTTTTCAAAAGTTGTTGAATATGCCAAATAAGTTGCCTGATGTTTTACAAAAATGGAGGAAAAAGCTCCCAGCTTCATGAATATTCTGTCCTCTCCTTTTAAGATGATGTCAATCCTTTAAATTTGGGAAACATTTCATCCTTGCCTTTAAAAGTAGTGTCATTAAAGTATGAGTGTCCACTTAGGTTTTCTGTAAATCGTCTGCCTTTTGTCTCCTCTTAAATTCATTCACAACCCACTGGAAACAGCTTCACTATGATGAAGAAGGGCATGCTTTAGGACATGTCAGGTTACAAGAAGCAGTATTTGATTTCCATTCAAAAATAAGATGCTGACAGCAAAATGCCTTGAAAACATTGCTGTGCAAACCCCATTCATCCACATCTACCAAACAGTCTATGGATTTTGTCGTCTGTTCAGTTTTCTTTTGCCGAGGCGCCCGTTCGCTAATTTTCTTCATTTATAAAGCTCTGAGAACCAAAATGAATTAAGAGTTTGTCCTTTATGAATCAGTTAAACCTTCGCCACCTCTCTAAAATGTTGCTCATCAGTTAATGTTTTCATTATCAGACAGACTTCTTTCATCCTCATTTTTCACTCTCCTCATTGGAGAGGGATAAAATTAAGTGCTCCAAGTATTCATACTAGAGTGCAAGGCCAACGATTGGACACAATGATAGCCTCCATTATGCCACCGACATTCAATTCTTGTATTTTAATTGATTCACAAATTAGATTCTGGAATCAAGAAATTGGTCGGCTAATGAAACGAGTCGAATGCTGTGGGTTTTATTAAATAAACTGAAAACAGACAGCTAGTATCACAGTGACTCATGACAACTAAGAATAAGGATGTTTAACCAAATTTATGATGGTTTTATAGCTAATGTTCTGCAAAGTGGCCACTGTATAGCAGAACAAGTTAAATGTTAGAACAGGAAGTCTTCACTTGTACTGCACTCATCTACGTTAGTCTATATAATGGCACCACTCCACCATAAAATCCCCTCTTATGTGGCATGAAATAAACTCATATTTCATTGTCTGCATGTTCTGTGTGCTTATTGGAGCATTGAATTGCTGTTTGTCTCAGTGATGTGCTCACATTGCTTTATGACTTGATGGATATTGTTGAGCAACATGATGGCCAATTGTCTGGATATTTGAAGGACGTGTACGATGATATCACATTACATGGACATGTCATCTCAGAGATTGTCTGTGGAAATTCCAATTAGCCCGATCTTTCAGGCTGACACAGCCACTCAAGTGTTGTGTCACATCTCTTTCCCTCTAAAAGGATTTCTTTTTTTGCTTGTGTTGTGATAAAGTACAAGTTGTATGCTGTAATTTTAAGCTATGAAGGACACCATGTTTACTCCAGTCGTGTCGCTAATACTGCAGAATTTTCTGGTCAAAATTCAAAATAACAGGTTTCAGGTGCATTTGAGATTTGTTGTGTTGTTCCCTGTAGCGTTCAGGAAGGTTATTTTTGAAGCTCACATTTGTGTTTGAAGTGCTATTCGAGTGAAAATGTTTGCAACAATATAATTGCCCACTTAACCTCCATTCAGCCACCTGCTGGTAGCTTTCAGATCTCCCAATAAAATGTTGAATGAATTGCATGTATATGAGCAATTCTGACAGTGTGGAAACAAACATATCTTGCTTATCTGCTCAAGTAAGTGCTTATGCTCTTAGAAAAATTATGCTAATACACAGTCATGCTCTGCCTCTATTAAATCTCACTGTTTGTGACTTTTGAGTCTGAACAGAAATCTCCACAATTTTCAATTAAAGAGAGCATTTATAAGACCAGTATTGAAAATAAACATTGTTTTTACTTTTCTCTCTAATCCTCAATGATAAAGAAGCCTTTAAATGTCCTCTAATATCTTCTGTGCTGATATGCTATGAACAGATCAGGTACACGGAGAGGATTTATTATCTAAGTTATGCCAAAAATAGCCACGTCAATGCTTTATGAACAAACAAAGACAGCTCCTGCAGCAATCTTTGCAAAACTAGACTATACAACACAATCTGTCATCTGTTGATTTACACTTCGTCTTTGCTGTTTCCTTTTTGGTGCTTTTTATTGACAGGTCTAAAGTGTTGTGGAGCAGACAGAGGCATTCAGTGCAAACAGCACGCTTCCTGCACTTGCACTCCGTCTCACAATTATTGGAAGTCATGAAACAAAACCATGCAGAGTGACGGCTTTATAGATTTGACTTTCTGGGGTCTATATTTGCACACAAAGCTTCCACACGGAGAGTCAGGCATGTTTTTGTCCTTCAGCAATAAATCCTCAAGGCCTTTTGCCCACAAAGCAAACAATACCCACAAATTAACTCATCAGAGCCAACACACAGAGTGATGGCCCCATCCTCCATGACAATACATTTATTTAACTCTCTTTGATTGGAAAATGAGCTGCTGGATTCCACAGGGTCAGCAAGCAGTGGGATTTATTGTTGTAGCGTTGCTGATTTTCCACACAGCACTGTGTTTACTCTACTAATCTGTGCAGTTCTGTATTTTCCCTACTTAGGTGTGTCTAGAAGGAGGTATAGCCTAGGTGTCAAAGCCTTGCTTCATAAGATTGCCTCATGACATCAGGATTTGTTTCCCTGATGTCAGAAGCAAGAACCAGGGCAGTTCCTAGAGACTGATTTTGCTGTTGATTGAACACAGATGCAGACTTGTTGACAAGTCTAAAGGCTTAAACACTCAAAAACCACCTGTCCAAAAATCATACACCATGAAGCCTGCTACTTTGTTCTTTGAAACAGTTAATCACTTTCTTCATTCATCAAATTTATGACCCAAAATGTTCTATATGCATTAACTAGGAAAGCAATGGCTTATTGGGTTTCTGAGTATTGCTAACATTAGCAGTGCTATCTAATGTTGCCAGCCTTCTGTTGCAGAATGGCATCCAGGTTCCTGTGCTGAGTTTGGTTAAGCAGTTCCCTAGTAAAGTTAAGTCCCTAAATGCCATTTTACCCGTGTTGCTTCTACATGATGTCGTCTGGCCACTGTATTGGTTTACATCTGGGCAGTAGAGCTGGGAGCGCAGGCCTATTTAGTGGTGGTTGGCTGTGCTACAGTTATAAAGCCTCTGAGACTGACGTTAGAACCACTTTAGCCACCTACTTTTTCCCTCCATTCTAATGACGCTATCCATGCATTTGTAGCCCTTACTGAGGCTTTTCTCGCAAGCCTAGAGCTTTGGTGACTTTGACAGGTCTTATAAGATTAAATCCACTCCAATATTGAATGGTTTTTAGCTATTATTAATCCATTATCCACCATCTCTCCTGTTAGCTTCGCATCAGCCGCCTTGATATTTCTCCACAATGGATGTCAAATAGCCAGCAATAGCTGGCTGTTCTGTCATGTCATGCTTCGCCAAAGAGTGCATGTGTATACACGTAGAAACAAAGAGACAGCCTTAATCAGGCCTAACTGGCTCATAATGGAGAGAAAAAGAGACAGGGAGCCCGAGATGTGGCTTTCTGTGTCACTGCAGACAGAAATTACTTTGAATAATGGCTTATAATCAGCCAGTATAAAAAAAAATATGTTAACCCTCTGAGCCCCAGAATATTTTTAAACATTTTGTCTCTCCTGGACTTCTTGTCTTAAAAGTTTTAAAACATCAACCGTGTGTGCACAGTCAAGCTTTAAACATACTTTTTCAGGACAACCTGGACTTTATGAATATGTGTGCTGCAGCAAAATCAGTTGAATCTTAAAAAAAAAAGTGTTGTAGGAATATAGACAAATGAAAAACAAACTTGACAAACAATAATGACTTTTTTATACAAAATTTTGCCCCATCTCTTGGAAACCAGAAAGTGAAAAAATAATAATTCTGTGCCAAAAAGTCTTTAAAATATTAAACTAGCCTTGTGTCAATTTGTTAATAAACCATTGATCATAACTTTACTGACCAGTATTTGTAGTTGCAACTACAGTGTATAAATTCAATCAGGGGGTCTTTCAATCAAAGTTATATCAAAGATGACAAGTAGAGACCTGCTGCTCAGCTCCGCCCTACTACACTACACAATATCATTGGACTGAGTCCTCCCTTCCAACCAAAGTCAACAAAAGCCAGATTATCAGATGACTCTTAAGATTATCTTACTACAGAATGGGCTCTGTCTTTGCTGACCCAAAAAGTGAGCTGACAAGCCACCCCATCAGCTTTCTTTAAGTCAGTTTATTGTCACAGCTGATGTTTACCTTTATTTTTGTCTGCACCGCCTTTTTCTAAAGATGAGGTAAATTATTTCTTGGTGAGTTGTCACTCACAGCAGAGGTGCTAAATGTTATAAATACCTTGTATTTTATATACATACTGCTGTGCAATCTTCAGCAATGTCAGTATGAAAGATAAAAAGGATATGTGAATGATTTATTTTACACCATTATGACATGAAGACAGATTGACCAGCTGAATCTGAGCTGTGCTGCAGACAGGACAGCTGCTCCTGACAGCTGTAAGAGTCCAGAGTCTGCCTGTTGTGGATGGATGGATGCTTCCGTGGCACTTATGCACCACTGGTGTGCCTCCTCTAGAAAGAACATCATATGAAACTTTCACCAGACGTTACTTAAGTTTCAAAAGCAATGCCCATCTCAGCGCTATTGTTGATAAATGGCACAAAATCCTGAAATTTGAAAAGAAAAAGAAAGGAGCTGTCAGTCTCTGTCTTTTCTTTATCTTACATTTTCACTGTCTATTCTCGCTAACTTTTTTCGTCATTTTTTTTCTTGTTACATTTATCGCTGTGTTTCATTATAGTACATAGTGATTATCAGAGTGCTCAGACTGTTTCCCGTCTTCCACTGTAATTACGTCTCTCATGCTCATCTCATTATCTAAGTGAGTTGTCATTATTGAGAAATTTCCTCACACCGCCTGGTGTGAGATAAAAGCAATATTTGTCCCGATTCTCATTAGAAGCAGTTGAGCTTCAACGCACAATAATAAATGACAGAAGAGAAAACAGACAATTAGAGTGATGGTCTGCCGGGGAAGCGATGACATTCACTTATTTCATCTTCTATATTTAGGTTCTGTGCTCCGCTACACAGACGTCACGGGAAAACTAAGGAGACCCTTGGGATGTGGCTGTGTGTGTGTGGTGCTGTCTTCAGACACCCTACCCACATGTAACTGAGAAAAGAAGCCTCATTTAAACAATTGTGACTTAAAGGGTGTTGCAATCAATAGTGAGGCAGAGGACCAAAGGGCAAGGAGTCATCTTCCCACTCTAATCACCGTCTTAACCTTCAGCGGATCTGCAAGGCTGACAAGCGCACCTAGAAGCCTGGCAGCCTGCTAACTCCATCTCGTATGCTTGTCTTGGTGCTTTGAAGACACAGACAGCTTCAGAGGTGTTGGAAATGTATGAGAGGGTGTAGATTGCATGTTGGAAAAACTCTTTGTGGAAATGTGGGGCTAACGGAGAACAGCATTAGCATTGGCTCTGTTTAAAATGGCCCAAGTCTGTTTTAACAAAACATTTTCTGGCATTTTTAAGCCCTTTCAGAATTGGAAGTATTATACATCAATGCAATTAGGGCTATCAACATTAATGCATTAATCGCAGCGTGACACCTTTGTGCCCAAATGTCTCATTGCATTTTAAAAAAACATTTCAGTCAGGGGCGCCAATTTAGCTCAGTTGGTTGAACAAGCACCCACATACTGAGGGTTGTGTCCTTAACATATGCTGTATGGTGCGTGTGCTCCCCAACTCTCTCCCCATATTTCCTGTCTCTTTTCAGCTGTCCTATACAAACAAAGGTAAATGACCAAAAATAATAATTAAAAAAATAAACTGCAGACATGGTGCAGATGGCCTAGTGGTAGGTCACATCCCATGTGCATGGTTGGGTCAGTTTCAAGTTTGGTCTGTCACACCTTACCCACACATCATTCCACACTGTCATCACTGTTTTCAATTCTTTCCTTAATCTTCTCCCATAAATAAAGGTATGAAAAGCTTACAATGAATCTTTACAGAGAATGAAAATGCAGACAGTTCAGTGGACAAATCAAAACTCATCTACCCCTTGTGTTAAAGTCCCTGTAAAGTGATAATAAATCTGTGTTTTAGGTTTGTTGTATGACAGGCCAATGTATTGTGAACCACCAGGCCAAATTTGAGCCATGAAAAACATCTCTAAGCTTATTAAATTAAGATTCAAATTAATGAAAATTAGATAGTAGTTTCTGCTCTAGGATGTTCTGGTGCATGTCAGTTGAATGAGCAAAAGCCACGCCCACTCAGGAGAACTACGATCCTCTCAAATTTGAAAAATGCTTCTGATCAGAGCACAACTGCCTGGTTCTGTGCCAGAGCCGAGAGACAGCAGTTGGAGATTAAATTTACTGTTTTCTGGTACAGATCTCTCTTTCGTGATACTTTTAATGACCCCTAACTCCACTGTGACTAATAGATTTGGGAAATTTACCTCACAGTGAACAAAAAACACAGTGTTTACCTGGTTGTTAACTTTCAATTAAGGCAGTGACATCAGCTAACAACAGACTGTACTGAGATAAACTGCGCTGTGATTTTATATTGTTATAGAGGGACGGAGTAATTCCCCATCAAGACTGATGATGTTATGGGCTCTGATTTTTGTCCTGCTTGAATAAAACCAAGCCAGGAAGGAGGTGAACGATTTTGTAATGCTCTGAAACATAAAATTCACACATAGATCTCAGTGTTTTCACGTTAACAGGAACCTTATTCCAACATATCTAGTTTGTTAATATACAAAGTTTGGATTTCAGTTTACAGGGTCTTTGAGAAAAATTTCACTTTTTACTGTTCCCTTATTTTCCTTTTCAATCTTAAAGAAGTTCCTTTTTCCATGGTTAAACTCATGTCATGATCTTAAGTCTACCCGAGGTTCCTTATTTTATTTACAAATTAAGGACAGGAAGTCAGTCAGGAAGACAGGAAGTCCTTAGCGATGAGACAGTATAAAAATCCAAGATGAGACAATGACTCCATTAAGTGGAAAATAGGGAAATTTCATATTTGACTGAAGAGTAGATCAATCGAGATTAACCACAGAAATTCTAACATTAATCTTTATTTAAAAAATCAAATTGCTTGACAGCCCATACAACCCCGAAATTGACTAGTTGTACCTCTATTCATCATGTAATGA
Organism: Cheilinus undulatus; assembly: GCF_018320785.1. NCBI lineage: Eukaryota > Metazoa > Chordata > Actinopteri > Labriformes > Labridae > Cheilinus > Cheilinus undulatus. The sequence continues at coordinate 41,985,943 of NC_054867.1, forward strand.
GATGAATACTGTTGTTTTCCTCTTTACTTGTCTGAGTATTAATGTCAAAAAAATCATCTTTACATATAGCTCAACTTCAATATCATATTATACAAAAAATACAAAAACAACAGGAAATATGGTGTTGAACATATTGTATGAGTTGAGTGTATTGTTGTATCCCTACTACTAATATACATCCATCAGTTTTCCATACTGCTTAACCTTCTTGTTGTATGGCTGCAGTGCTAACCACTGCATCACCATGCAGCCCACTTTTAAACTTGTTTAATATTACTCCTTTTTTGTTACCTGACATGCCAGAAAGACTTTCACATATCCTTTGCATGGGATGTATTTAATATCCATCTTGGCAACTACCCATAGTGTTTGGGAATGGAAAACCTTTCTAAAAGTTCTTGGAGAGTGATTGGACAAACGCTTTGTCTGTCATATTAACCACAGGCCAAGAGGGATGAAGCATATGACTGAGTGGGCATGTATAGCCCTGGTGACTAAACTACAAAATACAAGCTCCAGAAGAGCAAATACATCTTTTACACAAAGAACAGCTGTCAGTACAGTTCTTCTTTGGATATAGAAATGTAGTCCAGGTCTAATAAAAATGCAGCTAGCTTCATCACAGTGCCATCGTTTACCGACTTACTGTTCGACTAAACCACACCCTTAGCTAATGACCCCTCCTCTAATGATGCTGATTGGTTCATGTGTTGTCTGAGTAGGCGCAATCATTTCAGATTGGAGCTTTGCAGGTTGGATCTGTCTGTTGACAGATGTAGAATCTGGCTATCAATCAGCTTTGCAAGGTTACCTTTTTTGGTACAAATTGGAAAAAAAGTCAAGAAAAAATGGGAGCAGCTGCAGAACTTCCTGCTTGTACAGGTGGCGGAATCCATCAGCAAATGTCCCCATTGTTTTCAGTTTTAGTCGACTAGTGAGATTGAATCTTGACAGAGAAACAGGCTGTCACCCACTCTTGTGCTCACACTGATTCATATCTTTAAGGAATCATATAATAACACAGCTTCTCCTAAGGATTTTCCTTCCTCCTTTCCTTTCCTATTGAGATCTTTATCCAACTGTGTTTCCTTCAGCTTTTGTGTCCCGCTCCACATTCTCTATTTTTCTTCCTCTCCGTCTGTTTTTTTTCCTATTTCCTAAGCTATCCTTCTTCCTTACTGAAAACACCAGTGCCATTGGGTTTCTCTCGCTTCATATTGTCGTCCTGCTCGGAAAAAGCCAGCCTGTTTTTAATGAGCTCTGCGTCTGTGGCTCTCAGCCTGAGGCTGTCCACTACTGACCTGTTGGCATTTGCTTCTCTCGCGTCTCTTCTCCTCCTCCTCCTCCGCACTCATATTTTCCCTCTCACTGTAAAGCTCTTTTGTCTCTTAGATTAAAAATTAAGTGATGGGAGAAACACTTTGGTTTCCAGTCCTCCAAAGCATCTCCTACTGGAGACTTTGACTGGGAGCAATTACTTAGACATAATTCCTTTTATCCGCACAGAAGCTAACCTGGTTATAGCCCTACAAAAAGCCCTCTTTAACCTCAGTGATGAATTGATTTTCTTTAAAAGTAATTCATTGATTCATACATTACATCAACACTTTCATTGCTTCACTGAACACAACTCAGACTGATCTTAGCACCATTTTGGGAGCATTTTCCCCACGATAAGAACCAAGAGAAGGCTGAGGAGTTTAGACCAGCTGGCCTAACAAGCAGACATTTGATCTTTAGACTCTACTCCATCAAAATGGGAGGCAGTGGGCAGTTGATGAGTACAATGACCTTTAGCAGCATATCCACCACAGTGCCCTTCAATCACGGCTGACTGGGAGACGGGGCTCAGTCACCGGCCAGACTGGAGGAGGTTCACCGCTGCATGACTTGACGCTACAACTGCTCATTTCATTGATCCCCTCTGCAGTGCTCGGCAAATTACAGAGACAAGCTGTATTTGTAATCCTGATGGACAACGCATACACCCACTGTTATGTGTGCAACTCAGACCGTCAGCCATCTTCTGTCTTCTTTATTTTGCTCCTTCTCTTTCTTTATCTTGTTTGCTTTTCCCACTGCATTTTTCTCTCACACACAAACACGTATTTACCCTTTAGGTGTGCTACAAAGTTGATATTGACCTTTCCATTCTGCTAAGCCTCTTTGTAGCCTCAAACTATTGTCTTCACCGGGCATTTAAGAGAAGCAGTTTCTGTTTATGCTCATTATTTTGACAAGAACCTATTAAAAACATAAAATCCAAAAACTGCAAAGCTTCTTATCTTACTGGAGCTACACCTTAGGTTTGCATTGCAACTTGGCACGATTGCAATATTTAGGCTATGCTTTCATCTGCAATAACCCCACTTTTTGTTTCCCTCTGTAAGTTGATGTGTTTGACAGCATTTTGATCAGCTACACAGAGGTAAAGTCACCACAGCATGTTATGTTAAAGCTCTGCATTTTTACAGGCGTCACATTCTGACAGAGTGATAGAGCAGCGTACGCTGGAGCACGGTGTCAGCCTCCATCTGAGTCTGTTTGTCGCTCTCTCTCTATCTCTGTGCAACACAAGACGCCCGCAGAATCAGCCACCATCTCTGCCCCTCCTCCTTTCATACGCCGGCTCGCTTTTATCCCATGTCACAGCAGCACCCTCCGCCTGACTGCCTCACTGTGCGAAAGGAGCAACACATACACAAGAAAAACCAACACTATAAACATTAGATACAGACCAGCCATGGGCAGGCTACAGTTTTACAATGCATTTAAGCTGCTACCTCTACGTAGAAATTTAAGGCCAGATACAGCAAGACTTAAATATAAGACCTAAAATAACATGATATTGTTAGAAATCTGTAGCCAAAAATAACTTTTTACAAAACATACATGGCTTCAAATAGATTCCAGCCACTTTGTCTTACCATGTTAGCACTTAGTGACTCCTCACAGTGGTGCTTGTGACATGAATGAGAGTAATGTGATCAAAAGGTAATCAACCAAAGAAGAAGTTAACAGCAGGTTTCAAGAAGAAGAAGAGGAAGACAGCCAGATAATGTCAGACAGTATGATGAGGTGAAAGGAACTGTTAATTCCTGACACTGGTTATGATTAACTTTTTTCCCCATATGCCTAAAGGCAAAACCTTCCAAGATTACCTGCAAAATAAGCTGTCAGTGCACGTTCCCTTGATCAGCATACAGTGGTGGCTGGTCAATAGGGGGCGCTAAGGCGCCACCCCCCCATGACTCTCCACAAAGAAAGGACAGATCTTAAGTTTACTGAATAATTTTTAAACATTTGCTTTAAATATCAATAGATTTATATGAGATAAACTCTTTCATGCACTGTATAAAGGGGATTTATTGAGTGATTTAAATGTATAATGTGCAATAAATCAGTAGATCACGAAGGTGCTAAGCATTTGCGTTTACTTCCTGTTCACTCATTTCCTCCCTGGGGCGCAGGGCTCCTGCGCCCACAGCCTTCCGTAGACCTTCGTTATAAGCTGTGCATGCGCATTTGCTTCTCTTCAGTACAAGAGATTGGAGCTCTGTGGGCGCTACATGACTGTGCCCCCAAAGAGATTACCACTTACTACTCGCCAGACGCCAACAGGCAGCAGCAGAGAGATATGCTTCGTTATTTGAGACAAACAGAGGAAGTCATGCACTGTGGTGGTACATCTCTGGCTTTCTGCCAGAAATGTTGCCTGCATTCGTTGTTAAGCTCATCAAAAGATGCTAGGAAGACAGTTAGCAAAATGCAATAAGAAAACTCAGTGGAGTGTTTAAGAATAAGGCATTTGAGAGGAGGACATTGAAGGAGAAACTTAGAATTAATGAGCTTGGACCTAACTGGCCAGATATCAGGCTGAAGCAACAACGCTGTGACTAATATTAAGAAGTAATTAAGAAAATCAATCAATAAATAATAGTTTTGTGGGTTTAAGCATTTTTGCTGCATTCAGGTCATTTTTTCTTTTTACTTAACCAGTCACTATTAAAGCTGTGACTACTTGCACCTTATGCCTTTTGTAATTTTTTTCTGTTTAAAATAAACATTCAATCAGCTTTAACATAATTTCGTCATGTGTTGAGTTGATAATGTGTGATAAGTTAAAAACTTGAGTTGACTGTGATAAGCGTAACGTATTATAGCCATCTTTTTTAAAAATTTGTTTACCAACCAAACAAATTCAGATATAAATAAAGGCATATTAATATGACTTAACTCTCAGTGTAGTTTGTGCACGTCTTCGCCTACTCTCTATGTTTCCTGCTGTCTTTTATGGATATCACAGTACAAGTATTGTACAATTTTACAACTTTTGTCACAATTTAAACATGTCCTAAATTTTCCATTTTTTTATCAGCATTAATTGAGCATCAAACATTTCATCAAAAATATATGAAACTTTCATCATTTTTTCCCTATATTGCTAAAATCTTGAGAACATTTCATCATTAACTTTTACACTTCAACTCATGTTCAAACTTCTCTTCAAAAATGTTCAAAACTTTTGTCAAAATGTTTCCAGTATTACACTGAAAACACATTTCTGCCGCTCTTTCTCTTTCTTCCTTGCACTCTCCTGACCTTATGTTGCTGATGATATACAAAGCTGCAAACAAAGAGTTAGCACTCACAATAGTTGGCATGCATGTTTGTTGAGCGGGGCTTAGTTGATCGGTAAGAGGTACTAAACGGAGGGGCTGACGGTTCATTCCTCTGGACTGTTTAGGTTACAGACAGCCACTGTAACTGTAAGTGCTTGCTGTGTTGCACGTTTTGTACTCTAGAATTATCTTCTTTAATGGAGATAAAAGTTTTCTACCACAATGCCCTTCAATTATCAGCAACAGTTAACCTTAAACAGTTTGACTCGTGTCTGTAAAGGGCACAACACATCTTTTTCTTATAGAATGCTAGCAGAAGACAAATAAATGTTTGAATACTTAATGAATTGGCAGTGACTGAGTAAGTGTGTTTGCTTGCATTGGAGGCAATAACCAAGAGAAGTTTTCTTCCCATCTATAAGTTGCAGATAAATGTGAATTATGATGCCAAACATGCCTCTGCTTTTTTTATTTTCTCCCTCATTGTACACCATGGTAAATATGACTTTCTGAAGATCCAAAGTTAGTAACCAAGATGTTTCCTCTTGTCCAGACTGGCCTGTATTAGGTTTCTTATTTAAATCACACCACTTCCTCCCCATTGTGTTCTTTAATTGAGTTGTGAAGTTGCTGTTACGAGACCCGACGGTCAAGGTAATGAATTTCCACTCACCGTGTTTAGAGAGATAATTCTGTGCTGTGGTTTGCATAACCTACAAGCCTGACAGGACTTTAAGCCACTTTCACGCATAGAAAGCCGCAGCCCAAGAAGGAGGTTTGGGGCTTTAGAGGAGCTTATACAAGCAAAAGGGATTGAGCCTCCCTCAGTCTCATGGGGATACTCCTTAGGTTGTATTTTTGTCTGCACATACACACAAAGTGAGTTATCTTCTCCCCAGTTAAAAGTGACTGTTTATTCCAATTAAGACCAACAACAGAGAATACTAAATACCAGCAACACAAGACTGCACATAAGCCTATTTGCTGTTCATTTTATTGCGAGGAAAGCTGTTGATATTTGACAAGTTCTTTAAAAAATTCATGTGAATTTCCCTGACCTCGTTCCAATTCCAGCGACTCTTTCTCTGATTTCTCTCCCTCCCTCTCTCACTCTGATGCTATCTCCCCAGGAGGTTTTGTTACCAAGGGCATATGCTGGATCAGCATTTACTTTTTTCCTCTTTTTTTTTCTCCAAATATGAAACGCTCTCACACATGCCCGGTCAGTCTGTGGTGGCTCTGAGCATTCGCTCGATAAGGACATGCAACGTGAAGCACTTCAAGACGAGTGTTGTAGTACACCAGCCGGGCAGGGGGGCCTTAGTCTTCTCTGTTTAATTGGCCTTTACTTAACAATAAATCAGTCTACTCAAAATCACAGAGCGTTGCTACAGACATCTGTCACCAGTGCTGCGGGTGGGCTTACAATGACGGCATCCAACTGGAAACTTTTTTTCACGAGGATTAAAAATGGAGAACAGGCTGAAGAAAAGAGTTAAGCCCAATTGGTTTTCTGCATCCTTGAATGTCACTTATGTACTTCCTGCTGAAAAACGGTGAGTTTTTGCCTCAGTGCATGCATGATAAAGTATGTTAGCACCCCCCCTCCCAGAGATGGCATAAAAGAATTCATAAATGCATAATGCTCATCAGATAGGTTACACTGTGCTCAGCAGCCCAAGAAAGACTTCTTCCTACAGAGATGCCCCCCCTTCCCCTCCTCTCTGCTCTCTTTGTGTGTGCCAGATGTAATAAAACACGAGCAGAGCCGTTTGTGATATCACACATCAAAGACAGAGTAAAAGAAAGTAGCACAGAAGCTCATTTCCATAGCCTTCTAAAGTAATCTGGAGAATCTGTCTGTCAGAATCCGACTTAACAGCCATCATTACAGCCATGCAAAGGTGGGAACCAATGCGTGTGGAGCTCCAGAGCTTCATTTGGAAGTTAATTTTTACTTAGTAAGCTGTATAATAAGGTTAATGCACCACAGAGTACAAGCTCAACAGGATATCCCAGAAATTGATAAATTATTTGCAGCTCAAATTATCCAAAAAGGGAGGGACTGCTCATTGTTGAACCAGCAAACCAAATGAGTCAGAGCCAAGCATGACTCAAAGTCACACCACATCTAATGATCCAAAATAAGACCATGTGAATCACACGCTTGTGTCATGTTTTCAATGATCAAATTAGCATATTGTGACAGCAGAGCCAAAGAGGTATCTCCTAGTTCTAACTGCATGTGTTTACCTTTAAGTGCTTTCATTACATTCTGATGTACCTGTAAAGGAATTGTGATGTTTAGGTAACATAGTGCGCCTTCAGACTAGGATTGTGTTGTATCCAATTTTTAACACTCTTAAAGCTGCCCCAAAACATCCACCCCCATACTGTTCTTATCACCACGTGTTTAAACCCCATTGTACAGGAAATAATTCCAATCAGAGTACTTTTCAGTGAGCAGAGCATGTAGCTCCTCATGTTTCATTCAATCCCTTTTTAAATACAGGTCCAAAATAAATGAATAAACAACAGGGGCGGTTATGATAGAAGGAGTAATAGTGGCAGCATTTTCACACTTTACTGCTCAACTATGGCTTTTTGTAAAATAGATTTTGGGATCACAATTATTAGACACGATTACTTACTGATTTTACAACATCTGCATTACATGCATTCATCAAACTTTAACACTCTTAACACTCTGAAAAACAAGCAATAAATAAATAGTAATTAGTTTAACTTTCTAAGCCCTAAGATATTTTAAACCATTTTGTCTTCCCTGGGCTTACTGTTTAAAGGAGAGATATTTTACCCTTTTAAGACAAGTTTATATTGGTCTCAGAGGTCACCAAAACATGCCTGTGAAGTTTGCTGCTGAAAAAACACTCCAGTACTGGATTTTGCATGTCTAAAAACCCCTCTCTGTCAGCCCTGCTCAGAATGAGCCTTCTCTGTGTCTGTGGCTTTCAATGTTTAAGAGCTGTCTGACTCCGCCCCTGACCACGCCCCTTTTAGTGCATGGATGCAGCACTCCTGATGTTACAGACACTTTTATCCAAAGTTAACAACCTGATTGAGATTTTAACCAGCAATCTCCTAGACAAAAGTCATAAGGGTAATGAACTGAGCTATCCAGCATCATAGCTGGCAGCTGAGAGGAAGATCAGTGGAAGAGGGCGGAACTTTCTTCCAGGCGGGGAGGGTCAACCAAACCTGGGGGCGGTGCCAACTCCCCACATGAGTCATGAGGGGAAAATCTGAGAACAGCTTGTTTCAGCACACATTTGAAAGGTGGAGAAAGAGAGGGTGAAAGGGAATGGCTTTTTTTGGTACTTCAGGGGATTGTGGACAGGCCAGGGGCACATATTTTTGTTAGAAAAGCCTGAAAAAGTTATTTTTGCATAATATGTACCCTTTAAAAAAATGTAAAAAATCAACCCTGTGGTTCACAGTCAAGCTCTAAACATCCTTTTACTCTGATTCACCCTACAAAGAAGAATTCAAGTGTTTTTAATCTCATATTGCCATAGATAACATTACAACCAGCAGTGCACATTTAACAGTTTGATTTCAGAGAACACCATAGCTAGGTTACGTAAAGCACAGTGCCATCCCATGATGCACAAGTAGTAGCATGTCTGAAAGCTTATCTTTTTTGACAGGTTCTTTGACAAGTAAGGTCTCCATCATTAAAAGGAGCTCTGTAATCACTTTTATTAAGTATTTAAACACAGGCAGTGCGCTGCTGCTGGAAATGGACACACACTCTGAAGGCATTTATCATAAACATGTGCACATTACACTGCAGAGTTTTTCATGAAAGTAATTAAAGAAATAATATGTTTTTTTTTAAATACCCGAGGACAGTAGTTTCCAATTTCTTTTTTTAAATTTGCTGCGCCCCCTTTGACAGATGAAAATATTTTCAGTCCCCCAACCACCAACCCCACCCCTCACCGTACAAATCAACATGTAAAAATATGTAAAGAATAGATCAAACACTGTCAATGACAATTTTTGCTAACAAATTTCTATTCTTATTTACTGCAACAATACCATAACAACAACTATTGCCTTGGACAGTTTTAAAAATCTGACTCTGTGGATGATTAATTCCCAGAAAATAAAAAAACTTAGTTAACATTTTTTTGAAATGTAAACTTCCAGTCCTGCATTAATGTCAGACTACTGTGAGCTTGTTTTTGCTACAGAGACTGCCACTTTCAGTTAAAATCTAATGTCCAGCTTTGATCTGTATTGTGCCTTGCTCGGCAGAAAAATCTACAGTATTATCACACTAGTGGAATGTTGCAAATGGGAAGAGTGTGGCCAGGGCTCTCATGCCTGGCAGGGAGTGCTCCTTTTTCATTCCAGTCGAAAATACAGACAATGTCTTGGACTTGAACTGCAATGGCATAGTTGAATCTGAAGTGGCATCAATGAACTGCTCCTCTTCCTCATCAGCTGGTGTACTACAGACTGTCACTGACTAGACAACAAGGCTCAAATTCACCTGGGAAATAGTGGATTGCCTTCCTTTCCTCAAGAAGGCTGCAAAGTATTTCCTTGAAGTTTTGCACAGTGTCCTCTCTGATTCAAGAATGAACTGATTTTATATTTTTTAGGTCAAAGGTTAGGGACACTGAGCCTAATGCTCAGACCTTACTTTTAATATTCTTCAAATCACACAACCACAAAACATCCCAGCCATTCTTCTTGACCCACCACTGATATATATGAAATGTATGGCTCATTTAACCAACAGAGAACAGAAAGACGTTTCGCACACTGCAGGGCTCCAAAAATATAATTATTTATTGCACCAACGTGACGTTTCAAGCAGAGTAGCTCTTCATCAGACTAAATCAGACTTTAGTCTGATGAAGAGCTACTCTGCTCAACTAAAGTCTGATTTAGTCTGATGAAGAGCTACTCTGCTCGAAACATCACGTTGGTGCAAAAAAATAATTGTATTTTTGGAGCCCTACAGTGTGCGAGACATCTTTCTGTTCTATGTCAGTGTCTTTTTCGGCTCAGCACCTGCCCACCTAGGTTTGGATGTGTGTGAAGACTTTTTTCTTTCATTTAACCAACAGACAATAGTTGGGTAGTTCTTTAAACTTAAATTGAACGGATGTTTTTATTTTCAGTATTAAAGATGCGGGTAAGGTCATATTTTATATAAAGATAAATCTTTTATATTTTAAATCACTAAATATACAGTGCTTAACAAATTGATTAGACCAGCCTAACCCTAACCAAAGTAAGGTTTATGCCACACCTGCCCTAAATTAACAGCACTGGTAATTACCAAAATCATTTTTTATGTTTCTGCAATGGTTAAAAACCAATATGTAGAAGCTCTTTAACCCAAATGATATTTTTAATGCTAAAATATATTTATTATTGTTATCCATGAATTTTCAAATTTTCTGATTCACAAAAAAACTGAAAAAATAGTAAAGCACGTTATTATTTCTTGATTAATAGGTCAAATTATAGTTATTTACTTGCATTCCTGAACAGAAAAATGAGTTTTAGTGGTTGAATGCTATGTTTGATTAATTTCTGACTTCTCAGAGAAGCCCAGTGAGCTAGCTCAAATTTGGGTGAATTCAGTTTGAAATTCCTCATTCCTGCTCAAAACGGTAAAATGTGGAGAGCTCACTGAAAATGAAAGAGTCCGCATTATAAGCACTGTACATTGAATCAGTTTTGAGAACACAGTTCTGTCACACAATTATGCACACAATTCTGCAAATGATGCTACAAAGCTACTGCTGAAACATTTGAGAAATAGAACAGCACAGGAAAAGGGTCTAGACATGAGTAAACAACATCAATTAGTGCAAAAAAAAAAAAATCCTCAAGTCATTTCAGAAACAAATGCTGACAGGCAGTGTGTAGTGGCAATGCAGTGTGTAGAGAAGTACATTTGTTTTAACAACAGTCAACAACTACAGCTTCATTGTCAGTATTGTCTTCTGAATGCTCTATCAACAACAGTCTAGTATCATCATTGTCAGTATCATCATTTACATCAAATAAGGATCATTATCACTGTCAGTGTATTGTCTGTGATTTTGTCATTTAGTTCAATGTTGATTTGGTCTATACAGTATCATATCATGCAAAGTAACTGTAAGAAAATGCTTCACACAAGTCCAAGATAAACTTGAAATTCAATTGACACAGTCTCATTAAAAAAGTGAAATAAATAAAGATTAGTAAAAGAATACAAGAAATATCATTTGTAATCTGGAAGAAGCAAATAAGGGGACGTTTATTAGAGTGAGGTGGATTCTGTAAGGACCCACCATACACGGCATCACTTGTTGTTCATGTGGAGTGTTGGCGTTTGGGAACAGAGTAAAGGGCATCGTCCTTGTTAACAGTACCTTGCCTGCTTTTTCAACTATTCTCATGTGACAAGCCAGCTAGTTTTATTGTGTGGATTAATCTCTTCATGCAAGGTAAGAGCAGAGGCAGAGTGGTAACAGGCAGGCCTGTAGATGTAGACAGGCAAGTTAGTCATCTGATCTTTTCTTTAGGACTGAATGAGGTGATCAGAGAGGAGCTTTTACAAACTCTCAGTTGTACCAGATGCTGCAGTTTTTTTCTTAATTCAGTACTAAGCATCTTCTGTATACCTTCTCGAATGTGAATGTGTGTTACATTTCTGATTTCTATTTTACATTATCTCCATTATTGAAACAGACAGTATCTTTCAAAAACAGATAAAACTCCTGTTGGCTAAATTTTAGTGAACTGAATAAGGGATATAGCTTTGGAGCAGTGTTAATTTTGGCATCTTTTTAAATTTTAGTCTTAGTTTTAGTCTTTAAATGAGATGCATTTTAGTTTTAGTCCCATTTGAGTCATTTCTATCCTTTTTAGTTTTAGTCAAATTTTAGTTGATGAAAACTCAAAACATTTTAGTCTAGTTTTAGTCCATAAAAAGTCCTCATGTTTTAGTCTTTACTTTTAGTCCAAGCATTTATTTTCTTGCCTAAATCTGGTAAAAAATCGTGGTAGTGTGTTCTCTGCACTCTGTCGAATATGGGGTCCCTGTTTTCTACAGCTGAGAGGCAGAATAGCTACAACTGCATTTTTTTTTTTGACAGATTTACCCACAGTGGAGAAATATCACGGATTTTGAACTTCCAACGAAGACTACATTACATTTTAGACTAGTTTTAGTCATCTTAATGAAAACTGTCAGTTTTTGTCATCACGGATCTATTTTTGTTAGTCTTAGTCTAGTTTTTGTCATGGAAAAAAGGCTGCCGACAAATATTTTAAGTCATAGTTTTAGTCAACAAAATTAACAATGCTTTGGAGATAATTCCGTGGTTGATTGACTGTTTAAGTTGAAGAGAAGTTCTTCATGACTGCAAAGAGAGAATAAAGCAGATTTTGTACACAAGCAGATCATTTATTGGTTGTACTTGTTCAACTTCTCATTAATGAGCAGAGACCAATGCATGTAGGCATGTAGACATGGTAAACACAATCTGCTTAAGTTCAAACCAATTATAAGAGACTGTGATGCAGCACAGAGAGAGGAAGCACTAACATTTTACATAGAAACTAGAATGGCTGTCTGAGGCGGCAGACCCACGCCTGAGCAGCTTCGCCGAGGAACTTATGCTCCCATTGATTACTATGGTGTTCAAAATTTCGAAGTCCGAGAAAAACCAACGGGTGTTTGTTTGGTGAAGATCCAACTCTCTGTTCTCGAGTTATCTTGTACACATACAAACAAAGAAACAAACAAACAAAGATACCAAACCCTTTACAGAACCCCCTGCCGATTTCATCAGCTTGGGTAATGAGAAAAAGTGTTGGAAAAAAAAAAAAGATTGACATTACGAAATCTTTATCCAAACTGTGCAGGATTTTTACAAACCACAGCCTAGACCTAGATTAATGTATGAGCTTTATGCAACAACATAATGGAAATTTTCATTATTGGTATTTACTGGCTAAAGAACATTACTTTGGTGTGGTAAATTTTAGGGTTGTGCAATATTGAATTTTGCTGGTATCTGATATGTTCAATGTCATTTTAGCAAAGACCAATATGAATACTTTTTTAGTGTTAAAGAACTCAAGTGTCCCTTGTGCGAAGAAAGGTTGAGTCAAGGGAATCTTGGAGATAAGTGGGAAATTTGACAGTCTGGTAGTTGTTCTATGTTTGAGCCTCTATGCAGTTGTGTCTCATGATGGGCCTCCAAGAGTGTGTGATGCCCTCAGCAACTACCTATACCTGGTGATAAATTTGTATATTTTGCTGGCTTTTTAGGTAGATATATGATTTTTACTGCCAGTATGTATGGCAGATAAAACTGATTGTTTAAAATGATATTCAATTTACAATGCAGGTGAAATAAGTTGTTTCTAAAATCAAGATGAAATAAGTTAATTTCTTGGCACCTAAGATGTATAATCAGTCAGTTAATCAGATAATCATTATTTTTATAGTGCCAATATAACTGAAGGTATCTCAAGACACTTAAAATGGGAGCAGGTCTAGACCATACTCTTTAATGTGGCATTATTATAGAGACCCAACATTAATCACTGTGAGGTCAGCACTAGCAACAGTTAGCATAGTTAAGAGGGCAAGGAAAACCTTCCTTATAACAGGCAGGAACCAGACTCATGTGGACAGCTGCCATGCTGGGGAGGGAAAGGGGTAGGGGGTGGGGGTTGAAGGAAAGGCAGAAGAGAGGAGAGGCATGCAGAAAGAGGGACAAGAGAAACAACAAAACAACAAATGGAATATGAATTTATGGCTGTCATTGTGGCAGAGGCTCATTAACTGTTCTTTGCGAGCCCACAAACACTTTCCAAGTAATGTTAATGTATCTGAAAGCCAAGCTTTCGCATTGAAATTCCTTGTATATATTATCATAATATGATAGATGAGAGGTTAATTTTTGAGCCTGATGTTATAGTACATGATTTTTGTTGGTGGGCCCCATTAGATTTTCTGGTTTAAAACGGGGCTGCCCTGGTATATTGGTTATGCATCCAGGCTAGTGAAAGTAATGACAAAGATAGTTTTAACAGTGATTGTTACTGCAGTGAACTATTTGGATAATCAGTAGATAGTCTTGTTCTGAAGTCCATGCTGTACAGATGAGTAGATTTGTTGTCTTGTGTTCTCTGTAGTTTCCTTTCATTCTGCTTACGCTGTCATGTTCATACTTTCAGTTTTGGAGGCTGGTTAAGAGTTTAGCAGAGATTTATGCATATTCGTGTGCATTTGTATATAAATTTGCAAGCTAGCGCAGGTTCACGAAATATTGATGTGCATCAGTATCCGTGGTTAGCGACGTGAGACAGAGCTGTGGGTTTGCTGTGAGGCTTAGAGATGGGGAGAGGTCTAAATGGAGACATATCGGTGCAGGTAAAGCTCTGCTGTGCTACTCCACAGGACGGCTAATGAGGAAGTTTAGCCACAGGGGTCTTTCTATTAAGAACAACAACTGCAAAAGGTGGGGAGAAAAAAAAACAGATCCAATCACAATCCCTGCAAGAAAAAAAAACAGCTGTGAACGGCCGGTTCTCCATCAGTTTAGACAGCTTCGTTCCCTTGAGGTGTGGTTCAAAACAGGGGTAGGAAAAGGAAGGAAAGGTGCAGCACAAAAGAAAACAGCTGGTGGTAAGGAAGAGAGATGGGGAAGTGGTTCATGGGAGAGTGAGAGAGCAAAATGGATAAAAGTCCACATGAGAATAAAATGTAAGAATAAGAGATTTCCTCCTGAAGAAAATGTTTAAAAGATTTCCTCAAGCAAGAGCTGAGGATGAAGAAATATACTAACAGCTCAATCCTGATTTGCTGTCAAGTCCAATATATCAAGGTCATATAAAATTATGGTGTCAGTGTTGTGAAAAACACTCATATTTTTCCACTATCGTGTCTAGAATGTTTTACTTCAGAGTTTGCCCTCTACCCAGTGGCAAAGAAATGAGTTTTTGTTTATAAATGCAGAATCCGTCGACTCCTATGGGACCAAAACTGAATCAGCAGGTTGTTTTTATATAAAATGTTGCTGTGATGCTAAGTAGATTCTGGCACAGGTTGATGTAAAAATGATGCATGTCTTATTTGTTCTGATATTCTTGTTGTATTTTATTGATAATGGCCTCTGGCAGTGGTAAGAAATTTAGCAGAGAAAATGTGTTAGATTATGCCAAGGTGAAAGTGAATTAGGTGAGCGCTCCAGACATAAACAAGTCTTAAAGATTCCCTAGAGATCAAAATCAAGGTCAAGATTGTGCACACTCAACCTCAAATTGATTTTGTGTTTGCATTAAAGAATTCTGTCAAAGATTTGAAGACATGTTTTTTCTTTATGGGTCAAAAATTAAATCTATATTTTCTCTCCAACTCAGAACTGCTCTCCCTTGTTGATCTACTGTATTGATTTACTTCTAGGTGCTCTTCTAGGTGGATAACTGAAGGTGAAAAGATGTTAAGAAGTTCTTTAGTTTCACTCTTTCTCTGGTGTCATTTTTCTTCTTTGGGTCTTTGTTACTCACTTTGAATATGATCAAGATGACAAAACAGAGTAGCTGAACCCCGGAGTTTCAGCTGAGGTGCATCTACTCACCTTTAGAATGTCATGGACAGATAAAACACACCCACTCACTGAACCATAATAACCATTCAATATAGACCTACCATGAGCTACCTGACTTTAGAATGATGGTAGATACTCAGGGGGACGGTGTCGATTGAATGCTATAAATCTTGTTGTAACAGAAACCTGGGTTTTTTTGGGGGGAAAATGACGCTACCAACAATCCTAGAGTATGACAGAGATCTCTCTGTAGAGTCTGCTGTGACCTGCAATCTACTGCAGTCAGCTATTAATTTTATGAATGGATGTTTTGCATTTTTACTGCAGAGGATGCTTCCTGTACATGACACACATTTGTTTGTTATCAAGAAAAAGATGGCTTATTGGGGGGGGGGGGGCTAGTTTCTCCAAGCAACGTCTCTGATTGGTGGAGTTCACTGTTCCCCTGCTAAGTTCAGCTGTCATCAATTAAATAGTCAGGTTTTTTCCTTTTTACTCCAGAGGATTTGAATGAGGAAACAATAGTATGCTGACTCATAGAGAACATGTGTTTGATTTAAGAACAACGTGATGTGTTTGTGATCATAGGATAAAAGAACTACACTGCCTATTTGTGAGCAACCATAGCTCAGTAGGTAGTGAGAGTCATCTCTCCATCAAAAGGTCAGAGGTTGATCTCCAGCTCCTGTCAGTGTCCTTAGGTAAGACACTTAACCCCAAAATAGTCCCTCTGTTGAGTCATACATATGTATGAATGCCTATTATGTGGGAATGGGATTAACTAATACTGATAGGCACTCTACATAGCAACCTTCACCATATGAATGCAGAGCAAATGGGTGTGAATAGGGAATTGTGACATGAGGTATAAAAAGCACTTAGAGTTGTCTGACTGCTTAAAAGGTGCAACTCAAGCTGAAATCCATCGACTATTTCCCAGCTTGGACTGAAGTTCTTTACTACAGAGGATTAAAATGGTGAAGTTTACTTCCAAAACCTTTGCCATGAAAGAAGTGGACATTTGTCCTGTTTCCCATTAATAACATAGACTATGACACCTCACTATAGTCTAATCTCCTCCAAAGTCTAATTCGTCCCATTATAAACACATTCTCATAAGACCAAAACTGTACGTACGCATGCGACAGGTTTTATGCTGCGCATACAGCGAACAGCTTCATAGTGTACAGCACAGGCAAATGCTGTGCTTTTTGTGTGAGAAAGCTTAAAACACATACAAACTAGAGGAGGCTTTAAGGATAAACACTGAGCATTCACTGCACTTGTTCCTCTCCACCAAATGCTATAGGATCAGCATGTGAAAGTTCGCTGCTCCATGAATTCCAAACTTCTGTTGTCTCTCCCTCTGTCGCACATGTACAAGTAAGTTAGCGTGCTACGTTTATCTAATTAATATTTTTGTAATATCCTTTTTTAAATGATAAAACCTCAGTGTGTGAGCATGTTTACAAAGATTGAGCATCATTCAGAAACAGAAATATAAATCAGTATTGAGAATCAGAGGATATGAAACCTGATCAGATCTCATTACATGCACCCACAAACCCTATTTAATGAGACAGAGAAAAGGAGAAACTACGTGAAGTAATAGCTGAAAGAAACAGTCAGTGATTATAGTTATCTATCCATTTTTCTATACCGCTTATCATGTTGGGGGGCATGGGGGTTGGAGCCTATCCCAGATGTCACTGGGTGAGAGGCAGGGTACACCGTGGACTGGTCGCCAGTCAGTCACAGGGCTGTGATTGTAGTTATTTGTGAGATATTTACTATTTCTCCAGTCAGAATCTGCAGCCCGGTAAACTTCTCAGTTTCTATGATTTGATTTATCAAAGAGTTACATTAAGTAAAGATTGATAAACTTTTATTAGAATGTGAACTTAACCTAGAAATTAAATTGCATATTATTTAAATGGATCATTTAATACAAAGCATAACTAATGAATAATTGAAAAACAAACATAGAAAATAATTACAGCATAAATTAGAGAATGAAGATAAAATGAAATAAATGATGTGACAATTTTCTGGTGGAAATCAGTTTGAAATCAGAGATGATCATGTAGGTCATATGACCTACATGTCCAGTTTTTAAGCTTTTTAGTGAATTTATTTTTGGATAAAAAGTTTGTATTAAGTGTTTTATTATGGACATAAAATTGAACATCCTTTAAAAAAGCTTTTTGATAGCATTTATTTAATGACAATAACTTGTTTCATCCAAAATCTTTTTCAGGTCAGGCCAGGAAAAAGATGGAGATTAGAACTGGAGTCTGCATCCCTGGTTTAACAACTACAAGAGCACAAATTTGTTTCAGGACTTCTTAATTTGGCTCTCAAAGTGCAGCAGATTGATGTTATCATTGCTAAACCATGCTAATTCTTTTTTCAGGTGAGCATGCCTCCTGAGCCCCCTAGAAAGTGCGGAGTCCCCCTGCAATAGTCTCCTAAAATCCTGCAGGAAACACTGAAATTGATTGTTGACCTCCATTAAAACATCCCGATTAGAGCCAATATTAAAATCCCCATTTTTACAGCACAGGTAGGAATGTTTGCTGTTGATCTCTGAAGCTCATTTTATTATTGCTTGATACTGTACAGGGGTAAATACTATTTGTTAATCATTCATCTTGATTATAAAAATCAAGATGAATGATTTGCCAGGACGCTAAAGACTCATCTAGGCTCCACCTCTCTGTATGTTTCTTGACTGATTGCATGTTGAAGGTTGAGGTAGCCTTTTTAAAATGGTGACCACCTATAGAGTGATGAGTCAAAGACTCCACACCTTACACATAAATGAGTTATACAGAATCAGTTCACACAAGTGTCAATTAAAGTAAGGGATTCTGTTATAGAAATAAAAAAATGAAATTAAAATGTCTTAAAGATCTTCCAACCTGTGGGAAATTTTGATAGGAGTTTACCTTCTTTTTATTTAAACAAAGTTACTGTTAATACTTTTATCAAAAGTTTTATAGAAAAGTGGATTCAATAAATTGGACTAAATGAGATTTTTTCAGTTACAGAGGTAAGCAGATGCTAAACCAAAATTTAGACTTCAGCTTTCTACTGGAAACTCTTCACATGAAGCTCCTTTCATGATTTTATAAAATGTTGGCAAAAGCTATATCCTAACCTTGCAAACAAGTATTAAAAAAAGCCTTTGATAAACTGAATGATGTCTAAGAGCTAGTTCAGCAGAGCTACGTTTACATAGCCCTTACCATTACAGTATTGTGCAATACAATGTTCACATACCAAAATGTGCTTCAGACTTTGCAACAAGGTCATAAAAAATCATTAAAAGCTTTTCACTTCTTTGTTCTTTCCTTTACCTCTGCTGCAGAAATCTGCCACCTCTTCATATCTGTGTGCTGGTCACTCCTCACATCAGCTCTCCAACAACCCTTCGGGCCAGTAGCAGACTGTTTCTGTGCTGCTGTTGGCAGTTTTTAGACCATACCAGCCTCTTCCCTGAAGGTTTCCTCTCCTCTGAGATGCTGGAGAAATCACTGTGTCACTTCACTGAGCTACATATCTGCTGCTTGTAGTGACACACACGTCATGAGTTGAGTCTCTGTTCGGTTGGTGGCGTGTGCCCCGCAGTGTCAGGGAGCTATGAGGCTGCCTGTGCTGTCTCATTGCTCTCCTGCAGGTCTGCCTGAGGTTCATGTCTCATGTGGTGTTAAAATCTTTATAAATGGTTCAGTTTTCTGCACTCATGGTATTTCTAGATCATCACAGCTGCTGACATTTCTCTGAAGATAACTTAAAACTGATTTCATGCTAAAAGTTGTCAAAGATGATACTTTATTTCTGTCAGTGTTAAAAGTATGTCAATCAGGAGAGACTTAATAAGAGGAAGTGTTTGAAATTGTGAAACGTCTGGTGGATAGACTCCATCATGATGTCTTTATGAACTAGAAAAGGAAATGGCTGACAGTAGGACAGGATAGTCCCCGATGGAGTCTAGACACTGGAGGTGGTGATGGAAGGAGTTGGGTAAGATGAGTTAGAGACTTGTGAGGAGCAGATTTCCAAGGAGCTTGACCCAGACACTGATGAGATGACTTGAAAGTAGCGATAAAGCGATGCAGGATGAATGGAGGAGCTTGGCTCGGACACCAATGAAATGGCTTGGAGGTGGCGATGAAGGGATGTAGGATGCCTTGAAGGAGGTGAACCTGGACACTGATGAGATAATGAAGGTGGCTGGGGTGGAGGAGGGTTGTAGTGGTCATACTGAAACAACTGACTGCGGAGGAGATTTTAAAATATGACAGCAGGATGACTGGGTCGAGAGAGGTCGTGGCTGAGAAGGATTGGCTCAGAGGTTAAGTGAGAAGGCGCCCATACCAGCTGATTAACAGAGCAGGAAAAGGGAGACATGTGAGTGAGAGATTATTAATGAATGAAAGGATGAATGGAAATGAAACAGTCTTCCTGCTACTCTAAGCTTTATAAAGGCCAGTACTCAGTTAAAGGTTGTTATTTCACCATTCACAATAAACAGCAATGGACATGGCTCTCCCACACTGGAAAATTAAGAAAAGAAAAAACAATACTCATTTTTTGAAAATAAAGAATTATTTTCTCACCAAGTACAAACATTTCCAAACATTATAAAAGCAGAAAACACAATAAGCTATTTCAGGAAATCAAAGGCTATACAGACCAGAAGATACACAGCGTTTGATTTTTTGGTTTGTCTGATTAATTCACACAAAGGGCACATTTTGTAATACTAAAACCAGGCTCTTTAATGTTGAATCACTGTAAAGTCTCCATTAAGCATCAGGAGGGACTCACATTGCTGTATTACATTAAGGCTCCATTCAAGAATGCAGGGAAATGTCATTGTGTGCCTGAGATCATTTATATTTAAATGAAAGTTGCCCTTAAATAAGACAGCTTGATGCGTAAATCACAGGCGTGATAAGGCTGATGGTTATGGTAACACATTATTAATGCATGAGACTGAAAACTCTGCTGCTCTCATGAAAACATGCTGTTTCTTCAAACAAAGAAATCCCACAATAACACTTTAAAGAAGCCAGCGTTTTTTTTTTTTAACTAGATATTGTCAACACGTAGCTGTCTAAATTTGTGTTTTGAAAGAGCATGCCTGTGTTCCAGGAGAAAATGATTGGTGACAGGTAAGCAATTGCCTAGCTGTCTCACAGACACACAGAGCCCATTCCCTATTTACGTGGTTGTTGATTTAGCTCCTTTGCTACCACTTTCTTCTACATTGACTACCAATCTTTCCTATACCTGAGCCAGAGCAGCCAAGCAGGAAAATGTTCCTGTCTTTACCCGAGTGCAAGCCTAGCTATGTTAAGGACTTCCGCCATGTCTGTTCATTTTAGGACTATTTACTTGGAGTTTCAGTGTGCATCTGTTCCTCAATTTATGAAGCTGTACCCCTTTGCACAGTGTGATTCCACAGCAGTGCCCTAATGAAGGTCCTTTGTACTTACACATTGTATCCACAAAGGGTAATAGTGATGTCCTTCATGTGTTACCTCATATTCTGTGGCAGAAGCTCCTGAGACAAGGTGTTACTGTTCTGCCCATCCTGTTCCAACATGAGACACTGCCATTGTCTTCCTCTTCTTTTTAAGATCTTCATTGCTATATCCAATGGCAGATCAGGACTGGAAGGACTTCACCTCACAATTTAGTAGTCCTGTCATTTGAATAATATGCTCAGTGTGTAGTTCTGCCATTATTACACCTTTGTACAAAGGGCATCGACAGAAGTGCAATATAGTGTCCTTTGAGTGTGTTTTTTTTCCAGTGTTGTAGAAGCTCCACATGTGTAAGAGTACTGTTCTGCCTATGCCACCCCAACAGTATAGTTACTTATCACATCCATCCCATCCTGTGCCCCAAGTGTGTGGATATTGTAATTTTTCGAAGATAATTTTCCCATGCCCCTGGCAATATGCAAGGACATCCAGCGCAGGACTGGAATTGTGTCAAACTTGTGCCCTCAGATCATCTTATTCACCACATCTACACCTTTCTTCAGCCTCAATCTTTGGCCCAAACATACCTAAAATTTTGCACTGTAGTCTCCTCTTTCTTAGGCTTCTGTCAATACTTCTAATGGTTGATCAAGGATGAAACAATTTCCATTACTCAGCAGATGAGATGCAAAAGACGTGTAATGATCAAGCTTTATGACGGCAGTATGTTGGCATCAAAGGAAAGAAGCACAACTGATTTCAAGTTTCATTTTTCACTGTAGTCTCACAGAAATTATGCTCTTTGGAAGAAAATCTGCACTCAGCGAAAACTTCAACATTCTATTCTGATGATGGAGTTTTTTATGTCAGCAAAACATTAATAACCCGGCTGATTGACAATTTGCTGTCATATCTGACCTGTTTTCAATGTAGTCGTCCCAGAGAAGGTATTACTCAGGGTGGTTTTACCCAGGCTCAGATCTGGGTGCACTTGACCCAAAAGTGTGGTCTGTTTCATATGAAGATTAACACACCATACTGAGTAGTGATGGACTCAGGATTTTTGAGGGGCAGGGGTGAAAATGATAAAAAAAAAAAAAAAAAAAAAAAGGCACCAGCTGTATGTAGTGGGGCACTAGCATACAAAAAGCTGTCCTACATTAATGGTGAAGTTGTTGGAAACACTTTTTATAGGGATGTAAAATACTGTATTTTTCTGATATCCGATACACCAATATTTACAAATTAATTTTTGCCAATACCAGTATCAGTGCCAATATTTCATTGTAGTTCAGACCTAAAACTTCAGTCTTTCAAACACGCAATTCAAACTTTGAGGATGAACAAATTTACATTTTTCAGTCCTTAAAACACAAACTAGCTCACTGACCTGCCATCACTGTTTCTTGTAACTGTCTCTGTTAATTGTCAGTTGTCTATTGTGTTATATGTTTATGGTGTGGAATGTCAACGACTGTCATGACGTCTGTGGAGACAAATTTCCCTCTGGGACAATAAAAGAAATCTATCTATCTAACACGCTTTCGTGTGTAAAGACTAATTATGTATAAAGAAAAAGATTTCACCTGAAGTAGATGTGTTGGTCCAGCCTCAAACTCCACTAAATGATTTATTTTTTGTACAGCCAATATTAACAGGCAGATTTTTATATTGAAATACTGATTGAAAATATCTGTGGAAATGTTCATATCTACCAATACTGACAATTCACTTTATAAGCGGATATCTGTCAATACCGATGTCACGCCAAAAATGTCATGATTCCCTCTTTTTTATCATATGATTATACCTACTACACCTGTGTTATTTAACTATTTAACCATTTATTTCACAGAGACTCACAAGTCAGGATGTCAGTGAAAATAAAACTTCAAACCCAGGAGCTTATGGCACTTTATTGCATTTTCTCAACTACTGGACACACACCCTCAAGGGGGCACGTTATCATATTTAGTCCACTGGAAGGGTACCCCTGTGGGTGCTTCATTATGTTCTATCATAGGGGCTTCCAATAGGGCACTTGTGCGGTGTTTTTAAGGCACCAGAGGGGCAATTCCCCCCTACCCCTCCATGAGTCCACCAGTGATAATCAGGCACCATGCCCAAGCCTGCTTGACGAGGTAGTCTCAGGTACTATTTTTGTGGACTCAGATACGGTCCATCGGGTATGTGAGCACATCTGCGTCCCAGTAGAGGGTACTTGTCAGTGTGGGAAGTTGTCATGGAAAATCTTAAAAATCCCCTGTCTCACAGGTGCACAGCAGAGACACATCTCATCTTTCAAGCTGAAGACTAAATGCTGGCTTCTTAAGAACTGTAAAAACCTCCATAGTAGCAGGATGGACTCCATTGTTATCATAGAGCATTACCAAATGCATGCTTGGCCGACTGTGGCTCAGTAGAGTCATCTCTCAACTGGGAAGTTGGGGGTTTTATCCCTGGCTACTGAAGTCACATGTTAATGTGCCCTTGGGCAAGAAATTTAACCCCAAGTTGCTCCCACTGTTGTGTCAGTAATGTTTAAATGTATATAAATGTCTATGAAGTGGATCTGTTGCTACTAACCACCGATCCACTCTATAGGTGCTTTGCAGATGACGTCACACAGCAGCGGAGAACTCCCCTGGGGGGGCAAGACGTGAACTCTAAATAGAGAAACACCACCAAAGGCCATGTTTTGGGTTGTTGGCAAGCATTCATTGTGCAAAAATATAAACCTTCCTTAACTATCAAGCTACTTTTGTGTCCCAGAAGTCCAAAGCTTGGATGAGTGGTGTCACTTCACACTTGTGTATGTCTGTTTCAACAATCTGGTTTGGTTCAGTACAGTTTTGTTAAAGCTAAGTTCATCATGCACTGATCTTACCCATGTTTCCTCAGATGATGTGTGTCCTAACAAGCTCCAGCCTTTCTCATAAGGACAGGAAACCTATCCATTTTAAGAGATCCAGATCATTGGCTCAGGTCAGTAGAACTGGTTCTTCATTTGGTATCAGTTTGGCTTTTTAAATGTAAATCAAATAACTACAAAAGATGGAGGAAAGGAAACTTGCACTCAAACGGGAACAGCTAATAGCTAAAGTGTGAATGGGCCCTCAGATTTGCCTGCAACATGGCCTACTGCAATTTAAAAATTGCATAGGGTGCAATATTTTTTAAACTGAAAAGTGTGTCAGAATACCAGTTTAATATTTTTTGCAGCAGAGATGTTATGTTCTGCACGTGGCATTCAAGGTTCAAATTTCTCCAGAATAGAAAGAAAACCTTTATTTTTGTATTTGGTTTTATTTATAAGAATAAGAATGACACAAAATGATAATTACCTTCAGTACAACAATTCATGCATCAGTACATTTGCAATATGAGCCAAAATCACAGTTAGATACATTTTCAAAATCTTTCAGCCCTAGAATGATGGTTCTGATGTAAAAGCAGATCAGCAGGGTGGAGGGGATTGGAGAGCAATGAGGCTCAGGGATGGTATGAAACAGCTGTGCCTATTATGAAAATGTCCTTAGTAATATTACACACCTCTATTAGCTCTTTGTCCACTACACAACAGCTGCAAACAGGGAATAAAAGAAGCCATTAGACTCCTAAGATGGGTTATTGGACTATTAAGCGGCTCTTAGCTTGTTACTGCTCTAAACAATCGTTATCATATAGGATTCTAAAAAATCCACTATTGGTCTGCCTCCAGCAGAGATAAATGCTGACAGAGCAGCAGAGGTGCTGTGTTAAAACAGTACCCCCTCATGTATGTGTCCTTGTTTTCTCATGTGGATCAAGACAAAGTCACACTGGTCATTAACTCCATTGATCTTTTTTGAAGCTAGGTAATCATGATTGATTTGCTGCTCGTCAGCTGATTGGCCCCATTGGCATCTGTGTGTGTGTGTGTGTGTGTGTGTGTGAGTGTGGGGGTGGGTGTGTGTGTGTGTGTGTGTGTGTGTGGAGGGGGGGTGAACTGTCCAGCTGCTTGTTCTTTTGATAATGACATACAAGGTTAGTCACAGGCCTCCTAAATGCTTTGACTGCTTTCCAGTCACCTGCAGTGACACTATTAAAAGGCGATAAAAAGATGAGTATAGAGTTTTATTATAGTATGACTACTGAAAAATTAAGTCAGGCTTTAATAAATCATGCAGCAGGCATTGAGCATCAAAAGAAATCCTCTGCAGAGACGTGTCAGCAATTGTAATTTGTAGATTTGTGAGTGGTGATATAACACAAGCAGACGCCCTGCAGTGCAGTGTTGTTGGAGCCTGCCAGTTTCCCCTTATTTCCTCACTTCTTCCGCTCCTCGATCCCTTCCTTCATCCCTCATGCGCTCTTTTCAACCTTCCCCACCCCTCACAGTCGTGCCTGATTCATTTTCCCAGTAACAGCCTCAGTGCCCTGTGATTTATATGTTTATGGTCATTACTGACGTTGAGTAATACATTTCCGTTTTTCCCTTCTTCTCCGTCTTCCCCCATCTCTCTTTTGGCAGAGCCCCGGGGTCCTGCGAGGAATATCAATTACTTTGTGCCTGTTTAATCACAGTCTTCCACTTCTTTTCACAGCAAGCAAGAAAGAAGTTTGTTGTTTTATTCTATCTCTGTCAAAACCGCTATTATCCAGCAAGGACTAAAGCTTTCAAACCCTTTTCATGTTAGACAACAGCGGCAATTTCCTCTCATTAGCCATAAATTGCTGTGTTTTAGCTTGCAAGTATTTCTGACTGGCTTTTGTTTAGCATTCTTGTTATGCATTGCATGCCAGCAGCATGATGATATCTTCGTAACTATATTCCTGCTGTAGTCCCCTTTGCTCAATCCCTGCTCATGTTTCCTATTTTAGGGGGATGACTGATTGTATCTATTTCAGGATGTGACCCATATCTGATACCATCTAAACTGACAGCTAAGTCAAGTAAAAATAAGCAGAGCAGCTGTAACAAAAAATACATCACAATGTGTTTTCTTACACTTTGTGCCTCTTGCACTTGTTTCAAACACATTTCAGTTACACTTCATGTTCTTTTCTACATCTAATTTGAGGCATCGTAGCTAAAATCAAGTGTGTGGCTTCAGCGTATTTTTGTCCCACATTGCTTTGTCTCATTGTTTTTATTGCTGAAGCTGACTCAGTTTCGCTCCCATGGGTGCTAAAACAGTAAAAGATTCAAGAGTAACACAGCGAAAGGAAAGGAATGCATTGTGTCTGTTTGTGGCTCTGCTGGAGCAGCTCAGGGCCAAGTGCCTGGCTCAAGAGCAGGGTCAAGAGCAGAGCTTTAGTGGATTTTTATGTGTTAGCTAAGATGATGTCTTATTTCCTTTGGCTGCACAGATTCCCCCAGCTGGTGAAGGGATTCAGTGATGAGCAGGAGGCTAATGTGAAGGCCCAGTTCACACAGGGGCAGTTGGTGTTAGACCGGCTAGATGAGCAGTATCAACAGATGGACCCACACACACTATCAGCTGGGGTATGAGTATCGAGGGCCAGTGCTTAATTGGTTCTGGTGCCTGACTGGTCAGCACAGAAAAGATAATGATAATTTACTCACAAAACAATGCTGCTACCAGTATTTCTATTATGTTAATTCATTTAAATGTAGCAGAACATAGCTGGCATATTCCTAACTGTCCCCTAATGATGTCAGGCTGCTGGTGTTCAGCAGTTGTACATCTGTGTGTTTACATTCATGGTTGACAGTGTAAAATATTCAAACACCTGTTCTTACTTCACAAACTCAAAGCAGCAATGAGAAGCCTTTGCTTGTGCTGATTATGTGACCCTCCTGTGAAAAAAGCTGTGCTTGATCTGTGCTTAACCTCACCTTTACATTTATGTGTAGGCGTCTTAAAGAAAAGTCTTCTCTTCCTTCCCTTCCCTTGTCAGAAATAGCACTCCGTTTGAAATTTTGCCAGGGAACTGTGAGGGGAAAGTTCACGCAGTCTTGTGCGGGAAAAGACTGTCAGAACTCAACCCAGTGACTATGGGGGCAGGTACATTATTTAAGGCCACGCTTACACTGCAACGATCTGCAGAAAACGGAGTCAATTTTGTTTTTAGTTTCAAAAAAGCTCACTATACAGGCAACATTTTGAGAACAGCCAGTATACACATGGATCCACAAACTCAACTAAAAACACTTTAGTAGACAAGCCAGGCCAGTAGCTGGTGGTGGGACTTAATAGTGAAACAAGATCCAAAAGCAGGTCGTTCTGAGGAGTCGGGTGAATTTGCTCAACCTACCAACCACTGGGGCAAGTAGATAAAAGTGACATAACAGAGTGATTCTGTGACGGTAGAGTCACTACCAACTTCATTATCAGAACTGAGCAAGCCCACATGCTCACTGACCAATGAACCCTGCCTCCTCCTCTCTGTGTCAGAGCTGCTGTCAAATGTTTACAGTCAGCTGTGTGCTTGGACAGTTTGACTCAGTCTCATATGAGAAGCACTGCAGCTGGTGTATCTGCTAAAGGTGTCTTTGAACCAGTGTTTGACTCATCTTAAGTCCCTGTAAAGTGAAATCCAAACTTTGTGTCTTTACATGCCAGATATGTTAGAATCAGGTTTCTGTAAATGTGAAAACACTGAGATCTATGAGTGATTGAATTTTCAATTTGGGCATCAGAAAGTTGTTCACCTCATTCCTGGCTTAGTTTTGTTTGAGCAGGGCAAATGACATCACCAGTGTTGATGGGGAATGACCCGCCGCCCTAACACGGCAATGATATAAAATCATAGAGCAGTTCATGTCACTGCCTTCTCTGAAAGTTAACAGCCAGTTACATGCTGTGTTTTTGTTCACTCTGAGGGTAAATTTCCAAAATCTATTAGCCACAGTGGACTAAGGTTCATTGAAAGTATCATAACAGAGAGATTTGTACCAGAAAACAGTAAATTTAATCCCCAACTTCTTTCTCTCTGCTCTGGCACAGAGCCAGGAAGCTGTACTCTGATCAGAAGTATGTTTTAAAAATTTAAAAGGACCGACTTTCTCCTGAGTGGGTGTGGCTTCATCTCATTCAACCGACACACCCACACCATCCTAGAGCAAATTTTTCTGCCTTATTTTTCATTATTTTAAAGCTTAATTTATAAACTTGGAGGTGTTTTTCAATGCTGAAATTTGGCCTGGTGGTTCCTAAGACAGTGGCCTGTCATACAACAAACCTAAAAGAAAGATTTTAGTATCACTTTACAGGGTCTTTGAGTCCAAGATAGTTAAACAAACCCTGAATTCTGACCTGAGATTGCAGGAATCATGCACAACATATTTAATTTTTGCAGGTCTGACACTGAAAATAGAGGAAAATGCCATTGAAACATTTAATTTTAATCAATATTATTTAACTTAGATACTATATGCAGTTTTATTTTATCATACTTTATTACATGATATTGATCGTTAAACAAAAGTGGCTGGTAAAAGAAAAAAAAAAAAAGTCAGTGGCTGGCAAATCAAAAAGTGAGTGGCTGGTAGAATTTTGAATCCATCAGCCACAGTGGAGCATAGACAAGAATGTTCATTTCCAACCCTGACATGCACCTCCTTCCACAGAGAACTGAGGTATAAACATACGATGAAGCAGGGTTGCTACTCCTGATGACCTTAAACTACAAAGAGCGTCAACAGAGAGAAAAGAGAGAAAATGCCGACAGGGAGTGAGCAGCAAACAGAATTCTCGAGTCCACAATGGTAATTGTTGTCCATCTCCTCAGGCATGGCTGTTGACTGGAATAGTAATGTGCATGAGTGTTCATCTCCATTTCCAGAGGAAACTCCATAATGCCAGTTTACATGGCAGTGAAAATGGTGGTGTTTTCTACTTTGCACTCTGAAGCCACTTTTTTCAGAAACATTTCTTTTTTTAGGCACCTAGATTGTTGTCATGTAAGCAAACAGAAAACATCACAAAAGCTGGTCATTTTTGGATGAAATGGTTGTCAAGTAAAGGTGGCCTAAAATTCTACTGTAGATGAAGTCATTCTTTTATGTCAGGGGTGTCCAAACTAAGGCCTGAGGGAAAACTGTGGCCCACGGTCCATTCTTAATTGGCCCTCAGTAAATTAAAATAGAACAAATATGAATAAAATATGGCCCACTTTAGCTCATGAAGCTTGTGCTTGACTGTATTTTACCTCTTAGTTATGACACGAGGTGCTGTTGCTGTATTTATCCGGTAAACAAACATTTTGACAAGAATTCATTTAAATCCTTTTTATGTCTAAACTGAGATTTCTCTGTAAATTGTGAACACACTGACAACCAAAATTACAATATCTCCGTTCATAATGCCCCAATGAGATGCAAAGGGATTACAACAGCAAATAGAAGCAGAAAAATGCTCATTTGTTCCGCTGTCTGCTTTGTCTCAAAGTCTGATTTACAAGGCATATCATGTTAATCATCAACATCATGCTCCAACACTCCTATAAACATTGGCAGCTTCATGCTGTTTGCTCTTGTTTGGGTCTGAATGTGGAGATGGATCGTCAGCATCCCCCCTCTTTGCCTCATGGAGTTTCATTCTTATTCTGACCAGGGGCAGATCTAGTGAAAGCCAGGGATGACATGGGTGCCTCTGAAATTTGAAGAGCAACCCCAAAATACTTGACAGTGATTGGCTTTTCACCCCCTTTTAGCCATTAAGAGGAAGCTATGATATAGGCTGTTTTTGTCTTTTAGTGTATTAAATCACTGAGTTTATCTTCACCTTTACTGCACTTGTTTTTTGCCAACTTTAATACACTAAAGATGAGGCTTATCAGAGCAGCCCAGTCATCCTTAATTTTTTTCTGTATGTGGACAATCAGCAACAAAATGTTCTATGTGGTTGTAATGTTTTGTTTTTTTCTTGACATGTATTCTCTAAGTTAATGTATTCTCTAAGTTTGTGTGTTGGAATAATAGAGCATTGTGTTTGCTGTGAGTGCATTTATTTCTGATTTTTGCAGCTTTTTTTCAGTTGCAGCACATTTCCATTGTTGAATTTGTTTGGGAATTTTTCTGTCTCTTTTTGACTTTGCTTTGTTCTGAATTTCAATGGAAACCATCAGATTCAGTTGTGACAAGTTTGCAGTTGTCAGTCACTGTAACAGCAAGGAATTGAACTCAGAATAGTTCATAACAGTGGGTTGATCAGTCAAGGAATGCCCCAGTTCTGAAACTTTGAAGGGTCATCTGAAGGTGTGGCTCAGAACTAGCCAGATTTGTGACCAACTATCATAGTACATTCATACTTCTATCTATCTTCGTAACTTAGGTGTTATTTTGTACACATAAATACATTTATGAATCCTGTGCAACAGTATATGCATACACATGTCTCTATTTACAAGTTTTGTGCTACAGAGCTTTGTGCAGTCACAGCACTTTACATTATCAAATGTGCACTTTCACCATCACTTTAACCACGATGTGAAATACACAAGCACTTTAGCACTTAAGCACGCTACCTCCCACCTCCTCAGCACCTTATGCACTTTAACTCTGATGGTCACTTTATTCTTGGTGTGTTTTAACAATATTGCACAGTCACCTTTTCTACTGTTACATGTGTCTCTGTGTCAACTAATGTACTGTTTATGGTGTTGTTTGGTGTCTTCCTATCATTGTCCTGCCTTTGTTATATCAGGTTCTATGTAAATTTGTGCAGCTGTGGGCCATCAGTGTGCCAGGGGACTACAGATGGAAATCATCCTATGGCTATAGTCTGGTGTAATTACATTTTTATGTTCATTAATTTGCACTGTCCCTATTTTAGATAAATTAATAAAAACACAGCTCCAGGGCGGATATGCCCTATGGTCTTAGGCAGCCCAGGTTTGAGTCTGGCCTGTGGCATCATTTTCCACACTCCATATCATATAGATACTAAAAAAGCCTATGTTGTTTATAAATAGGAAACTAACAACTTTGTGTAACAAATACAGCCTTTTTTTGTTGTGGGATCCATCCAAACCTACCTGGCCCTATGGGAAAAAGTAGTTGCCCGAATTTTTGAATCATGAACACTGATCTTATCTGAGTCAAGTGAGGCCTAACGGCCTACAGGTGGATGAGTCATCAGTGTGCTCTGGGAGTAATTTTTGTTGTCCCACCATTCCTTGGAAACTTCACCACTGTTTCAAGTTTTCTGCATTTGTGGATAATGGCTCTCACTGTGGTTCTCTAGAGTCCCAAAGCCTTAGAAATGGCTTGGCATTCCTTTCCGTACAGATAGATGTCAGTGTTTCTCATGTGTTCTTGAATTTCTTGAGATAGCAGCATGACGTGTTGCTTCTTGAGATCTTTTGGTCTATTTCACTCCATCCAACATGTTCTATTTAAGGGATTTCTCGATTCAGCAGGTCTGGCAGTAATCAGGCCTGGGTGTGGCAAGGGAAATTAAACTCAACTTTCCCAAAAATGTGGTTAATCACAGTTAATTCATGATTGAAAAAGGGGGGGGGGGTACTTTTTCACATAGGGCCAGGTAGATTCCATTTATAAATTAAGTTTTGTATTCATGTGGGTTATCTTTGTCTAATTCGTTTGATGATCTCTAAATGCAACAAATATGAAAAAAAAATCAGGAAGTGTCAATAACTTTTTCACAACATTGTACCAGAAACTATCTGGTATATAAAGGTATCTGGTGTATATATATAAAGTACAGCATCTCATGAATTTTTGGGGGGTGATGCATGGGAATGACATGCAGGAAAGGAGTCACAGGTTAGACTCAACCCTGTTTACTGGGCATGACCACCCCTAGGCCATCTGAGCTCAAACATTCTGTACATTTAAGAAGTGTAACTTGACTTGACATGCTTCAGCAACTATCATGCTAGCCTGCAATGGTTTTAGCTGGAAGGCATGACTTCATTTCTTCATCATATGGACTGAGAAATCTTTAGTTTTTCATGAGAAAGTAAATGCATCTGCCTCACTGATTTTCAATTATGAAATCCCAGAATACAAGAGCATGCCTATCAGGTGGGTTTTCTGCAGTGCTGTTAGCCAAATGATTTTTTACCAATCCTTTTTTTGGCACATTTAATATTGGAAAGTATTAATGTTAGGATAGACTGACATCTGTAAAATCCAAAAATGATACCCAGTCCTCACATTAGCATACTGCCATGCATTGAAAGAGACAAAGTCTGAGAGCAGGGGAGCTTCAATAAGAGCAAAGTCAACCCCCCTCATTACTGGCTCCTTGTCAACTTACATCAAAGCTTTACACAGTCAAACACTTGAAAGATCCTGGTTAGCACCAGCTTTATTCTGTCTGATGAAAAACATGCTTGGGTTTTCGTTTGGGTGACTTTTCATATGCAGCTGACTTCCCTCCATATTATCTCTCATCCCTCTGAGCACCGAGCCCTAATGAACCCGTACACCTTGTACAGTACAGCCTTTCTTTCTTTGAATCTAACTTATCCAGCCAGGTAACCGCCTGAAGCTTTTTATCAAAGAGGACTGAGGCAGCATCCTTTCAGGCAGGATTTCAGTTCCTTAAGCAAAGTGTCTTGAAGTAACTCAGAAAGGAAAAGGGCAGCCAGTTCAACTCTTTAGACAAGTAGCAGTTTGTAAATACCAAAGAAGGGTTTTCACTAGTGACTTTGGGAGGGTAAATGCAAAGCTATATAAGCCCTGAATCAATGAAATAAAGTATGAGCATATGGCGTTTTTAACTCTTAGATCCATTATTCAGAGGGGGAAAAACATACTGTATAAGGAGCTTACTCTAGAGGCAGAAGAAAAAACGAAGATGCGAGTAGTGCTGTCCTTATCAGTCAGATAACAGAAGATGTGTTTCTTCCCTAAGCCGTGTTTTCACCAAGGAATTCCTTTTCCACTGATGCAAATATCATCTGGCTTGTAAATTGGGCATGGTGGTATAATACCAAACTACTTGAAGCTGCCACTGCACCTCCTCAGGACATGCTTTAATGACTGTCTCTTGTTGATGTAGAAGCCATGTGGGTTTGCTCTGAAAGTAATGCTACTTTCTAATACACAGATTTGATTGTATTTCTCTCTCTCTCTCTCTCTCTCTCGTATTCCATGTAAATCCCACTGTACCTTCATTTTTTTATTCCTGTGTGTGCCTCCAGAGGATGCAAGTTAGAGAATCCACAGCTGTGAAATGGAAAGTTTTGTTAGATTTGAATTGCAGCCTCAAACTTGGAGAGAAAAACGCATTGGAAAATGAACTTTTTTCTCCAAATTTATTTGAATATTTACAGCCTTCCCATGGGAGAAAGCTCAGAATTATGCTGTACAGGAAAAAAAACACAAAAGAGAAGAGATGCAGAGCTGTGTATCCCGGCATGATGAAATAGAAATGACCTTCCATCTCTCTGTGCTGGATATCTAAGCAGGCTGAATTAACTTTCCCCATCATTCTCACCTCTCTGATGTGAACGGCATACAAGCCAAAGCACCGCCCGGCACCCTCATGTTTATTAATTTCCTCCAGCGAGAGATGCGCTAAATCATTGACCCTCTTTTAGTGCCTCGTGCTCCAAGCGAGCATGGGAACGAGGAGGGCGTATTGATTTTGCCACCTTCTCATCAGCAGCCAGGCCCTTATTTGGGATGAGGAAATGGTAAATCTCATATACTGAGCCCCTGTCAAGGCCTGTCTAGATCCTAATCTTCACAAGTTGATGGCTCTCTAATCTACGACTCATTCCAGGCTGGGGAGGTAAATGTAAAGAATTAAACTTTGCATTAATTCTCAGGACATTCTCAGGGACCTCATAGAGGATGGTTGTTTTAATCATAGTTTGCATAAAACAGAGAAGAGAAAAAAGCAGCGTGGAAAGATGCTAAATTAAAAGGTCTTTACAATAGATATAACTTCTGGATCCTTTATCGCAGGGTTAAGGCTTTATTGTGTGGGGCTTTTACCAGATTATAAGGTAAGTGCTTTGGTT
This sequence comes from Cheilinus undulatus, assembly GCF_018320785.1. Lineage (NCBI taxonomy): Eukaryota > Metazoa > Chordata > Actinopteri > Labriformes > Labridae > Cheilinus > Cheilinus undulatus. Next base: position 42,019,603 of record NC_054867.1, read on the forward strand.
TGAATTGAGAATGTGAGCAATTAAATGTTGCTATCAGTGAGGGATTTACTGGTCAGTTAAAGTAATTATGAATATCTTTTATCAACTCAAGTCTAAAAAGGTGGTCAAATGAAGTGTCTAAGCAGCTGCCTGCTACTAGCTGGGGCCACAGCTCCTGTCAACAGTATATTATTCTACTACCTGAGCAAACAGTGGATGGATGTGGCCATAAAGCATGGAGGAGTACAACTAATACCAGTATTAAATGACACGTGTGCTCTCTTGGTCTCAAGTCGCCCACTGCATGCGACTAGATGGTACTGAAAATTAGCCTCTGTTTATTGTGTATTGCAAGCAGAGGGTGCTGACATATAGTGACATGGACCAGACTGGTCGTGCTACTTTTTAACAGCTTTTCTCCCTCATTAGGTCATAATTAGGGACACACCAATGCATCAGATAAACATCTGTGTCAACTGATATTGGCCATCTAGCAACATTATCCATTTTTAATTGGGCTGAAGAAGTCCCCTGTTTGACAACCTCTGACCCATTTTTACAGTCAAATACATGAGCGGGTCCTATCCCAGAAAAACATTGGAGCTTCAAAAGCCTTATTTCCTGTATTTTGGTGTGTTTTTGCACCAGTTTGAACTAAAATTGAAGTTTTTTTAACTGGGAGTTTTTAAGCAAAACTCCTAAGTATTAACCTTGCAAAGCAGATGGAATTGCTCGTTTCTTTGTTTTTCACTGGCGAATCCATCTTGCAAAGCTCCCATCAGAACCGTTTGGAACCGGTTAGAAACTTAAAGACTTTCATAATAGCCAGTATGTAGGGATGCACTGGTTGGCAGATGCTGATACTGATATTTCAATTACAAGGTTTATGATATTATTTGCCAATGGCTGAAATTTCCAATAGACTGATTATGGATACAGAAATTAAACCAATGAATCTGTGAATCTCTTAAAAAGGGTGGTGTTTTCTAACTGAAAAAGGATCAAGAAATCATAAACTACTCCAGCCTATATTCTGAATGCACAAAGTTAGAAGGCTGCCCAGGCTAAATCATTGTGTTGAAGGTTAATGTCCTCTCTTTGAAGGGGTATTTTGGATTTTTCAAGCTGGGTTGTATGAGGTTTGTGCTGATAGTAGTGCCATTGTGTCAGCTGTTGTGGTACAAAACTGAGCTGGAATACCTAGTTTGAATTTAGTTTGGAGTTGTTTTCTCTGCCAAGGCCTGCAGACCCGAACAGCTGTTTAGATACGCTGAGGTGGAAGGGCATGGTAGCCGAAGCTCACATTGCCAAATAATGCCAAACAAAACGGCTTTCTAGGTGAAAAATGAAATGCTACAAAAATGCTTGATAAAGTGTACAACTGAGCCAGCATTGTTGCTTTGCCCCTTTTTACCTGAGACACACTAGATTACATAGAGCAGCTGTACCCGTCAAGCGCTACATAGCCTTTCAAAAGATGTATTATTTTGCATGATTCATGTCTGACTAAAGTCTTTTAAACCCAGTCTTGAAATAGACAATTACGATTTTTTTCCACGTGATTGAGTCGTATTAAGTTCTTGTTTGTTTGTTTTCATTTTACTGCGTGAGACTCAATGTTTATCGTCTCTGAAATGCACAGGGCATATGAGTGACACAGAGTTTACAGTTTCAGTGCGCAGACTCACAGCTTACAGAAGCAGATGATGGGGTGACTGCAGCTAAGGGGTGACTAAGCTTTGGCTTAGTAGGTCATCTGGCAACTGGAAGGTTGTGGGTTCGATCCCCAGCTGCTACAGCCACACATAACCCTTTAGACAAGACACACAATTTGCTTCCTCTCCTGCTTCGGTGGTGTGTAAATGTGTATGGATGCATTTGAATGGGATTAGCAACAACGTGCTGTTAATTAAATGTGGGCTCATGGCAAATGAACATGCTGAATGTCAGCTGCCTACCAAATCACACATTAAAAACTATTACTTGCATTCTAGAAGTCTGTTCCTCCACTAGCTGAATATTTTTCCCTTCAACTTTTCTTTAGCTGCCGCCAGCCTCTAAATATACCAAAGATCGCATGTTGTTTACAATAGCATTCACTTCATCACCTGCTCCACCCACACACACAATCAGTGGCTGATATCAGGGGAGCAAGAAGTAATCTTGGCTTGTGATGTCTGTGCAATTGCCACAAGAAAACCTGGAAAAATGACAGAGTTCGTAACCTTGGTGGGCAGTATGGCAATGAGCATAGGGACAGAGCACACCAACAAGCATCTGCTTCATGCTAAGATTCCTCTGACTACTGCTTTAAAGCAGCAAAAATAACAAGTGATGTTCATTAGATTTTATTTGTTGAAGAAAACATGTTAGCACATAAGCCTTAACTTGCCATGGAGCTCATTTCCTTCAACACTCCAGTGGAAATAATCCCCCCCTTTTTTAAGGTTATGCCATCTTCTTCCTTGGGCCACTGGAACATGTCAGCCCTGCAGCACTCTTTGTGGGCGCTCACTTCATTTTGAAAGGTGACATTGAGGTGCAAAACAACATGACTCACCTCTAATTAAGTATGAGCTGTGAGATGAGACCATCACAATGACTCAGAGTGAGTGCAGATATCACTGTCCTGTTTCCTTCATTAGATTCCCTCACCACATATTGGACTCCTTATCATTCCAGTTTCAATACTTTGCATGCATGTAGAAAAAATATAAAAATAACTCGTGAGATTTAGCAACCACAGCTCTTTTCAACAATGTTGTTCTGTGCCTGTGTTGGGCCCACTGGTCACATTTACAGGAACAAGCAGTCACCAGGGCACAGGCTCATTATGAAGTTATTGGACGCTGGATTTTGCTGACTAATGCGTGACTTAAATGTTCCTCCCACCTGTTCTATTGTTGGATGAAAATTGATTTACTTTGAGCTGAAATTTTCGACTCGACAGCATGTTTGAAACTTGGTAGGAGCTTTAATGCAAGCGTGTAAAATGTAGTGGGCAGATTAGTGGTCTTTTAGCAGCAGATGGAAAGCTGCAGAACTTAAAACATGGTTGTAAATCAGGTCTCTCAGTAAAATTGCAGAGATCACCAGCCCTTTGTGAGGCCTCCCTTATTAGCCAAACTATCCACACCTCTGACAAATTTTTAGTTTCATTGAAAGACAATATAATCAAGTTAGCAAATTAACAAAATCGAATCTGTTCTGAAAAAGGATGAGGACGTCCAGCTCCTGTGACTGTTTGCTCTCTAAGTCCTGCAAATAAATCGAGGCACTCCCAATAATCTAGTTATAAACTCCCCCTTGGAGCGCTTGTCATATTATCTGACATGACAAATAGATCTGAGCCCAGGCATCTGACTCTCACCCCCTCCCTCTCTCTTACCCTTTTTCCTCCCTCAAGTCATTTTTCCCACCCCTACTTTTCCTCCTCTCCTCTCCCTTCTGCTCTCCTGAGAGATCCTCAGAGGTATCACCTCTGAATACTAAAAGCAGGAGCAGAGTTGCACCGTATGCTTGGCTCTGACATTCACGTGGGATTGGTTGTGATGAGCTGGGCAAATTCTGCCTTAGTTAGCCGTCCATCATCTGTCCAGGAACGACTGCGGGACACCAGAGAATGTTTGTTTGCCACCTGATAGGGGTCCTGTACATTTTGTGGCAGTGATGGAGTAGTTGTCAGCATCCCAGCATGTGTGAGTGTCAGATACAGGGGTGTGTTTAAGTGTGTGTGGTAGTGGCTAAAGGATAGTGGCATACTCTCACTCCCAAGTTGTCTATTATGTTTCTGAACACTTATTGTTTTGATTTGCACAACACATTATCAGCAGTGTACACACATTTTACTGCATACGACAACTTCCCTGAATGCAAATCTACTTTTTTGCCCCTTTCCCCTCTCCTCAAGTTGTCACTGTCAACTTTTGAATACAACAGTGCACAAGCTATCCCTGTCTTGCCGGTGTTATGCATGCAGGGTTTAAAGCTCAAATTTTTTCTGTATAGGAAAGAGGTTTTGATCTGCCTGAGTATGCTGGTCACTGGTCATGGCCATGATTCTTCCGTCATGCTTTGCGTCCATTAAAAATGGTCAAAAAGAAACTCAATATTTCTCTCTTGCAAGCCAGAAACTTGGGTCTCTAAAGATTGAATCCATACTAGTAAATCCAATAGTGAGCATCTTTTTGACCATTTTTAATCCATTTTCAGTCATTTTTGCTGCTAGCTTGGCATTGGCCACCATATTGTTTGCTGACAATGGTTGTCAGATGACAACCAATGGTAGACTGTTCCTTTGTCGCGTCATACTTTGCCAAATGTTGTATCAGTGGAGATGGCCCATTATTTTTTTCACTTTCTAGTCCCCAAGAGATGAGAGCACAAGTTTGTTCAAAAAAGTGTTTACTGTGTGTCACGCATAAAAATCTTTGAGTTTTAATTTCTTTTTAGTTTTTTCTTTTGTCTTTATAGTCCCATAATTTTTCTGTAAAATTAAAGTGACATTACTGCATCACACATATTCTTAAAGCCCAGGTATCCTGAAAAAAGGCATTTTTAAAGCTTGAATTTGCACCACAGAGTTGATGTTTTACAAGCTTTTTGGCACAGTAAGTCCAGGTGAGACCAAATGGTTAGAAAATAGCTTATATCACAAAGGGTTAACCATAGCGATGTTCCTTTATGTGTCAGATTTCTTAACAAAAGGATATCTGATAACAGAGGCTAACCAGCTAATCTAAAGGCAAAAAAATGCTCAGAAAATAGTCAGAAATGACCACAGTTTGTTTCAAATTAAGGTCATGTAAGGTCAGGTTTAGGAGCATATACCAGTTCAGCACTTTGCAGAACAAACCTTTGCTCTGTACCGCTCCAGCCTCCTGATGGCAATCATCCAGGCCTGCACCAGGCCCATGCCCCATCCCTCCATATATCCCTCTGGTCAGTTATTCAGAATTGCCAGTGATTAAGTACTGTTATGATATTTGCTAGGTGCAGCTAGTGTAGGCAGTGCCAGCCCTGCTAACATCCATCCATGAGCTGAATGTGGTTATGCATTTTTTTAGGAGATATCCCAGTTTAACCTGATACAGCCAAGGTACATGTTTATCTCAGTTTTCTTTATGAAGCACAGCCATATCTGCTGCCTCTATGAGATGCTACACTGTGTTTGTTTACATCAGAGTAGTAGGGCGAGGGGAACAGGTCCATTAACTGGGGCCTCAGTTGGCTATGGCTAATGCCCTGGCTAGTAGGGGTGGCTGCATTGCAGTTTGAGCATAACATTTGAAAAAAATATTTAGAATCCATTTAACCGACTGGGTGCCAACCAGCGAGGGTGATGACCTTTAACTGTTCAGTCTAGTGAGTGCACTCATCCTCACATTTCACAGCCAAAAATATCACTTGCTGAAAATCTTTGCCAATGAACATTTAAATAAAGGCTGTTTTAGCAACCCTGCTCTTGTATAAGACACTACAGGAGTGTCTTGATTTTCAGTTTTTGAAAACACAGGTCCACTGACCATGCTGCTGTATTTGTTGAGATGTCGATGGAAACCTGTTGTGTACAGACAGACAGAAAAAACTCAAATTGGCACTGACTGTTCTTTCACAGCATACACCTACTTCTATTCAGCAGTGCTTTGACATGTCTCATACAACCCCACGGTGATGATGGTGATGTGTCCTGCAGCCAGAGTGTCCAGCCTTGTTTGCCCTCTGGCCTCAGGAGCAGCGGTGATGTGTGTTCAAGCTCATAACTGATTAGACCGAATGCCGGTGTGAATTTATGGCTGCCAAGCTCTGACTCATCATGGCAGGATCATTTTTACAGCTGCTCTTTTATCATTCGTGTTAGCTGTAAGGATGGACTTTTTAGCAAAGACTGGTGATGTGGAAGGATTTTGATAACCTCTTTTGGTTGCAGAAGACAGGACGACTTGGAACATGATTGAAACTTCATATTTTTTTTTAACATTTTATGTTCAAGACATTTGAGAAGGAAATATGAAAGGCATGCTCCATGTGTGAGGCAGTTAGGGTGACAACCAACCAAAAACAAGACCTTACTTTAGCTTGAACTGTCAACTCTAGATGCTTCAACTGAAAGAGAATGAATATGTAATGAATCTGGTGCACTCTCTTTGGAGATTATGCAAAGAGAACTTTCATCATCTACAACCTTATTGCCAAAAAAGTTGGTACACTGTGGAAAATGTAAAAAACAAAAGAATGCAATGATTTACACATCTAACAAACTCATATCGTATTCACAGTTGAATATAAACAACCTGTGAAATGTTGAAACTGAGACATTTTACCTTTTCATGAAACAATATTACCTCATTTTGAATTTGATGGCAGTAACACGTCTCAAAAAAGTAGAGATGAGACAACAAAAGACTGGAAAGTAAATTGCACTCATGAAAAACAGATTGGGAAGGATTTTGCAGCCAAGCAGGATAATTGACAACAGGTCAATAACATGATTGGGTATAAAAGGAGCTTTTAAGAGGTTAAGAGACTCTCAGAAGATGAGCAGAGGTTCTCCAATCTTTGAAAAATTTTGGAGAAATCTATTTGTGCAGGGGACAAAGGCAATGATCAATACTGGTTGCTTTTGATCTTTGGGCCCTCAGGCAGCGCTGTATCAAAAACAGGCATGATTTTGTACTGGAAACCCCCCCATGGGCTCAGGAACACTTCCAGAAGTCATTGTCTAGTGTCAACACTGTTCACCATACCATCAGAGAAATGCAAGTTAAAGCTTGTATCATGCAAAGATGAAGCCATGTGTGATCACAATCCTGAAACACAGCTGTCTACCCTGGGCCAAGGCTCATTTAAAATGAAATGAGGCAAAATGGAAATCTGTTCTGTGGTTGGATGAATCAAAATTTGAAATTCTTTTAGGAACCCATGGATGCTGAGTCCTGAGGACTAAAGAGGAGAGGGACCATCCAGCTTGTTATCAGTGCACAGTTCAAAAGCCTGAATCCCTGATGGTATGAGGATTATTAGTTCCTATGGAGCAGGCAGCTTACACATCTGGAAAGGCACTATCAGTGCTGACAAATATAAAGCAACAAAAGCTCCCATCCAGACAGCGTCTCTTTCAGGGGATGCATTGCATATTTCGGCAAGAAAATGCTAAACCACATTCCGTGTCCATCACAACAGCATGGCTTCACAGAAGAAGAGTCCAGATGCTGAATTGGCCTGCCTGCAGTCCAGACTTTTCACCTATAGAAAACATTTGGCGCATCATAAACACAAATATCCAGTTAGAAGACACAAGACTGTTGAGCAGCTATAATCCAACATCAGACAAGAATGGGACAACATTCCTCTCCCACCTCCAGCAACTGGTCCCCTCACTTCACAGACGTTTACATACGGTTGTTAAAAGAAGAGAGGATGCTACACAATGGTAAGCATGGCCTTGTCCCTACTTTTTTTGTGTTGCTGCCATCAAATTCAAAATGAGCTTATTTTTTTCATGAAATGTCAGTTTCAACATCTGATATGTTGTTAACTACTGTTAATAAGATGTGGGTTGATGATATTTGCAAATCACTGCATTCTGTTTTCATTTACATTTTACACAGCACCCCAACTTTTTGGAACTGGGAACATTGAAAAACTTAGAATTTAAATGCATGAAGTTAATCTTGAAGTTTTCCTTATTGGAAAAAAAGATCAGTGGAAATATCTTAGCAGAATTGTTAGCTTGAAGAACAATCATTCCAAGCTTGTTAACTTCTCTTTTCTAGTTTTTTTTCTTTCTGAGAACATCAGTCAGAACCGCCTCCTTTAAATCTGAGAGAAACCCAAAGGTCTCCCGCTGTGTGACAAGCAGCAAAGTCACAATCCACGCTGCGTTTTCGAGCAACTCGAGTCTAATTTTAGAGCGGTGCAAAATTAATGACATTTTTTTTTTTCAACAACCATAATGAAAATCATACACTGAGACTGGAGTTTCTTTCTGAATTTATTACAGTGCAGTGACAGACTTTGAAAAATAGCACAGAAAAATATGGAATGATTTGGTCTGTCTGGCAAAAAGAGTTATTCAGCTAATGTCATGAATTTCACGTAATTCCTGTGCATTCTTTGCAGGTGTCAGTTGGAAATGATGACAAGAAACAGAAGAAAAAAACACATTACTTCTGAAACAGAGAAAGGACTCAACACAGCCTCAGCATGTCTATGAATTATAATATTGTATAAACACAAGCTGACTGTTAAACATGCAAAAATAAGCCTTATTGTCTTTGCAAAAGGTTTAGATTGAGTAACTCCATGCATATCAAAGGAGATGGCTTGTCTTTTATTTGTGTGTATTTAACGATGCAGATGAAGGTCCTGAAAAGTGGCTCAGCGATCACTGATATTAACATGGAGATCCCCAAGCTGTGTGACTCCCAGCCTGCCCTCATGAATGGCTTTATGAAAATGCCACCTTGTGACATATTTGAACTATTCAGCTAGATAACTGTGTCGCTTACGGCTCTTGTGTTAAAAGGCAGCATGCTGTCCCAATGGTACTCATCTTAGGAGCAGAGAGAGCGAGAGACACGAAGGCAGGGAAGGAGAGGTAGAGGACGGGGAGTCCGACTGAATCGAACAGAGATAGAATGGGTAAAAGCCGATTTGGGAAAGGTGAAGAGGAAGGCATGAGACGAAGGGGACCTCACCGTGGGGGTAATGGCTCGAACTGAGGGATAATCACATTCAGAGAGGAGCCGGTGCTGCTGTGTAATGCCGCGGGAGGCAGAGCCAATCAAAGAGCGGCTTTCTTTGACCTCAGACCTCGCTCCTGTTCACATCTGACATGTCAATCAAGAACAGAGAGAGAACGTGCAGACTCTGATGTGTCTCCCATCTGAACCAGCTGGTGTTGCTATGGGTTCCATTGATTTCAAAAGCAGACATATGATATCTTCATTGATTCTCTTCTTCTGCTATAAATTCCATCTGGCATCCATCAACAACTTCAATGCAGCGCTAATTGCAGTGACCTTAGCAACATCGCTCTCCACTCCTACCTCTGCTACAGTCTAATCTTACTGTTTTTTCACGCCAGAAGCACTTGGCAGTCTGACTGCTACCAGCTGCTATCATCATTAGATAACCATCACTACATGGTGTAAATTTCAAGCAAGTCATAAATATCAACATCACTTGAGATGCAGCATGCACGTGCTCCTTCTGTTGCTCCCTCATGTATGAACAAACATTTGAATTCAGTCTGCATAACAATGTGCCGGTCACAAGGAGCTCTCTTTTTCTGGCCATATTGTTGGCGTCCAGGTGAAGGCGCTGCAGTGGGTGGAGGTGAGCTGCAGAAGAACGCAGCACTCAGGCGTGGAGGAGTTCTTCCTTTAAAGGCTTTTGTTGGCCATGACAGTGTGTTGAGAAATCACAATCTGCTCTGTAGTGTTAAACAGGCAGGGACACAGACCTGCTGCTGTGGGGGGCTGTTTCTACAGTTTCTTTTCTTTTAAAATAATTAAACTGAAAAACAAAATTGGACAAATACTGGGAATAAAAAAGACAGTTACATGCCTGACTTTAAGCTCCTATGACAAACTTTTGTTTGTGTTGATATTGGTGCCCCCTGTGGACAGTGTCAGTTCTCAGTTGTCAGGTCTCATCTCTTAACTGATTTTGTCCTGTAAGCTTGGAGGTAGTAAATCTAATCCTTTAAAAATAGTTCAATATATCACCAATCAAAAATTTTTGTACTAGTAAATGTTTTGAAAAAGTTTTTTTTAGGGTTAACTAGGTGTTAGTGCTGCACAATTTGTTAATAATGTGTGATTATACTGCACAATATTAGGATTGTGATAATGATGAAATACATAAATGCTATCTGGGGTCTACCTGCTTAATTATGATAGAAAAAGCAGATAATAATGATAACTTTATAGTGTGTTCCGTACAGTAGCAATAATAGCAAAACACGATTCTTCCAAGGGATTACTAAAGTGATTTAGCGTCAACAGTGGTTGTTCTGAAATAAATATTTGCTGCCATAAATACTGCTTCATTTTTGTTAACTCAATAAAGTTAAATGAGCTGAATGTTTAAATAATATTTTCTGTAATGCTCTGTACCTGTTGCTTCGGTTGTGGTACTAATTACGTGACAAAGTTAAATATATGTTTTTAACAACAGTGTTTTAAACATGCTGTTCACTGTTTAAGTGCATTTGGGATGTAATTCTTTCAATATTAATTCATCATTAATTCAAAACTTGACATTTACCAAACTGAACAGCTGACAACTTCAGTCATGGATAATTTTATTTAATACAATTCCCACATTTTAAGAGGGATTGGTTGGTGGAATAAGGATTTCAGCAACCCCACAAACTAGAAATCTTATCTGAAGGTGGTGTCCAAACTCATTTAACAAAACGTGATCGTTTATTACTATACTGATATGAAGCTAGTAGAGTTAGCTAAATATGCTTGTCTAGGTTATCCGAGGTAATGTCGTCACTTTGTACTCTTTAGTATAGGGCAGAGAAATAATAATATTGTCCTGAGTGAGGTGAAGCAGTCGAAAGTTACATATTTTAATGTCCAAACTGCTCTAAAAATAAGGTTTCACATCTCGTATTCAATGCAAAGTCCCATTTTGATAGAAGGGACCGGAAGTTGCGCCCATATTTCACGCAAAGAATCATGGGGACTAGGAATAAGGTGTATATATATAAATTTTCCCTTCTTTGAAAAAATAGGCACATGGTACTTGCACTATTGTAAACTTCAAGACCTTTCTATTGGCATTTTTGTAAACGTTTCAAGTACCACTTAACACAAAAATAATTGCATTCTTTTATGTGATAATGTAATTGTACAGCCTGACACTGCAATAAGATGAATTGTGGAGCACAATTAGGTATGAAACAAGTACTTTATGATGTTAGCAATGGTGATATTCACACGGTTAACAATGCTGTTCAAAATGTAATCATCAGTAAAACTGTTTTAATAACTACACTTTGAAAATATCCCTTTAAATATTGTCTAGACTGTCTCCTTCACACAGGCAATACCGCTAAATATTTCAGCTGACACCTAGCCCTGTCAGTGGTCAGGGATTAAAATTACCATAAGAAAATCATCAGTCATGTGGCTGAAGGTCTCTTCTCCTTTCTTTGATGATGAAGAGACATCAGTATGGATTTCTATGTGTTTTTCATGTCCACTGAAAACTCCCCTGCTACTCATTGTAGCTTTAAACTTTTGTATGCTCTTTTACAAGGTGTGCAACAGGCATCCGAACCACTAGAATGCAACAAGTAGAGTGATTTTATGGCTGCTCTTAATCTGTTTGGATTGGCTTTAACAGACCAAACAGATTAGGAGTCTTTTGCAGAGTTAGTGGTTCATTTGTGCTGGTATAAAAGCTGTCTAACTAACCCTGGTGCGGTCTCATGCCACCTTTGTTCTGAGTCTGTTGCAGCTCAGTTGTAGTGAGAGCATGAACTGATCTTGATCCAACCTAATTACAGGAAGCGTTGCACTTTTGTGGATTGAACCAGCTACTGTAGCCAGTGTAGCATGCATTAAAAACCACAGGTAGACATTAAGGAGCTTCAGAGGCAGGAGTTTTTCCTGATGCACTCATCAAACTGCAGTTTATTTGAGAAATACTATGAAAGTCATTGATGTTCAGTCTTTTCCCACACAGACTGTCCCCAGACATCACTCCCAGATTGGCATATATTAACAATTTATTGATTTATTTTTGGAGAAATGACATGAACCAAGATCAATTATTAAACGCTCACTGTCTGCCTGCTCTGCCACTCACTTTGATAAACACCAGGTCTGTGCTATGGAGCAGCTTATTACATCCTTCATGTAACGCCCATTCATGGTTGTTTTCTGGATCTCTACTGATAAAAGTTATTTTTTAGTTGTTGTTAGTAAATCCAGCTGTTTGGACATGATGTCATTTAGTAATGATACCATGTTGATTAAAGGTCCCATATGATTCAAAATACACTTTTTCTGGCTTTCAAACAAAAATATGTGTCCCTGGCCTGTCCACAATCCCCCCAAGTACCAGAAAAAAACAATTCCCTACCCCCCTCTCTTTTGCCACCTTTCAGAAAATGTGTGCTGAAACAAGCTGTTCTCAGATTTTCCCCTCATGATGTCATGTGGGGAGTTAGCAGCGCCCCTAGGTTCGTTTGGCCCTTCCCGCTTGAAAGAAAGGTCTGTCCTACTCTCCTAATCAGGGGAGCCACATCCACTTCTTCAGAGGGGCAGAGTCAGACAGCTCAGTAGCATTAAAAGCCACAGACACAGAAACAGCTTGTTCTGAGCAGGGCAGAGGGGTTTTCAGACATACAAAAATCTAATACTGGAGTGTTTTTCAGCAACAAATTTTACATGCATGTTTTGGGGACCTTGAGACCATTATAAACTTGTCTTAAAGGGTTAAAATACGTGAACTTAAAGATTGTTTTGGTGTCTTACTTAATTTGCAAGGGAATAGAGTTTCACCACTCACATAATTTTATGTCATTGTATTTATCTAAGATTTATTTGTGACTCAGAATTATTAGTGCCATTTGTACTTCTCTCAGGCTTGAGTATTGAAGTCACACATTGTTCTTCATGTGTTTGTATTCATAAAACACATGAAATTCTGACCAGTATGAGAGCATTTTCATCATGAATCACTCATTTTGGTCCATTTGTGAATGCCCCCATGTGAACACAAACTAAAATTGAGGTAATCATGCACAAATTGGTCCATGAGTCAGAACAGCACAAACATGCTATATGTATGAAAACATTCTCAGTTACTTTTTTATAATGCTGCAAAGAAGTGTAATCTGGTTTGTTTGACAACAATCCTCCCTCCAAAAAATGACCTATTACTGCTATTTAAAGTATAAATAATGCATAGAGACAAATGGAAATTTGTGGATTTGCCAATCAGTTGATTTTTTTTCATTGAAATTGAATGTAAACAAAAACAATTCTTCAACATTTAACCTAAAATACAAAACATTAAATGGTTTCAGCCTCCAGATGTGAGGACTAAAAGCTTTTCATTTTCCTGAAATGACAGCACATGCTTCATGGTCAAAAAACTGAGATTAGCTACAGTGTGTGCAGCTGATTCAGGCTGCAAGTGTGCTACAGTAGAGGTTAACAGATGGTCAATTAACTTGGGTAACCTCCCTCACACACTCCCTAAGTGGTAGGGGGTCTTTGTCTGTCCAGTACTGTAATTTTCTGAAACTGTTAATTCAGATCCACTTCACACTGTAATTCTCAGTGGAGCCAAGGTTTTTACGTTCTCCTTCCAGCTCACCAAAAAAATGTGCATTTAAATTTATTCTTTGGACAGCTATTTCAGGATGCCAGTGTTTAAAGAAAAATTGGATTTTCTCCCTTTCTTTGACATTTGTCCGTTCACTCGGCCTTTGACCATTCAGTCAGATAGCTTTTTTTTCTCAAACCACATTTCTCTGTGAATCAGCACACTTTTATTGGTAATAGAAGTTTGCAAGTTGCAGCTTTGGAGGACTTTTTAAGGGTGATTCCCCCCATTTTCAGCTCCCTTCAGCCCCCCCCCCCCAGTAAAGACTTTTCAGCTCCACTAACAGAAAAGATAAGGAGGAAAACCAAGCATCAAACTTTATCAGATGTTTTGAAAAACCTATTCCTAGTCTAGTAGATTTAACATGTCAGTGATTTAACTGTTGATCTTGATTGATGGAAGCTTTCCGCATCAAAAAACAATCCAGATATTCTAACGAGTTGTCTGTTTGCTGATGCTAAATCGACTTTCAAATTCTGGATGGTTATGCAAAGCTGAGATTGGTCTTCAGCCTTCATTCTGAATGCACGGCAGACAGAAGAAGCGTCAATTTCCCATTATGCTTCTGATGAAAGCTTACGAAGCAGCACATGACTGTGAATCCACTGCAGCGAGTCGGCCTTTTATCATCGTCCCCAGATCTGCTGTAACGCAAGGTCAGGTTTAAAGGAGCTGCTCTGGTGCCACTGTCTGTTTACCTCATATATCTTCAGAGCAGACAGGGAGCTTTGCTCTAAACCTGTCACTTAGTACTTTTAGTGTGTTTACTTGGACTTTTACTCCACCTGTGATGGCTCTATCACACTAGCCTACTCTCATTTTTCACTTTTTTTTTACTCACAGTGTAGAGCTTGAAATGTCTGCATGACTCAAAACATTTATGTAAGACGTGTGTAGTAGAGCCAACACAAACAGACTGTTATAGTGTTACAGTGTACTCTGGATAAATCATTAATCTGGACTAAGTGGAACAGAAAAGTGTGGAAATACACACCACTCACGTGGAAAAGAGGGTTTGGTGTTGAAAATGGTATTCGACAGTTAAACTTGTCACTCTCTCTGCTGTTAACACAGGATATGAAATTCTCTGCAGCAATGATGTTTCCCTGCAGGGGAGGATGCTGGAGCTTTTTACTCTGCACAAAAGTAAAGTTGTTTCGATAATGGAACCAGTGGTGGAAATGCTTCCTGTGCAGCCTTAAACGCAGGATTACATATTCAACAGTATGCCAGTCAATGCACAGGCCTGATAACATCATTTATTTGCCCTTTAAAGACTTATTATTTCTCTGCAAATTGGTTTGACAGTACCCTATTCAGTGTCAAAAACATTAAAGTGACTTCTCCTTTATTATAGAATTTTTAATTAATTGTTTTGGGGCTTTTTGTCTTTATTTGACAGGACAGCTTGAGAGAGAGAGCAAAAATAGCAGCAGGACTTGGAGTGCAACCTGCTATCAGTGCAAAGAGGACAATAACCTCCATGCATGAGACATCTACATAGCTAAACCACTGTCCCAAAGTCATTTTTAAGCTGAAACTTCTATAAGAAATACTTTATAATACTTGCTGAATTACAAAGTGAAACCATACCCATCTGTATAGCCTAGCTTCTCCAAGTGCTTCCTGTTTGAAGGGTTAAAACTCACTGAAATCACTGGAGGTTAGTGCCACTACTATTGCCAAGTCCCTTTTACAACCCAACTTCATAAATACTGCAATATCCCTTTAATGTTAGCACTACTGCCATCTCAAAGAAATCTTAATTTGCAAATAACAGTAATAAATACTATCTGCATTTTCTTGATTATGCTGTTTGATTTTTATCTTACAATCTGTACATGACTGTGTCAATGATGTAACTGGTTAGAAATTAAAGATGCAATGGGGCTTAAAATATCCTGAGAGGATCTTTAAAAAGGTCTGAAAAAGTATCCACCAAACTGTAAACGATAAATGTTAACTTGGGCAGTGTGCCTGTATACTGAGTGAGCTCAGGGGGTGGTCAGTCATCTCCATTTTAAACAAAATCAATAGGGGCTCAGATAGCCTCGAGATCATGTCTCTTGCACAGAGACTAGAATCCCTCAAGCAGGTGGCCCAGGTTCAAGTCTGACTGGACAGAATTTCTTTTGCTATCCACTGATCTGTCCATTTCAAGACAAAAATATATGACTTTATTAAAAAGATCATTTTAGATATAGAAACCGTAAACTAATCCATCAACAAAAATAAGCTAACATAAGTGTTGGGTTGGCTCTAGCTCTTAAGGACTTGGTGTCTAAAGTAATGCTGGGCAATTATTTAATCGCATAAAAAGCAATTATTTCTGTTTATAGTGGTACTTGAAAGGTTTACAAAAATGCCTCCAGAAAGTCTTTACAATACAAACACTATTGCACTTTGCAGAAGTAACTAAAATGATCGCAATATTATCTGGTATAATCATAACAGCACATTGTTACCAAATTATGCATCACTAGTTATAACCAAAGCTTTAGTGAAACGTATTCTTTATAGTGTGAACATGCTTAATAACTGTCACCAATGGAACAATTAGTAGTAATGAAATACTACTAATTAATGACCTGAAATCAGCTCTTCTTTATCATTCTGTGTAGTATTTGCTGGTTTAAAGCTGAGCACAACTAATAGTGAAAGCTACTATTTTGGAGCAGTACAGAAAACTTGATTTCCTCTAAAGAAAATCATCTTTTGGGGGCTTTTAAATTATGATATCAGTTTGATGCATATTGACCTACTTGCAGCTATCTCCACTCCTATTGTGGGTTGTTCCAAGACTTTTTGGGTGTCTAGTGTTTCCCTCAGAACAATGCTGTACCTGAGTGGCTAAGTTGCCCTGGAGTTGGTGTTGTACCCTGTTTACTATGAATGCAGTCACACAGTCGTCACAGACAACTTTAATTTTCTCCATATTCTCTTAAGCACATGTAGACAGATGCACATGAGCGGGCGCACACACCAACCTCTTAGCATTTTGTTTCGCCACACATCATTCTCACTGGATATTGCGTTATCACATCAGGTGATTGGTGTGAGGAGGCTTTTGATGATGACACATATCACAATCATCTTCCTAAGAGTGCAGAACAGCATTGAGAGCAAGCAGCTGCAGAAAATCATTTCAACGCAGGCATAAGAACGTGAAGTTTCAGTTTCAACATCAGAAGTTGAACCTCAGTCAGTGTGTTAACTGTGGGGATGTACCAGCAGAATTCTTTCTTTTGTATTTTCTACCTTTCAACAGGTGCATACAATCGCAATTATCATTAAATCAAGTGTATATGGTACACTCTTAATACCTAATTTTTCATCCATTTCATCTTAAACACCAGTGCTTCCCAAAGTGTTGGTCAGAGCCCCCCTGGTTGACCCCAAAGGTACTGAAAATGGGCCGCAAGGAGTGTTTTACAATAACTTCTTTCTTTTTTTTTTTCTTTTTTTTTTTTTTTACTTTTTTGTCTGATGTATGGTACTGGTGTCATGGTTTAACTGGTGTGGGATTGATAGGTGACACTCTGTTAACCATTCTACTATGCCACTTGCTTCCTGGTTTTGATAATTTATCAGTACCTTTGAAGACTTTAATGCTACAAGGACAGAGTTTGCTGAGCCATTGAGATTGCTGACAGAGATAAATGCTGCAAAAGAAAACGTGTATTTAAGGGACTGATCAGATGCCTAATCAAAGCAAATTTAATGGCAGTGGCTTATTAACTGTACTTTGTGACCCTCACAAATACTTCCAGTGTAATGTTAATGTATCTTAAAGCTAAGGAATCAAAATGAATTTCCCTGTTAATAAACCAGAAATATGGTAAATAAACAGCAAATATTTGAGTCTCATAGTAAGGTTGTATAAGTTTTTTCGGGGGTCCCAGAAGATATTGGGAAGCAGCATACTAGAGTTTGGGAAGGCAGTTTTACACTAATCAGACCAATATACATGGAGAACAATTTCCACATGGCTTCAAGAAGATTCTGGACCACCATCCAGCGTCTCAGGAGGGGGAAGCAGTGTGTTGTCAACACCTTGTATGGTGGAGATGGTGCGCCGTTGACCTCGACTCGGGACGTTGTGGTTGGTGGAAGGAATACTTCGAAGACCTCCTCAATCCCATCGACACGCCTTCCGATGAGGAAGCAGAGTCTGGGGACTCGGGTGTGGGCTCTTCTATCTCTGAGGCCGAGGTCGCAGAGGTGGTCAAAAAGCTCCTCGGTGGCAGGGTCCCGGGGGTGGAGAGATCTGCCCTAAGTTCCTCAAGGCTCTGGATGTTGTAGGGCTGTCTTGGCTGACATGCCTTTGCAACATTGCATTGACATCAGGGACAGTGCCCCTGGACTGGCAGACTGGGGTGGTGGTTCCCCTCTTTAAGAAGGGGGACATGAGGGTGTGTTCCAATTATAGGGGGATCACACTTCTCAGCCTCCCCGGTAAGGTCTATTCGGGGGTCCTGGAGAAGAGGGTCCGTCGGATAGACGATCCTCAGATTCAGGAGGAGCAATGTGGTTTCTGTCCTGGTCGTGGAACAGTGGGCCAGCTCTACACTCTCAGTAGGGTCCTAGAGGGTGCATGGGAGTTTGCCCAACCAGTCTACATGTGTTTTCTGGACCTGGAGAAGGCATTTGACGGTGTCCCGCAAGGAATCCTGTGGAGGGTGCTCTGGAAGTATGGGGTGCCAGACCCCCTGATGAGGGCGGTTCGGTCCCTGTATGACCAGTGCCAGAGCTTGGTCCACATTGCCGGAAGTAAGTAAGACTCGTTCCTGGTGCAGGTTGGCTGAAATGAGTTTCCTCTGTAGGGTGTCTGGGCTTTCTCTTAGAGATAGGGTGAGAAGCTCAGCCATCCTGGAGAGACTCGGAGTAGAGCCGCTGCTCCTCCGTGTTGAGAGGAGCCAGATGAGGTGGCTCGGGCACCTGGTCCGGATGCCTCCTGGATGCCTCCCTGGTGAGGTGTTCTGTGCAAGTCCCACTGGAAGGAGGCCCCCGGGAAGACCCAGAACATGCTGGAGAGACTGTGTCACTCGGCTGGCCTGGGAACGCCTTGGGATCCCCGGGAAGAGCTGGACGAAGTGGCCGGAAAGAGAGAAGTCTGGGCTTCCCGGCTTAGGCTGCTGCACCCGCGACCCGATCCGGATAAGCGGAAGAAGATGGATGGATGGATTTATATTTAATAGGGATGATGCAGTTTAACATAGTTTCAGCACAGAACTAAAAGCTGATGTGCTGCACTGTGAGTTTATAGCTATTGCTAATTTCCAGCTCTTGCCCTTAGGTGGGCCTCAATGTTAACACCATCATCCACTGCACACACTGTGATTGCACTGTGATACAAAGCCACAAAGACCAGTCTCATGGAGATAAATACCACAACTTTTCCTCCTCATTAGGTCATAATGCTGTGATGAAAGGAAACAGGGGGTTAACTGTTTGATCAAATAAACCTTGGAGGTACTAACTTTATTGAAAAGACACATGAAGGACAACAAGTGATAAGCAGAGTTGGGAGTGCAACTCACAGGCTTTGAGTCTGTCCCATAGTAATCACTGCAGGCTGAGAGTTCAGCTCAGCTCAGCTGTAATACTTCCTTATATAGTTGGTAGATGAGCAAACACCATACAGCAGAACAGATGGTGCTAAAAGAGAGACTCTGCTATGCATAAACTGCATGCTGTGGACTTTGCTGAACAAAATGAGAATTGTCATGCCGTAATGACAGTTGAAGCTGCCCCCAAGTCCCCCTTCCCCATCGGTAGGAAAATCAAAAAACAGCTATGGCTTCTATGCCATGGTGACTTCCATCCAGGGTTTAAAGGTATAGAAATGTGCAGAACTCTTAAGCATGTTTGGGCCAAACATTGAAGCTGAAATATTACATAGATGTGGTAGTAGGCCACCTGAGAACACCATGGGGCTGGAAGAAGAATTGACATTACCAGGGGCATGGGAAAATTGTTAAAAAAAAATAAAGTCCACAACTTAGGGACAGAGTGTAGCAGGGATGTAAGCATGGCCTCGGGTAATGCCTGGGCAGGTAGTATCCCAAGAGCCTGAAAACCGACAGCTGTCTGGCACATACATGCGTCAAGCTTGACTCTGGCTGCCCTGCCCCTCTTCTCCAGCCCAGGTTTGTGGCAAATCATGCCCCATGTTGAATCCTTAGCACCCTATATGCCTAGAGCATATGCCCATGACTGTTTATTTAGCAATAACACCCAGGAGGATATGAATATACATGGGCAGTTTGCCTTAGTATTGTCTACGTGTGGAGAACAGTGGGTGTCATGAAAACTGTATGGAAAACTGTATGTTATAGCTAGCCAGTTCTGTGCACAGAGCACTGCTGGAGTTTCATTTGTCAACAGTGTTCAGTCATACCATCATACTCCTTTTAATCTTTTTTTTTTTTTTAATGTTTTTTGTTTTGTGCTGTCATCTATCTACAACCTTTCAAGCTCTCCTACTGGGAGGAGGTAATATGCTGAGAACAATGTGCTATTTTTTAAAGTGGGTTGCCATAGCCAAACACCATTCTCATACAAAACAGCACAAAGGTGATCCACAATTTAATGAACCGCTCTTTAATATAGTTTAAACCAGAAAGAGAGCTGCGATAAGATAAGGCAAGATAAGTATGATCTTATCCATGCTCTCTTTCTGATTTAAACTATATTCTGGAGCGGTTCATTAAGTTGTGGATCACCTTTGTGCTGTTTTGTATGAGGATGGTGTTGTTTGGCTGCAGCAACCCACTTCAAAAAAATAGGACATTGTTCTCAGCATATTACTTCCTCCCAGCAGGGGAGCTTGTGGCTCTAACACTCAGAGTATCAGATATCGTTGGCCTCCGTTGAAAGGTGAGGACAGAATATTGTGTTGTGGAGAGAGGGACACTGCCGCTGGCCTCTGGCTCATTCTACCACAGCAGTATCTTGTGGTAAAAAGCCCGAGTGCAGAGCTTGTTTACTTGTTCTTTGTTTTTTTTTTCCATGTGCAGGCCGAGTCCATTGAATCCAACAATAACCTAAGAATATGAATGCCAGACTATTGATTGAGCGCTGCCTCGGAGCAAGTAATATCTTTGTGTGTTAGCCTTTTTTTGCGTGTGATATCTTTATTTTGTCTCCCTTTGTCTGCTTCTTTTGAATCAGTGCTGGAATCAGATTTATGAGGTATGCATGAATTATACAGGAGCATTAAGCATCCTTCTTGTCTGTATTTACATGTCTGCGTGTGCGTATGTATGTGTTTGTGTGGAAGAGAGAGCAGTGCAGAGTCGCTCCATTTCTCCCTGTTTTTGCAGTTTATGAGTGTTTGTGAGTGTCCGTGTGTGCGTGCTTGTGTGGCTATATGCATGTTCTGAGTAATGGGCTTTGTGCATCCTCTCTCGCTGACGGCCAGGATGTATCCATGGCAACGCCAGGTCGATCCTAGCTGTGAGCTGGTGAGAGGGACTTGAAAGAGAGCGTTAAACCTCTCCTCTCATCTGCCCTGCGCTCTTCTCACTCTGACCATGGCCAAATGCGTGGCCTTGTTGAAATCTCGGCCCCTGAGGTATGTATATAGTTTATTGTTAAAGTGACAGAAGAGCTTAAATATCACAATACTGCCACCTTTTGACCTGATGCAAAAATGTCCCCCCTTAAAACAGCTTTGTAGTGTTCATGCCCTATATCTGGCAAAGTTTAAGGTTCATCTAATGAAACAAATTAGCTCACCTGAAAGTTGTAGTAAGGTTTGATGTTCCATTTTTTTATTGGTAGGCATTTAAGGTCTTTTTTACAGTTTGAAGTTGAGAGATGGAGGATTTTTGTAAATAGAGAGTAACATGGGTAAATTTCAATCTAAGCTCGGTAAGTTAAGGACCCTAAGCCCTTAGGCCAACAGGGCACGTAATTGAAGGTATATTTACATCTGGATTGATTCAAATCCTTCAGGATAATATCCTCTTCAAAGGGTGTTATGATCAAATATGTTTCCTAGTTTTTTTAGGATATGCTTTTTAATTAGAAGCCCAAAGCATTTTTCTGAGTCCACAAAATAACTAAGTTTCATGACTCTTATTTTTAGCTTTTAATCCCTCTCTCCTGCAGTTTTAAAGCAACCTTACCGTGCTTAATTTTGTCGACAAATCTTGTGTTTCAGTCAAAACCTCATGCTAAGAATGAGACAATATGACACTGTTTGATTTTAACGACCAAAGTTACATAAAAATGAAGTTTTCGATGCAAGAAAAAAAGTGTCAGAAGTACTTTTGTCATCACTTTGGCCTTTTGACCCTCTCAAAATGCTGCCTTTCAAGTCTTTTGAAGCTTTGTCTTGGCAGTTTCAGCCCCAAGCAAGGACTCCAAGAGTACATGTGATGCTGCTGCCCCCTAGTGGATGTAAGTATACATGATGAGGCAGAATGGCATGATTTGAAGGCAATGAGTAATGACGTTGGAAGGATAAGGATGAAAAGGCATAAAATAGAAGATAAATGTGGAAGAATTTAGTCAGACAATCATGTTTGGTTTGAATTTATTGCTTTTGTAGAAAATATAGTTGCCATAACAAACACAGATTTATTACAACCCTGTGTGCTTTAATAAATCTATCCTGACAGTGTAATTAAGATATTTCCAC
Source organism: Cheilinus undulatus (assembly GCF_018320785.1). Taxonomy (NCBI): domain Eukaryota; kingdom Metazoa; phylum Chordata; class Actinopteri; order Labriformes; family Labridae; genus Cheilinus; species Cheilinus undulatus. The sequence goes on from NC_054867.1 coordinate 42,041,585, forward strand.
ACAAAGTACATTAACCTAATCATCTGATGTTATTTAGGGGTTCACTGCACTTCTCTGTGCTGTTCAGTTTCCTCCACAGCAGTTTCACAACTTGGCGTCTTGTGCCAAACCCAGGATGTTTGTGAATATTCATGCTTCCTCTCAGAAGGCTCGGAGAAACTACAGCCGGGGGAGCTCTGTGACCTTCTTGTTAGGTCAGGCTGGATGCCGGGGGCTATCTAGCGATCACTAATACATATTCAAGAACCAGAGGCTATCAGGCGCTGCTGTTAAACAGGCTCCAAGATAGATCCGGATCAAGGCCGTGCCACAACTCTTTTGTTTGTTCTCTTATCATCAGCAGTTTTTTTTTTCCTCCTCGTGATGGATAATCTTCACAGCTGCAGTTAGACACATATTGACCAAGTCTGCTGCCTTTCTCACCCTCTCTCTTGAAAACACGCTAGCGGCTTGTTACAGTTTAAAAGCCTGACACAATGGATCGTTTTCGTGGTAATGTGTTTTCTATTGGCATTACGAGTTTAATGTGGCTTTCCCCTTAGAGGTTGGTATCATTAGCTGCTGGTTTTTATTGTAAAGAGTGCTGTCATCTTCCTCTGAATACGTCTAACGTTTCATTATCTGGCACCATCATGTTTCTGAAAATAATCTCAGCAGTCTAATGGAGGCCGATCGATACAGATGGATCAGTCTCATACGTTTCCTTTTCATATCACAACCAACACCACCTCTGGGAATCTGCATTTATCTCCATATTCAATAATGAGAGGATCCATTTAAGATGTATGTTTTTTCTTCTCTCCACTGCTTGTACATATTTGGTGTCAGTTAATTCACTTTCCAGAGAAGTGCCCGCAGCTATGTGGAGGGTTTGTAATTTGTAAGAGATCTGTTTGTAAAATGAGCCATTAGACTGAAACAATGAGCAAATGGAGGGCCTGAATGAATTCCTTGACTGTGTGGTTGCTCTGTGGCAGCTTATCTCTCGATTAGGCATCACACATGACTTAACACACCCCCTCTTCTACTTAAAAATGCATAATGATTGCAGCTCCTCAGATAAAACCCATGTATTTGAAGATGTTTAAGATTCTGATGTGTTAATCCCCTCAAATTCACTCATCTGTAGTCATTTCAACAACACCTAGGTATTATTTGCATTTGATTACACAACTGTGCTGACATCATTGTGTTTTCGGGGGTGGACTGAGGTCAGGCCGGACGGTAAAATCAGCACAAATAAACAGCCTATTTTTTGCAACTTTGCACACTGGCTGCTCTTCTGTCTCATTTTCTCTCTTCCCCTGCGCCAAGCCTGGGTGTTTTTTCCTGTAAACGGTGAAACTCTGCTCCAGCACGGTGACCTGTAGCCGGGCCCTGTGGGAGTATATCGTGTCTCCTGTGCTCTTCATTGCCTCACCTCCTTTCCCCTCCTCCTCCTACTTCTTGTCTTCTTCTTCTGCTTTCTTTGGAAATTGCTCTAAGGGATGGATCTGCCCCCCAGACACAAGGGCAAACCAAGCCTAGTCAGTTTAACTCAGAGTAGATGTGAATGGTGGGGTATGAAGGTGTGATTTTCAGTGATGCTCTTTGCTACGGATGACTTTGTTTGAGTCTGTATTTTGTTGAATACCATCTCTAAGGGCTAACCTACCTTATGAAAGAATTAAGTTTTAAGTTTTTCTCATTGTTAAAGTTCTTGTGATCTAGAAATCTACCACAACTCTTTCCCTTGGATTCTGGACTCAAGGAAAGGTTTTCTTATTACTTAGTGATTGGGATACTCATCTTGCAACCATGCCTGTCCGGATCATGTGCACCATCTCCTTCTCTTCGGATGACGAGCCCCCTCGAGGATATGGCAAAGATGGCTTTGACGACCACTACAAACGCGTCAAGAAGAGTTATGATGACGGGGGCTCACAGGACTACCTGGATAGGTGTAGTCAAACTGAGGATTTTGATGACGAAGAGGACAACGTCAGTGAGGTGGATAACTTGGCCACTTTCTTCAGCGGTTGCTCCCTCCATGGCGCTAACCATGTCTTTGTAGAGGACAAGAAATTTGGCATTCGCGAAGGTCTTTGGGCAGTGGTCTTCACCTTAGCTTTGTCCGCCTTTTTGTTCCAGGTAGCTGACAGAGTCATTTACTATCTCCAGTATGACCGCATCACCATGCTGGATGAAAAAGTGGCCAACAACATGACCTTCCCGGCTGTCACCATATGCAACTACAACTTTGTTCGGAAGTCTCAGATGAGCTACAGCGACCTGATTTTCATGGGTCCTCTGCTGGGATTTGAAGAAGGGATGGCGCCGGGGTTCCCACTCGCACCAGAGCCGGATCGCCCACCGGGCTCTCGCTTCAGCCTGGATGAGTTCTACAATCGCACTCGCCACCGCATGGAGGACATGCTCCTGGAATGTAACTTCAGAGGCTTAGAGTGTGGACCAGAGAGCTTTAGAGAGGTAAGGTACACCAAGACCCCTTTGAAAGGAATATGCTTCAAATACTCACCAATGTTTGATCTTTTTGGGAACCGGCAGACATTAAATTAGAAATTCAGAGTGCAAGATGGCAATTCATACATCAAGAGCTAGTTCATTTGACAGTGACAGACTTCATCACTTGGACTGATGGGTTGTTGCATATGAGGATCTGCAGTTTAACTGCAGCTTAAGATTTGCAGTTGCTTGTTTTCAATGAGGAATACTTCTTGTGTAAGTCTAATGCCAGAAAAAAAGAGATTATGGAATGGGGAGGAAAAATGTTAAGGCAGAAACTGTCAATTCATTTGATGTTAGTCATGCATGGACTCCAATCACAAGTCATTGCTCTAAATCAAAATGTATTTACAATTCTCTGAATTAGAATTCACCAGTGCATGATGCCACCAGCAGCTATTTCATATTCCTCCAGAAGACATGCTGTTTTTGATAAAATGAAAATATTGACAGAATCATAAATTGTATGTAGGAGATTAGTTGATGTCATCAAGGTGTATCTCCTCTCCAAGGCATAAACTCGGACATCCAATTAAACCTAACATTAAGAATCATACTTTCATGCCTACAGAGCTCTTTACTATTGGCATGGCTGCTCTCAAGGGGTGGGGCTTTCTGCGGCCCAGTCCCACTGGGGGGCCCAAAGAGATAAGATAAATTGTCTATTGGGCTGCAACAACGAATCGATAAAATCGATAAAAATCAATAATTAAAAGTGTTGGCAACAAATTTGTGTATCGATTCGTTGTGTTGCGCAATTATGGCATCACTTGGTGTGGCGCTGAGCTGTTTACATCATGCACAGATGGCTGATAAAGTTTACTTTCGCTTAGTTTAGCTCTTCTCAGATTATATTCTGATGATTACTGAGTAGAACTGAGTAGACGTATCCATCATCAACCATGTCTCATGATGGAGGTGAGACTCTAGTGATCTAAAAATAGCTTGTCATAAAACCTCTGGCGGAACTTAAGTTTCATTTCTGCTATGATACAAGCGTGGGTAAAACCAATAGCGATGGACCGTCAGCCATTCATGTAATCCGTGATATTTGCCTCACTTTGTGTTCTAAATGTCTGCTAAAACAAGAGAGAAAGAAGGAGGAGCACTTGGGTGTGTGTGTGTCTGTTTATGTGTGACACAGGGGAGATAGTTTGTGTGTCCGTCCATGAGTGCGGGTCCGTCTGACAGCAAGCATGAACGAACTAGCGTTAGCTTGTTGAATACGTGAATGACAAATGTTTTTAAGTCATCATTATATCAATAACTTTAAGAGGCTGAGGCTTACCTGTGGCTCCTCTGGGATAAAAAAAAAGGCAAGAGGACGCAAAAAAAAGAAGAATCACAATACAAGAGTCTTTCATTCAAATCATATCCTCAGGCTGTTTTCATTAGTACGGTCTTGAAGTGTTCATGTATGTTTGTAAGGGGGAAGGCAAGGTTAAAAACATAAATTATTTTCATCACTTTCATTTTTTTAAATCATTTTTGGGGTGTTTATTTTGTGGTATGTTACAGTTCTTTAATTTGACAGAACTCATAAAAATGTAGTTTTCAATAGTTTTAAGAATATAGACATTTAATCTCTTAGATTATTTTGACAGCTTTGGAATTTCCATGTTCAATTTTTAGTTAAGTTAAGGGATTTACTGACTCCAGTGTTAAACAGTTAGCTAACTCCAAAGCTAGGCATGGAGACAAATGTTTGCCAGAGGTAGGCGCTAGTGCTACTGATCCAGCATGCGTGGGTTTGTATTATTAAATGAAGTCCAGGGAGGGCCGCTTCTGGGCCATTTCTGTAGGCAAGCCTGGGAATGGGTGGAAAATAACTGAGTCAGAAGAAAGTGTTTTTTAAAGTTCATTGTGTAAATAAAAGTGCTTGATCTAAATGTCTGAGCTGGAATTACAGTTAGCTCTGTTTTTAGATATGATATTGTATGATACACTTTATTGCCCCCTTGGGAAATTTGTCTTGGATTCAAAATGCTGCACATATAGCTGCCACCACAGTAATAAATTAACCGTCAAAACAACACAAGGGTAGCACATACAAATAATGAAGCACATACCAGTGGAAAACCTCAAATCACATGCATTTCACTGGCCCATAATGCACACGATTTGCACAGAAATATTAATATTGATAACAATGAGATAAGGATAAAATATGGCAAGTAATATTTTAAAAAGGTAAAAACAAGAGAAAAATAATACTGGTATGTTTTTGTACAACAAATACAGCCTCAAAAAGCATAATTCAAAACTTTATTCAAAGAGGGCACAAACAAGTTCCCAACCAATTTACATTTTGGGATTGTTGTATTGTACACCAGATGGTAAAAGTTTATACTCAGAGTGGAGAATGTGAGACAAATCAGACAATACTCTCTTTGCTTGCCTGAAAACAGGCTGCTTATTCTTTTCAAATGGGTGAGTTGGGACGGGAGCTTATTCTTCTGGGAGTGGAATGGGATGGGATGTTTTTTTTTTTTTTACTCTGGTTTGGGACTGGGACAGGATGAGACTATTTCTGTGGGAGTGGGATGGCACTGGAATGAATATTCTCTCCCATGTGACCCTTTACTACGGCGCTCACTGCTGTTTTATAACCCTCTGCCAATGTCAGTTTGGATCAAACCCAGTTCAGGTTGATGGGACTTTAAAAAGGAAACAGGCATTACAGAGGATAGGCAAGAGAATTTTCACACGTATTATTTCTGTCTGTGAGTAAACTGCTTCATCTGTACAGTAAAGGACAGACCGGTGTTAGTATAGTGTGATCTTTAAAGCAGTGAGTTTTTGCGTCTTTGTTTGGACATACATGTTTCTTAAATGCTGCGTGTGTGGACAGGATCATTTTTGAATATGGATGAGTAAAAAAACTCCAGTTTTAAAATAATTCGCCTACATGTGGACGAGAACTCCCACGCTGCCACTATTTTTCTCATGTTTGCCCATGAAAACAGATCAGAATTTGTCCAAAAGGTGATTTCCTCTGACCAATAAAACCAGTAAAGAACTCTTACCTTATTCAGCAATTCAAGGCAATGATAAGATTGACACAAAAGATGAGCATCTGTTTCTGACATCGGTTCATGCCACGCTATGTTAAACCCATGAATCAGTGCATCCCTAACTGTGAGCTGATTTAGTCTCTTTACAAACCCAAGTCAACGCTGTAAATAAAAAAGTTTTTGGAAGTCAACATGTCTTCTTCAATGAAACGATTGTTGATTTAAAGAGCAGAGCAGACAAGCAGACATTATGAAACCAACTCTCATTACTTTAAGTGGGATTCTTGGCATAGAGCTGATGTTTTTGAATGAAAACAGCACTGACAGTCTTTCTGCCCCTGCAGGAAAGCAAAGGCCAGACCATTGCCGGACTCAGATTTGCTGGATTTTTGTGTTTTTGATTATGTGTGTGCTGCCCAATGTTCCCTGGAGTGTGCACATCAGACAGCACACAAGTGGAATACTCAACTACCACCAAGTGTTGACAATCTACAGCTATTGGATTATTGATTTGCTTGACCTTTGCACAGTTATGGAATCATACGAGCCGACTGCTAATGGATGTGCTAAAGTTACACAAGCTGCAATTACATCAGTTTGTAAATCCATGTACGAGACACATAATTCTTATTTAGGCTGACTGTTTTACCAGATGCTATTGTTTATGTTCAATTTATTTTCATAATCCTCATCACTGCTGTATTATTTGTGGCAGTTTATGTTGAGGATTCAACGGAAAATGTTTCAGGAAACTAATTAGCAACATTTTTCATAATCAGCTGTTCATTCAAGTCCTTCATCTTGCAGAAAAAAAACAGAAAATCAAAGTTTTTGGGAAGTAATTAGCAACATTTTTTACACTATGCCACTCACTGCAGTTTTTTAGCAAAAAAAAGAAAAAAAACAACTTTTGTAGTTTCTGAATGTCTCTAACCAATGGTTTTCCTCGCTGATATTCAGTACAACTTCTGTGGCTATTTGGCTGTGAACAATCACATCAAAATATTTGTGAGATATGAATCAAAAGAAGTATAACTTTGCTGTGCTAGAAGTGAATTTGAGGTGCCAAATAATCATTGGAATTGATGTTAATACATTACTGAGTCAGTCAAAGAAATATCAATGAAATTGTATTTATTGTTGTCATATTTTAAACTATTAACATGACAGATGAAAGGCAGGAGAAACCAGGCTGACATGACATTCAACATTTAAATCCTTTTTTTAAAGAGGTGATCAACACTGAAAGCTGATCTGACATTATGGGGTTGGGAACTCCACAAATAGAGAGCTGTTTAAGGAAATGGATCAGGCAATGTGAAATGAAGGACTTGGATGAGGACAACTTAGCGGTGTGAGTGTGTGAGGAAGAGCTGTGAGGGTGTTTTATCACACCAGGGTGTATCCCTAAGTGGAGGGCAAACACTTCAAGTCATAGTGTCTTTATTTACTAAGTAGAGTGTGTGTGAGCGGGGGGAAATTAATGATCCTGCAGTGAAATGGAATGACTGCCGCAGTGAAAAATTGGAGAAAGGAAGGAACAAAAGTAGCATTTTTATTGTCTCACAGTAATACAGAGGTTTTTATAGCCCGGAGGGATATCCCTGCACAAATATTCCATCGCTTTGAGGCTCGACATTGACTGTGTTGATAAACGACAGAAAAAAGGAGCAGGATTTTATAGTATCACATCAAGAAAGAGCTCAGTGATGCTTTGACAGCCACTGCACATCTTACTCTACATATTTTCCTCTAGATTTCTTTGTCTTATGCAGCACAAACTGAAAGATGCCCTAGGTTGGCAGGCAGTTTTAGAAACAGAAAAACGTGGGCTAAGCGGCCATTGTCCTTGAGGTGAAATAGGGCCTTCTGTCATTCTTCGTTGATCTGCTTTTTTTTTTTTTTTAAAGACAAAGCTGTGTGACAGCGGTGCAGCCTGCCGTTTTATTAGCGAGGCAGTGACCAGACATTATTCAGTGACAGCTGCTACGCTGCACTTCTAAACTCATTCTTGCCTTTAAAGTGGCTTACTTTCAATTAGATGTGGTGCCCCGTCGATCACATTATCATCTTGAACACCTTGGTGAGGCTGTTTGACATTCTTGCATTTAAATTAGAAGAAAGTGTGTCCCTATTAACATAATTAACTTCTTGTCTATCATTAATAAATACAAAGAAATTAAAGAGTGAGGAGCCAATCATTTTTGGCTACATATGATATTATTTCTCCTCTGCTTTTTGTAATTTTTATAAGCAAGGCAGATGCAACTTATCCTGTAATTTGTAAACATGTGACCGAGTATTCCTACATAAACCCACATTGAAATAGGTTAGAATGTGAGTGAAATGTGTAGCCAGCAGGTATCAAGAGTAGTTATACCTGCAGAGAAGTCAAAGACATGACTAGTACAAGTGACAAGTAATCATTTCTCTGTCAGCTCTGTTAGGATTAATTGAAGCTAATGGCAGTTCAAACTGGTTGTCTGTGTTACAGCCTCCCACTAATATAACCATTGATTGTTCCCTCAGTTCATGCAGCCATTATAAACCAAGGCCTTCTCACTGTTCCAGAGCAGATATAAAAAGTGTTATGTGATGCCTTGGAAATGTTCAAGGACATGTTTGATCACCACATAATTAAAGAAACTATCTCCTGTAAGACTTTAAAAGCTGGTTTATAAAATGCCAGATGGGATGTAAAACTGTGCCTTTCTATGTTTTATATCTTAAGATTAAACTGTCAGTATTGATTTTAAAATGATATCTGATGTCTCTTTCTTTATTATTTGATTGCCTGTTTTTCCTGCAGTTGTTCTTCTGTTTTAATTGTCCTGCAGCGTCTCATTCTCCTGTTTCTCTGCTTTATTGTGAAGCACTTAAAGCTTCTCAATCTGTATCAAACGTGAGGTTTAATTTTTCTTATTGGCATTCTGGGTTATTTTAAAGCCCCTGTGAGGAACTTTGAGGTTGTGTTTAATTTTGGCAGCCCCTTAACATACATAAAAAGTTCTCCAACAAAAAAATTAAGTCTTTTTTCAGCCAACAGTCACATTTTGAATATTTACTGTAGATAATGTTAAAAATAAAACTCTCTGGGCATATTAAATGTCTAGTCTTACACCTATTCCCCAGCAGTGGTTGCAGGATTAAATATGTAGCTGCATGGAAAATAGATTTAGTCTCTGATGATCGGGGCTGCTCGATGGTGCAGGGGTTAGCACTGTTGTCTGGCAACAGGATGGTTCCTGGTTCACTTCCCAAAGTTTGCATGTTCTCCCCATGCGTGGGTTCTCTCCAGGTACTCCAGCTTCCTTCCACCACCAAGAGACATGTTGCTAGGTTAGTTGGTGACTCTAAATTGGCCGTGAGTGTGGACATGCCTGGTTGTCTGTCTCTATGTGTCAGCCCTGTGATTTTACCTCACCTCTCGGCTGGGATAGGCTCCAGCCCCCAACGACCCCAAATGTAGAAAATTAATGGGATGATCTTGTTTGCTTTTTTGGTACATAAAGAGACATCAGAATCAATTTATGTTTTACAACCAATTAGGAACTTTTTAAAGGAGCTTTAAAGCAACACATTTAAGGAAAATGTACATTTGCTGACAAATAAAAGATAGTGAAGCTGGCGTACATTGTTAGAAGCCAAAAAAAAAACCACGTTGACTAACAAGGTATGGTACTATTAATCAGAGTTTGCACAAATATGACTCTGCCTGTTGTTTACATGCACACTGCTCAGCTGTAAAGTATGTACATTTGATGTCACAACCATGTTCAAGGGCCATGACAAACTCAGGAAGTACACAAGTTTATAAATGTGTTTTTTTGTTTTTTTTTTTTCAAAAAAAAAAAAAAAGCAACAAACCAAAGAAAAAAATGTGCATGCGCCAGATGAGATGAGTCTGAGTCAAGTGGAGAGAGAAACCAAGCACCCCCCACCCCCCTTCTCTGGCTCTCCTGAGTGGGTGTGGCTTCAGCTCATTCAACAGACACACCCACACCATCCTAGAGCAGATTTTACTGTCTCATTTTTCATGATTTTAAGCTTAATTTTATATATTTAGAGATGCTTGATTTGAAATGTGGGTTCGTAACACAGTGACTTGTCATACAACAAACCTAAATGCAGATTTATTATCATTTTACAGGGTCTTTAAGACCTGTTGACATGACGTCTGTAGTTACTTACTCAGCTAACTTGAAGATCAACAAGGAAAGAGACTTGCATTCAGTGGACTTGTGTATTTATTTGTACTTAAACCTGAGACATAACTTGGGTTTTATCAGGGGTCATGACTTAGTTTAAACTGGGGAACCCTCCTCAGTCCCACTCCCAGGGATCGTTAAAGGATATAATGTTGTTCACACTCACTTATAGGCCTTACTTGCCTAATATAAACACAAAAGAACACAACAGCCTAGAAACTGACATTATTATATTTATTCATTTCATATAAGGAATTACACTTTACTCTAAATTTATATAGCTTATCTGAGGCCACCTATAAAAATTACACACCTCTAAAGAGGAGCAGATCATGCTGTCTAGTCATGTGTAAAACTTAGGTTTTAAGATTTCTTTACACATTGCTTTCATTGTAGCACAACTCATCTAATGACTATGGTTTTATTTTAAATAGAACACATTTTAGGCATAGATTTTACAATCATGGATAAAATGTCCTCCTGAGACCTAAAATTTTGTTTGGAATTGATTTTTGTTTGTTTTTTTATTTCATTTTTAGTTTCTTTCACTTGTTTGGGATAAGTAGGACCTGATTAAAATCAAACCAAAGCTCTGTCTTTGAACAGGAAGTAGTTTTCATCCAAAAATGATGTCTGCATTTGAGGGCAATAGACCTATTTTACTGCACAATACAAAACAAAATCATTTCTTTACTTGTAAGAAGTCACTTTGGCAAAGAATATGTTTTTCCCCACAACCATCAATTATTAGAGATTTTCAAAACACAATAAAGCTCCTCAAATTTAGACATCAGACATTGCAAAAAAAAATTCTGTACCAATTAGGAGACATCTTTTTCAAAAATCACTTCTAAGAAATCCTTAAACATTTCCTTAATGTTTCAGTAAAACATTTTAAATAGCCTCAAGATTTCAATTTTAAAAAAACCTGAATATTCTTGAAAGTTTTTAAGCAAAATTTGAAAGCAAATTCCACCTGAAATTTCAAATATACCTCCTAAAAATCTATAAACAAATTTCCTCCAATTGCATGGGGAACTATTTAAGAGTTCCAGAAAAATAAACCCAAAAATCCGAACAATTTTCCTAAAATTTCTATTAAAATTAGTAGAATTTTTTTAATCAAATCTTCCCTAAATATTACAAATAAATTCCCGTGAAAGTTTCCCAAAAAATTCAGAGCAACCTACATGAGGAAATACGTTTTTCATACGACTGCTGTTTATTTTAATGATCAAAGAAGCTCTTTCAATGCTCTGAAATCAAGCTATGCTACTCAGACTCCCAGCTTCATCATATCTGTGTGCAGAGTGTACTCATTATACAGAATAGTTGGCACAGCTCTGATTTCAGGGGAGCATTTGCCAGCTTATCATATTTACAATTAGAATATTGTTGATTTACACCAATTACATAACAGTTTTTACTTGGAGTTGCAAGTCGGCATCCTGGGAAATTGTGAACTAAACTAGACTCCTACGAGAAAAGCTGTAGGGAAATGATGGTGCTATATTGATGCTGGTAATACAGAATAAAGAGAGAACAGAATTATCACTAATAATTTATCCATTCCCTATGGTGTTCAGCGTCAGCTTGGTGATATCTATAGTGCTGGCTACCTTACTTAACTGCATACATTTAGCATTTGTGTTCTGAGCAGTAAATCAATGAAGTGTATTTATTTTGTGTAATGTGGTTGTTGGCAGCACAGTCGGTCCCAGAGCGGAGAACACTGATGTCCTGCTGGTGTGTGTTTATTATATCTGCTAAAGAGCCACTAATGGCCCCGCAGACTCTATTGTTGGAGTACTGAGGAGCAGCAGGGAGGGGAGGTGAGCTGATTGATTGCTTTCTGTCTCTTTCTCAATCTCTGTGGCTTTCTGTCCATCCCTGCTCCCTCTCTATCCACCGTCTCTGGCTTGTTTATGTGCATGTGAAAGTTTGTGTCTGTCTGTGTGCATGCTGCCATGATCTCTGGCTAAGGCTGTGGGTCAATAGTGAATCTCTGCTACAGCCCTGCAGTTAGATGGTTCAGGTTGCAGCGATTGTGTCCCAGAGCAGAATGTGAGCTCCCCTCAGTGTGGTGATCCAAACCCCTGCTTCCTGCTCCCTCCCCAGCCCATTAGCTACTTCTTCCCTTTCTCCAGAGCTTAGCATTGTCAACAGAATCAGCCGGTGGCTCCAGTTACGCCCTTCTCCTGTGTCCTTAAGAGCATCGGTCTATATTCACCGGGCTTGGACAGTGAGACACACAGACAGAGAGAAACAAGAGAGAAAAATGAAATGCCATCAGTAGCCTCGCCATCTGGCTCTGAGCTGTAAATACTTGTTATGGTTCAGTACTTATTCAAAGCAGCCATTGGGAAGAGATTGTATCAGGGAAAGTGTAATGTAATTATCTTCAAGCATATGCCATGATAGATTAGATGTTAGCAAATTACCCTTAAAAAAAGAGCACGGTAGATCACAATATGTGCTCACCAAGAAAGCGAAGACTGAGTGATTAAGGCTGCCGACTTGGAGCTGAACTCAATTAGTTCCTGTCACTTCATACAGCAACAGTTCCTCTACACCTTTTGCAATTAGGCTAATTAAACTGTCACATCTTCAAATGGAAATTGATTTTGTTTCCCTTTGTTTGTAATGTGTAGTCATTTTGTGATTTATGCTGTTTTCCATCACCCAAGCCTGCTGCGGAGCTTGATCTATGTTTGATTACTGCTTTTTCATTAGTTGAAGTTCAGAGCCATCAGGCAAAAGAAATGCAAAAATACAGAGGGGTTGTCAGAGGGGTTGTGATGTTTCAATACCATATTAAAACCACCCAGTGAGTTTTATGTTCAGTACCGTAGCTTGCATGACACTGCAGATCTTTAATCATATTTTCTACCAAAAAGCTGCTGCCGGGCAGAGCTAGAAAGCTCTGTCTAGTCCATGGAGGGGGCAGCTGAATCACTTATTGGAGGATATGCTTTATTTCATAATTACAATTACTTTTATTTTTAAAAAAAGGAACAAATCTTTAGCTCTCATGCAAATGTATATACAGTAGTATTGCGTTATTTAAACATCTCACACAGAGACCAAAGTATGGCCCAATGAATATAATAGTTAACTTTATTTTAGTGTATTTTTCTTACCTATCTTGTTTTTTATATAGATATTAATAAAAGATGTTTACAGCAACACTCAAAGCCAATTATATCTTTTCTTTATACCAAAAACAATATACCAGTTATCAAAGATAATTATATAAATGTTTTGGTTTTTCATATTCTAATGGAAAATTCAACCATTTTTTTCCTTATTTTTACAATTTCTTAAGATTTTCAATTAACTTGAAGGCCACTCTGAGTGAGGGGGAGGGCTGCATGTGGCCTGCGCTGTTTACAGGTAACATTCTGACTCCAAAATATTGACATGTTTTTGCCATTAAGATGGTGTGCAGGAGTTTGCTTGCAATTTATGAAAATTCAAAACAATAAATGACTCAATATTGGAAGCTATGACCTATTTTTGAGGCTGTTGTATTGAAACAAATATTTATTTAATCTGATTGATTTGCATTAGTTTCTAGGGATGTAAAAGTACATCACAGTGCCTCAAAAACCTAAACAAATATGGACGTCTCAGATCAATTTGACATAATTGTTACAATATTTATTTAAGCAGCACAAGCTGCTGTCTTCCTCTTGCTTCTCTTTCCTGACATTGTCAGCTGAAGATGAGGAATCCAGACATGGCAGAGGCAAGTGAAGACTGGAGTGAAGAAGAGGAAAAGACAAATACAGTTCATCTATAGGAAGATCACAATATTACAACAATGATAAATAACTATGTATTACAAGAATGTAGAACAATGTTAATGGATGGGATATTTTACTTTTCTTTGTTGGAATTGAAAAAGTAGAATCATTATTATCCATGAATTCACTTTTCTTACAATGATAGAATAGTATTGTTGAAAAGGCATTGTATGAAGTACTTGTCAGTAGTATGTATTTTAACTGCAGGAGCTGCTGGTCAGCTTGACCCCTCTAAGGAGAGACCTGTTGAAGTGCAGACACTGAAGGAAGGCTATAAGGCTCTGCAGTCAGGGTCACGTGCTCCACATAATTCAACTTTACAAAGGGTGCTTTCTATAAGAGACCCAAGGCTGAATTTGAGAGCGCTTGATCTGAAAGTCTGGTTCTGTTTGGTCAGTATGAATGCATGCACACCCAAAGTCTGCTTGAAGGTCTTAAGGATGATTCATGTGGACTCAGGCATGGGATGCAGTATGTTTGGATGTGATAACACCTCAGTTCTGGACTCCTTGGTGAGTAGAGTTCCGTGGCTTGTCATATCCATGATCATTTTTAAATCAACTACTGCACCCTGTATTGGATTGTGTTCATACTAGGGCTGTCAAACATCTTTTTAATCAGGATTAATCTCAGAATTTCTGCTGCTAATTTCAATTGATTTTGTTCTTTTAATCATATTTGAAAGTTCCACTGTTGCACACATGCTAACATGTCAGTTTGTATCTTACACTGTCTTAAACTAAGTGTAATTGACCTCCTGTTTGATGTAGAACTGCAACTGGTAGGTTGAAGACTTTGAACTTAACTACCCAAAAAGGAACTTGTCATGGATTGAAAATGGAATGGCAAAAAGGTAACTGTTTGATAACACAAGGTGCAGACGACTTTTGATTTCTCCACAGAGCTGTCTGAGTTTTATTAAATGGAATGAGACATTTAGGAGCAGTGGTTGTCTTATTTTACGTGACTGCATGGAGAGGCTGGTGTGGCTAACCAAAGTCTGCTTAAAAGGGATGATAAAGAATGAGAATAATCCCAATTTCAGGAAATGAATACACTAAATATGAATCTTAGTTAGTTGTGGTTAAATTGATCAGTCTTGACTGTCCTAGTACATACACACAAACAGTTATGCCTTGTGTGAAAATGCCCAAACCAACAAAAAAAAGAGTCCATTCACAACTTACTGAAAAATCTAATGGTACTTTACTTTTCAGCTGTCAGTCCACTTTGTTTAAGTACTTGTCAGGATCTCTACATATAGCAACTTGCTCCTGAAAGGGGCCATGCTGATAGTCATCTCCTGTGGCCTCTCCAGCTTCAAATATAACAATCTGTACAATGCAGTATAAATTCAAAATAATGCCCAGGAAATAGTGATAAAATCATAGCAGGAACTCAGTATCATGCTTTGTGTAGTATTGTGAGTTGAGTATACCATTACATCCCTGTTAGGATGACAGCTAAATTTAAAATTCTGGTATGATAATCATGCAACACAGACAAAGTGGCAAAGTGTGTGCAGTTTACTGAAAAACAAACACTGCTTGATGCGTGTTTCTCTTCCCCCTGCTATGCCCGACAATATGTATGCAAATTCTTTCAAAGTAATGGATTTCAAATTTCAGGTTATGGAGTGTGATTACATATAGGCCTGTTCAGAAAGTGGTCATTATGGACTCTGGGGCTGAAAAACATGCCTGCGATGGTAAAGTGCCTCCACCTCCCGGAGAGGTGACAGCACAGAGTGGTTAAATATTTATGTTCACGCTGAAAATCTGATTGCTGTCTTTGAATTCCTTTCATCTTCTCGGCCATTATTGGCTGGGTTTTGAGGATAAGTTCAAAGGTGACCTCTTTCTCTGCATAGCTGCAGATAATAGCAATTAAATTATCTTTGGCAGAGCTAAAAAGTGGGTTTTGATGTGATTTAAAATTCATTTACATTGGATTTCATTATATCTAATGCATTACAGGGAAGCTTTTTTCCTCTAATCTGCATTAAACACAGTGTGATGATCTAATTAGTGAAATTGGTGCCTCTGATACTAATCTACTTTGTTTTCAAGGCTTTCCAGCAATTCTTTGGCTTGCAAGCATGTTTGATTCTACCCATATCAAAGAGTGATCACAAGGGGGCAGTGTTTTACAATTTCTAACAACCTTAACCAGCTTTCATGGGGCTCCTGGCACTGCGATGCAGCATGCCGTTCCTTTCTGTCCTCTGTTTTTGATAACACACTTAATCCCATCTGTAAAGCACCCTTTGGTTCTCACTACACAGAACAGCATCAGACCCTTTGAGCTGCGGTGACCAGTATCCAGTTCAAGCCTCATGTAGAAGCCGAGCGGCTGCCAGTGGGGAAAACAGTGGTTGAAAGGGCTGTTTTCCTGAGGGATTAGGGTCTATTTGTGTGTTGTGGGGATTAAAGAATAAATATTACAAATCAAACATGGAGCTAAGGTTCCCTTGCTGTGGACGGTGCTGGCTGAAATCCATTCCTCACTCATTTTTGCATTTTCTTTCCTCATTCTCTCTCTCCAGCTTTCTTTCAGTTTATGAACAATTTTTGTAACAACACTATCATGCTCTGTGTCCTTTCTCAATCCATTTGACTTATCCGTGTTTAAAATTAATAAAATATCTCATCAGTCTTCCTCTGACAAGAGCAGCAGCAGCATGCACGCCCTGTTAAGATAGAGTCTGACAGCTTTAAAGACCCTTGGCCACTTCATACTGCACAGATCCATTGCTACCTGTCTCCGATATCGGCCAATACTTCATAACCCAAATGCTAATGAATCATTAAAGTATCATAAATGAAAGGGTGGAACTTTCGCTCCAACTCTCAGACGAAGATAAATGGAGCCTAATGATGTGAAAATGAGGGATACCGCAGTCTGGTTGGAGCAATTATGTATGAATAAGACATATGACAAGTGTCCTATACTGTACAAGGCCAATAGCCACTTGCTAGCAGCTAATTAGGCTGATGAGAGGGTCTTAATGGCTGTTCCCCCATATTTGACACCCGAGCTAAAATAAATGGTTTGGCTTGAAATGACAGAAGAGGAGCTGTTAGAAGAAAGGTGGTGCCCTTTGAGGAGAGGTGGTCTTGCTATTTTTATGACTCCCTCTGTGGGGATGTGTGTTGTTCTTCCAGAAACTCTTCCACTGTGTGCTTACATGCTTCTCCTCTGTGTGCTCATGCATGGTTGGAATATGCAGAGTTGTACCACCCTCTTTATTACTAGATCAATTACATATTACTGACCATGCAGAGTGGGAAAAAAATCAATTCAGTTGTAGATAAGTGCATGGAATCACACAGGGTTAAATATTTTGAAGTGGCGTGTGCATAGTGGGCTAAAGATGCCTAAAGGGTGTTGTGTGTTCCTAGCTGAACTTGTGTTTTTTGCCTCTCCTCTCCAGAGTTTCATAGCTGACTGCATCTATCATGGTCAGCAGGACTCTGTTACAAAGTGTGGAGCTTTATGTAATGGAGTGTAGAGGCAGCACTGTACCTAACACTGAATGCTTCAAAAATACTTGAATTGGTAACCAGCAAGTCTTTTCTCCTCAGCTTAAGAACTGCATGAAGTGAGGTTGAGTTGCAACTTGTTAACTTGAGCCTAAACATAATTCAATTCAATTGTTTCATTGATCCGAATAAAGCAAGAGAGAGAGAGCGAGAGAGGGATTGAAAACAACACAAGATAGATAACAGCAAGACTGAAAATAAGGGGTGGCAGTGGCGGTGGCAGTTCACAAAGTGGGCCCATTTTCTGGTCTGGCCTGTGGCTTCTGTCTTGCATGTCATTCCCCTCACTCATAAAGCAAAGTCATTAGAAATTATTTTGATATTATGTTTTTATATTCTACATGAACGTGAAAGTGTTTAATGGCAGGAAAAACAATTCAAATACAGCTCTCAGTCACTGACTTTTGTGCTGTTAAAGTGAAACATCCCCTAAAAGAACAGGGTTTTTAATAAATAAATTATTTTGTTTGGTTGGCATTTATAATTTTAGAAAATAGCTTTGAGAAAAATCAGGAATATCCAAAAACCAAGCTTGACGTCATTTAATGTCATGCAGCCCAAAGATATTAATTTTACTGTCTTAGGAATAATGGTCTGCACTCATTGCCATTTTGTGATAGCAGCACCCACGTTCAATTTAAAAACCAATGAGGCATTTTCAGCCCTTAGTGTCCTGATTCTAAAACTACCTTTGTGCCCACTGTTTTCATCACTGTGCTCACAGTGCTCTCTGTTGAAAACAGTTCAGCTTTTTGAATACTGTCATGTTCGTCAATTTCACTTCATCCTCCCTCTCCCTCTCTAACCAATCAAAATCAACCGGGGTGTGGCTTAAGTTACTGTCAACAATAAAGGTGGGCAGAAAGTGATTGGCCTTTTAAGAGTACACTCCAGGTACGTGCTGCTGCTGCTGCTGTTGCTAATGCTAGGACTTCAAGAGATTCTTTGACATTGTTTTTGTGTTTTCTTTGAGATGTTTCCTTGATTAAAGGAAAAAAATAAAGTCCCTGTAAAATGAAATCCAAACTTTGTGTCTTAACACACTAGCTATGTTGGGATAAGGCTGCTGTAAACATGTAAAAACACAGATCTACGTGTGACTGAGTTTTGGATTTAGCCCGTTTGAAGGCTGTTCACCTCTTTCCTGGCTTGGTTTAATCTGGGCAGGGCAAAAATCAGAGCCCATGACATTACCAGTCTTGATGGGGAATTACCCCACCCCCCTAATGCTGTATGATATATGATATAAAATCACCAAACAGTTCTAGCTGATGCCACTGCAAGTTAATGATTGCGTCACACATAGCGTAACCTACAGCATGCGCTGCCGAACCAAAACGACAATGAAACACAAACGCTGTGTGTATAATCGTAAGTCATGGCTTTACAGTTGATTCGTTGAAAACAAAACCACAGGAGCCTTTTAACTTATTCACCATGATGCTGTTCTTGTCCTTTTCATTCAGATTCCACGGTACGATGTTGTCTTCTCTGCCTTCTAGCTTGCTCAATAATCTAGTGACGTGGGTATAATGACACAGATGTGTTTACCCTCTGCTGGCACGCTGCTACATGCCAACATGTCAACAAGAAGGACACAGATAGTGCAGATGCTTAGTGGAACTTCTTTTTTTCTTTCTCTCTTTTGTGACCACAGAGAAGTCAGGAAGTTGGGGATTTTTCTTCCAGTAATAGATTACTTTTATGAATATGGTAACTGATAGCAGATTACTGGAATTGTAAAACTAATATGTTAATTTACTTTTTACAAGGGCGTGCAGATGGCCTGGCGGTCTACAGCGCTTCCCATGTGCGCAGGTGCCCTGGGTTCAAATCTGGCTTGAGGCCCTTTACCGCATGTCTCTCCCCACTCTCTCCTGTTTTCAGCTCTATTCTCTGTCATCCTCCTATTGAATAAAGGCACAATAAGCCCAAAAATAAATCTAAAAAGTTACTTTTATGACAAAAAGTAATCTGAGTACTCAAACGTATTACTTTGTAATACTTGCCCCTCAGCACTGGTTATTGTTTTAATTGGCAGCCCTCTGGTGGCAGAATTGTATATATTGTGCATTCAAGTAAATAAAGATTTACATGAAAAGTATGTCAAATTCAGAGTGAAACTATTTTATTAAGTCACCAATAGGAGAAAATTTTCCAGGTGTAATGAACTGACTAGCTGGCTGTTTGGCTGGTGGTGCTTATGGAAAGCCCTGACAAGATGTGTCACAAAAGTCTTATTTTTTCAACCCTTTTATTTTTACGTTTCATTATTTTTCCCGTTATAGTATTGATATTTTAATAAAACCTACCAGGGGGCTGCAGATGAAAATTAGCACCACGCTAATTCTAGTACAAAACATCAGTTGGTAACAATGATGTTAAAAATGTCATGTAATCTGTGCCATTTTATTTCATTAAATGGTGGACAAGTAAAAAGCAGGCTTGATCCCCTCTACCAATGGTTGGCATCATCTTCCTTCTCTCATTGAAACTCTGAACTGCTCAGTCACTGTTAGACAGTTTGATAAGAGCATCAGCAAACTTCAAAAAGTAAATGAGCCCAAAATTATAAATAGGCTGGCCCTGAGCTGATGTTAGTGGAAGCTCTATTGATTATTGATTGATTGTTGTTTCATCCCAGACTCTGTGAGTCAATCTCAGTGGGGCTGCTGCTGCTGCTGCTGCTGCTGCTGCTGCTGCTGCTGCTTCTGCTGCTGCCTTTGGGCAATAGCAGAGGAGGAGCTGATTACATTATTCAGTACTGCAACCTAATAAGCAAAACTGATGCAAATCTTTACATCAATGATGTGTCTAAGGA
Organism: Cheilinus undulatus; assembly: GCF_018320785.1. Lineage (NCBI taxonomy): Eukaryota > Metazoa > Chordata > Actinopteri > Labriformes > Labridae > Cheilinus > Cheilinus undulatus. The sequence continues at coordinate 42,061,481 of NC_054867.1, forward strand.
GCATATGATAAAAGCATTAGAGGAGTTTGATTTAAATGACAACCTCTGCACACAGATTTAGATCAGGACTCCTCTGTTAAAGCTGCAGCAGTTAAAAGGAATATATAAAATCAAACATTATGCCAGCAATTACCACTCCTTACTCTCTGGTTTGGACAAACATATGGAAGACTAAGACTTATGGAAGACTAAAGCCATCAGACTGCTTTCGTTTAATGTACCTCCAAAAGGATTATAATGCTGCAGCCAAATATGAAATCAAAATGGAAGATTCATTTCAGAGCAAACCACCATGCGGCTGCTTTTGAACTGCCAGTTTTATCCTCTCTGCCAGTCTGATCCTCCTCTATATATGAGTGTGTGTGTGGTCTTTAGTGAGTGTGAGAGTGTGTGACTGTTTGCATGCATGTCAGTTTTCCTGGGTAGTTGTCAGCCAGTTGGACTACCATCGACCTTCCTTCGTTAGTCCTGCCTTCCCAGCATGTCTGACAGCCCCCTGACATAAGGTGTAACAGACACATGCACTCGCACACGCTCACATCTTGCCAACGCTTTAACAAGCTGCCAGTTTTATTCGGTGCAAAACAAGTTTCTGGACAAGAAGAACAAACATAAAAGTTTGACATGTATACATTCTGGTGAAGAAGCCTGAATAAACACGCTACATCTGGGCAAGAAATCGAAGAAGTAAGCAGGATGCTGTGGTTTAAAGCGGCTGATTGGGCTGTGATTGTAAGCTGTTCTTGTGCTTGGACTGATATTAACCAGACGTGACAGGATATCTGCTGAGGATCTCCTGGCTGAGAACTTCATGTATTTATGCTGAATAAGAAATCAAAGTGAAGTCAGTGTAATATTTTGAAAGAGCAAGACTCCATGATATAACATGTCCCTTGAGTAAGTGGAGGGCGCTGCTGGAGGCATTTCTTTCTGTTTTAAAGAAACCACATTGATGATATATGCATATATATATATTTCTGCAGAAAGAGAGAGAAACTTGGTCCTTTTGGTTTGAATGTGCCAGCAAAGTTTGTATCTAATTGATGTTATTTCTAGCATATATATACACGAGTGGCAAAGAATTCTCTACATTTTCTTATATTTATTATATTTATTCTGAAATGTGATTTAAGTCAGTTTATGAATGATTCTTTAATTCAAAGTCTGTATGAATAACACTGCAAAATATAGTTTTGTCATTTTTCTTTCTTTAAAAGCAGATAGCATCCTCTGCTTGTATAAATGTTGTATGACAATATATTTTTGTCCCATCAATTTAAATATTTATGCCTCTATGCCAGTGATAGTAGAGGCTGAAGGCATTGTGTTTTTGTGTTGTCTGTCCATGCTTGTGGATGTGATCTCTGAAGACTGCTGTGATGGATTTTTTTTTTTTTACCAAACCTGGCATAAATTTTCACCCTGACTCAAGAATGAACTGATGAGGTTTTGAAGGTCATATGTCAGTAGCTAAGCTCCTCTGACCTCATGTTCATCCCTTGCTTTTCAAGCCTTTATTGTGAACACAATATCTTTAGTTTGCTTTAAGGAATTTCCATCAAACTTTGCTGAAAGAAACTTTCTTAATCAAGGATGAACTGAGTGGGTTTTGCTCATAGACTGTCAAAAGAATTGGACAAGGCCTCTGTGACGTCAGCTGTCTGCTTACAATAGGCGGACTCAACCAGCTTTGGAAGCCAATCTGCAGCAGCTTCTATATCGAAATCGCTGCCTCAACCGAACTTTGGATCAACCTAACATTCCGCCCACTAACTCAACTTCCTGTCAGCTAGCTAGCTGGCATTCTGGTTGACAGAAAGGCAGCGTCTGTCTGTCAAGCTGTCAATCAAATGGGACGCGCACAAAGTCAAGGTCATTGGGTCTCATGTTCATCCCTTGCTCCTGAACCTGATATCTCATGTATGCCTTTAAGATTTTTTTCTCAAGATTTTTACAACTTCCCACCATGGCTCAAAGATGAACTGTTAACATTTTGGAAGTCAGAGATCAAGATAATTGTGCCTCATGTCATTCCTTGCTATCCAAGCCTTTCTGATAAACACAATATTTTTAGAATACTGTAAGAGATTTTCATGAAACTGCACGAATGTTCAATACAAATCAAGGATGACTTAGTTAAAGTTAGGAGGTTGTGAGTAAAAGATTAAGAGATTAAGAGATTTTCAATGTTTTCTTAACATTTCTCAACCTATTAGAGGCATTTAGTCCTTGTTAAGTTTTGTCTCAATTTTAAATCTTATTGCAAGACTTTACATTTTTAGGTAACACGTGGTCATGTTTAAATAGACTGTCATACCCCCAAAATCTCAAACACAACTACGACATTTTCAGTGTGACATTTTCATAACATACTCCTGCTTTGATGAGCAAATAAATAAATAATTTTTAGAACTTTCTTTAATGCCCTCAATTTTTAGTCATCATCATCTTTACTTAGACCAGTGAGGAACTCTCTTTCTGTGTCAGTTTTGGTGCCCTCTAAAAAATACCTGTTACCTTTTCACTGATTTTGTCCTGTTAACATGTAAGTAGATTTTTAGCCAATTCAAACCCTGCTTAATTGAAACAGTTAAATGTACAGTTTCACTTGCGGTGAAAAACTGCTGTAGAAAAAGTAAAAAGAGGCTGTAACAGTGGTGTGCAGTTGATCTTTGTTGACGCCTTTTTATATATTGATAAGTTAGTAATAATTTATCTTCTTTTTGATGGCCTCTTGTTTTTTAAGGTCATAAAGAGGCATCTCTTATAAGTTTTAGTTTGTTTCATAACTAGTTTAAAACTTCTCACATCAACTTTAACTCATCTCAAAACACATTGTGGGAGAATCATGATTTACAGTGGTGCTCAGGCAATCAATAGAGAAGGTCAGCATTACAGTGGAGAATAAAATGCTTTTTTTAAGTGTGTGATGAAACAAAAGTGATAATGTGAACATTTTAATAACAGTTGAGAATAGAAGTAAAGCAAAATATGTTCATGGTCACTTAATAAAAGTTTGCTTTTCTTTTAACCAAAAAGTCAGCTTTAAGTTTTAGTATCTTAAAAACACCAACTGTTGCAACTCGTACATATCCTCAGTTATAAACAAAGGGTCATAGGGTATGAAAACAGAGTTACAGTGTCAAAGGTGTTTCAGGTCTTAGTTCATTGGACACCCTGGCCTGGTTGACCCAGACGGGGGAGGATCAGTCCTTGGCTTGTGTGTAGCCTTGATGTGCCCTGGTTTCCCCCTGAAGCTTTTTCTGTTGCTTCTAAGATGTCCTCTACTGCAACCCTCTGATGCCAAGAAACTAAATGAAAGATTGAGAGACTGGCATGCAAAGTCCCTGCAGCCTGTTTCAATGGGCTCACAGCAGGGCTTATCTATTGGTTCCACAGTTCTCAACCAGATCCAGTTATTTTGCCCTCTTGCACTCTAATTTTAGTAAAAATAATGCTATATGCTGAGAGTTTTTGTGCAAATATTTCAATCAGGCAAAACATGAACAAATTGAAGATGAACATTTATCTTGCATGCATGTGATACTGAATTGTTTCCAGCAATTGATGCTTGAACTCTATAAACGCCAAGAAGGTCTAGGTTGATCGAAGGGCGTCTGCCCTGAGCAGCAGCAAAACCTGTCCACCAGGGAGTCCAGACACTAGTGATAAATGTATTGGCTGATGATTTCATCTAAGGCTGGAGAGAGGCCTGAAAATCAAGGCCAGAGATGTGTTCAGAGGGGGGCTGATCATGCTGGGAAGACTGGTGTAGACAGGAAGATGGCACTTTATCAGTGTTGGGGAGGTGGAGGGTCACATGCAACAATGACATGAATGAGCTACAGAAGGAGACAGCCATACTTAAAGGGATACTCCAACATTTTGGCAAATTTGCCCATTGCCATAATTCCTATAGTCTTAGTAATAGGTTTGTTTCCTTTAGTTGCACTTGCACATTCACCACGCTATGAAATAATCATGGAACATTACGAGACGGAGTTATTTTAAAGTTAAATGCAAAGCCAGAACTACACTTCAGACATGGCTGCTGCACTGTGTCACTCCGCCCAGTGGTTCACTCAAGAAATAGTTCCCAGTATTTGCTTCATGTTGGTAATGTTACCTAATCATACATTATTATTTCATAGCCTGGTGAATGTGCAGGTCCCATCTTGTCGAGGAGAGCATTTTGGAGTTGTTGGATTGTGTATTTGATGAGTTTGATGAGGGAAAGCCAAAAAATACCGTCTGCTTCCATAGCGTTAGCTGTGCAGCTGGTATATCGATCCCCCCAGATCTAAAAACAGGTTGCACCAACAACTAAAGGAAACAAACCCATTACTAAGACTAAAGGAATTATGGCAATGGGCAAATTTGCCAAAATGTTGAAGTATCCCTTTAGAAAGGACAGTAGCAATATGAAAGGCAAACAATGATGGAATAGAGCAGTGCTACTGGCTGTGACAAGGTGATGCAAACAGCTGATGAATACATGAAAACTAGTGAGCATGCGTGGAGGGATGCATGCAGTTTAGTGTGAGAATGGGCATTATATTAGCATACAGAATCTTGGCCTCATTTATATCTCAATGCATTCACTTCAGATTTATTGCCAGGACTTTTTAGCTTTCTCAAATTCCTGCAAGTTGCTAATACATGTTTACAAGCATCTCTAAACTGCTTTTGGCAAGTTGTATCTCATGTTTGAATCCATACCCCAACACAAATCTGCATTTTTTTTTCCAGACCTTTTTTTGCCATTTTATGTGCATTGGACACAACCCAACCACTAGGCCCCAGATCTCTTGTACTTTTTATTTCAAGAGGGGTTTACTTCTTGGAGCTTTTCTTTTTCCTTATCTTTTTTTTAGTATCTTATCTCTCTGCAGAGTCCTGAACAGGTTTTGGTATAGGTCTCTAGCGTGTCAAGCTGTCAGTGACAACACTTGACAACACTCCTGTGACTTCAGGAAGCTGTGTACAGTCACTGCACCTGCTCATGTTTGCCAAGAAAAGAGCTTCAGCAAAGTACGCCGCCAAAAAAACATCTTGACTTTGGCTCCATGTTTAGGGAGGAGACATGACATTGATTTTTCTCTACACGTCTCACTCTTACACAGAAAGCAAATCAGCATATTTCTGGAAATATTCAAGTCTTGCTGAATTTTGTATATTTATGTGAATGCATAATCACATACAGTCTTGAACTCCTCTTAAGTAGCCTTGGCCTCCACATACTAATTTCTTAAATCACCTCTTCTGTGAGGGATTATGACAAGAGAAGCACAAGAAGCCCACCCCATAAAGCAAATAGATGGATTTAGTTTTACGAGAGGGATTCATTGGTAAATGTCACACAGAGAGGGAGCATTTATTTCACAAAGGGCCATTCATTCTTCTCTCCCTGAGCGGCAAATAGGAGGCATCAGGCCTGTGGGGACTGGGAGACTGTTTGCTATAGCTCGTGGCCGCACTCTGAAAGTCATTCATCAGAACCATTTCCCCTTTTCCAAACTCTGCCCAGCCCGGCTGTCATGATGCTGCCACCATGAATAAGCGGTGTCATCCTGTGTTTCCCTGCGCAGGCAAGGATACTCTGACTGCCCACAGGGCTGTAAATATAAATCTGCTGCATCCAGCCACTGCACTTATACAGTTAAACTCCTCAGTCCTTCTACAGATTAATGCAGTGATGTGTCATACCTGGTAGTGCTGCCAAATTCACTTCTTTCATAACATGAATAAGAGGCTCTTGAGATCGACCTGCCAGCAGTGCATGTAAGCTTTGTATCCAATGAAATGTTACAGCCGTCTGTTCTGAAGCTGGAGGCAGATGGGTGTCCATCAATGTGTGAGTTCTGTTCAAGGTTTCTGCCTGTTGAAGAGGCACTATGACGGAATTTGGTGATTGATGTTTTTATGCAAGCCTGAAGAATTTCTTGGGTTAGACGACTTTCTGTACTGGCCAGAGATGTTAAACATGAAACAACCCTTTAACTCATCCAGGTACTTTGCCCAAATGATGCCCGCCCTGCCCTATTCTAGGTGGAAATGTTCCATCAAAACTATTGTTATTTAATTAAATGAGAAAAATTTGGTCATTTGTGATGTAAAAGCTTGAGGTATAAAAACCTTATGCTTTAATGGTTATTAAGAGCACAAATTTGATAGCAAGTGCATAAAATGTCTAAAAATTTGACATTTCTGATTAATTATTGGCATCGTAAAATTCATTTTAAAAAGTATTTGGTGCATATGAGTGTCTGTTCGGACTCTCAATCAAACTTGACAGACGGCCCCTTCTTGTGACTGCAGATGCCCTAAACCAGGACTGTCAAACTCAAGCACAGCAGGGGCCGGATTCTGAATTTAAGTCAAACCCTGAGAGCCTAACAGGGTCAACATTTAACTATAAACTGTCAAAGTAATTTTCACCTGTAATAAATTATGGGGAAAAATCAACACTGATGATAAATGATTTTGAGAATGATAGTTAAAATGATAGGTTTCAAGGGTCAAAATCAGAGATTAAAAAAAATTAATCTTATTTGTTCAAAAGATTAAAAACAAAATTGAACGTCAAAATCATGTTTTAGAAGATAAATAAAAGATAGAAAAGATAGTCAAAATAATGATTTTTCAAGGTCAAAATGTTAGAAGAAATTTAAAATAATGAGCTAAAAATCAAAATAGGACTTTAAATTTAAAATTGTGAATCTAAAGGTCAAAATAAGAGATAAAAAGTCAAAATTAGAAATTAAACAGAGGTCAGCATATTGATTAACAAGTTAATATAGTAAGTTTAAGTCATAATTGTGAGATTGATTTCCTTTCCCACATTTTTAGCAAATTGTTGTGACTCCTCACTTTTTCTAATTCTTATGACTCAACAAGGGTAGTTTAAATCATTAAGGTTAAGTTAATATTTTTATACTGGATGAAATCTGCAGACTCTCATACTCATATTAGTATGAGAGTTATTATAATACTCATATTATTTGCTGTTGTGGTCCTGGTAAAACAGTACCATGGGCTGGATTTGGCTCCTGGGCATTGAGTTTGACACCCCTGCCCTTAACCGCCATCACATACCTCATGGGTATATGATTAGATTATTCTGAACTTTCAAAGCGTCATGCATACAACTACAGCTCCAGCTCCAGCTGTTACAGAGCGATCACTGGCTTAAAGGCAGCAGGAACACAATAATGGTCCGAAATTTGATCACCATAATCTTTTCTTGTTTTGCTAAGTAGTAAACGCACTTGAGGTTATATCGTGCTTTTTTAGTCATCTGACTACTCAAAGCCCTTTTACATCACAGGTCACACCTACCCATTCACACTCTTTCACTCCACATTTACACACTGAGGAGAATTGGCCAACTCTACCTACTGAGCAACAGTCTCACCTAAGCACAGAGCTCTTCTCTTACACTCCTTCCTTTATTAAGGATTAAAAAACACACTAAATAATGGCTTTTTAACTATTTGATGCACAAATCACAATGCAATAGCATTTAATCGTGTTCGTGCTGTTATTTTCTAATCAACCGCTGCTCAAATGCCGGGCTTGTTTTCACCCAAATGGGGGCAGTATCACTCTGGAGACTGGGAAGCAACATCGCACTGTTTCTATCAATACTGATACAACCTAACAGCAGGTCACATTCAGTCCGAAATATCTGCATGTGTGTACACTCTGGCTGTGGATTGTTTCTTTTTTCTGGTTTCTTGCTGTGTTGATTTTGTTGACTGTAACTATGACTAACCTTTACCATGAGAAAGATAAGAATATAGGTTCATTTATGCTGTATGCATGTATGAAAACAGATCCAAGCGTTATCATTGCCCTCATACTGACATGTGTCTGTTATGATTGAGTGGACTTTGAAAATGAATCCACTAGAGGTCGCTGTTTCTCACAGAGCTGCACAACTACTTTGAAGCTGCTCCGTCCATCCCCTGGACTGAAGAACAGTCCATCTTCTGCCCTGCTGTGCTCTTATGGTTGTCTGTCTTTGTGGCCAGGTGAGCTAACATCATTGATATGTTTGTATTTTCAAACTACTCAATACTGGGCGATATTTCCTCCGAAAACTCAGAGCTCCACTTCTTTGTAGTATTTTGCTACTTTGGAAAGAATTGTTGGCTGGTTGTTTGGCTTAAGGCTGGTGTGTGAACTAGTCCCACAAAGCTGTATGCTCTCCTTGCAAGAGAGCCACAGCCCATTACCTAAGTTTCATAGTGCAGAAAGAAGGCGCATGCGGAAATGCGAAAAACATGAGTCCCCCCTTTTGAGAGTTGCCTTACTGTTAGATTAGCTTTGAGAATACTCTTTTAAGATGGAAAGTTGCATTCTGTTGCCCTTAACACAAAGGTTTTCTCTGCTACTATTGCAAAGTGCTGACATAGAATGTAACCTGCTCCATAGACTAAAGTGTTGTTAAAGAACTGCAGTAATGAGTATGAGTTAATTGATACATGTTCTTGTGCACTATTCAGTCATATAACTGTAGTTCACTTTTTTAAAATCTTCAACACAGCTGTTCCCCCGGACAAAGCTGTAATCACTGGTTTTTAAAAAGCTCAAAGGCTTCACACTGTGCCTGAAAGCGTTTTCTACTTTTCTAGTGCACAATTACCTAAAATGGGTCAACATAGCCCTTAAAAGAGCTGACCAGCTGAGGCCTTTCTGTGTGCATTTTTATGTTATCTTTGTTCCTCCAGGGCTTTTTCCAGCTTCCTCCCTCAGTCCAGACACATGCTGGTTAGGTTAATTGGTGACTTATAATTGCCTGTATATGTGAGTTTGAATTTGTGCCTGCTCTGTGATTGACAGGTGACCTTTTCTGTCCTATCATTCAATGTCAGCAGAGCTTCTTTTAGCGCCTATGGCATCCTCTAAGGATAAGCTGTATAGACAGATGTGTTGATCTTATGTGCAACAACCAACCACAACTCTTTAAGGCTATTAAATTTGAAGGATTTTTATTAGTGCAAATGTATGAGGACTGTTGAATTTGTTTGGTTTGAGGAATGAGTATCATACTCCATAAGCAGCCAAAATGTTACGTCACAAGTTCTTAGTTAACTATGGGGACATCATAGACATGGTTTCTTTGTTTTTCAAGAAATAAAGCAGTCTGTGTATCTAGCATTGTGCTGACTTGATTGGAAATCGTCTAAGATGGCACCCAGGCCTAAGCCCTTTAAAAGAGACTCATTTAAATAATAACACAATCAAGTACTATATGGAATATTTCATTATAATACAGTATAGCCATTTTTATTATTACTCAAAAGCTATTTATTTACAAGTGGTGATAGAAGCATTGAAATTACCACTATAAAAGTTGTTAAAACATACAGCTTGAGCATTAAACCAACAATTATTTCATATTTCAAGCTTTAGGATTTCAGTTAATTGTCCAAAATAACCTCAAATGGGTAATTCAAATAATTAATAGGCCCACAGAAGACCCTTCAAAGACATTAAAAATCACAGCAGCTTAGGCCAAAATGTTCAAACACTTAGTTTGCATTGTAGTTCAAGTGCCAGGACTATGTGTCACTTTTTCACACAGTGCAATTAAATTATGATGTCCATGAGGTTTTGACATTTTACAAAGCTCCTTAAGAACATGTTTCACAAGTTGACTTGTACGCCTACAGCTGAACTTCTCTGGATGGGTGTGGCTCAGAGGTAGAGCATCCCTTTTCTCTTACTGCAAGTGAAGTTTTGATTCCAGGCTCCTGCTGTCAAAATATCCGTGGGCAGAAAACCGAGCCTCAAATTAGCCCCAGAGGCACAGCCACCAGTGTCTGAATGTGTGTGGAAGTGTGAACACTGACATGTGGTGCGAAGTGCTTTTAATGGTTTTAAGACTTTGACGGCACTTTAAAAGTGCAGTCCATTTATCCTCATGTGTGACGTTGGTGAGTGCTTGTTCTTGTAGCAGGTCTTCAGACCTACAGTCAGAGTTTAATCAGGGACATCACGTCATAGGAATTATTATAAATCTCCGTTATGTTAATCACAGAGGTGAAACACATTCTGTGATTCATCTTCTCTTTATTCAGAGTGGTCATTTCACTATAGGTTTGCAGATGATGTCACGTCACTGCAAAAGACTCTAGATGGGGGCAGGAAGTGATCTCTGCAGAGAGGGATGCAATGAAAATGCCAACATTTTGTGTTGTTTATAGCTGTGTCAACTGGTTAAATCAGGAGGAAAAAAGAGCTACTTTCAAGTCTCAGAAGTGGTGGCACATAAAGGTGAAAAGTTTAAAAAGCTCAGGGAGAAAGGGTGGCAGACAAGTCTGGAGGAGGAGAGTCAGACAACACTCGACCTCTTTGTGAAAGGTAAAGTTACAGTCGTTTAGCCAGTTAACTTTATAAATCTGGCTAAAAACTATAAAATGCAAACCAGAGTGGAATTTTGGAAACAGACATCACTCAGTGGAGTTTGTTATAAAACCAGTGATTCTTATCACCAAAGCAGAATCAAGGGGGCAGTTATTCAATGCATTCCATATAGAGCTTTAGGGCACTCATTTTCCTCCATTCCCAACAATTCACAGCCAGTGTTTTTTTTTCTGTAAAAAAATCTTCATTTTTTGTATTGTTTGAGGCTACTTAATATTTGAAAGTTTTGACTTGAGAAATAAACACAATGCAGTGCATTCAGAAAGTATTCAGACACCCTCAGGTTTTTCAGTTTTCTTTATGTTGCAACCTGATGGTACAATAAAAGAAATAATCTTTTTCATTCTCATGAATCTACACTCAGAACCCTATAATGACAAAGTGAAAAAATTTTTTTACAAATTTTTAACCTGACATGCAAGATGGATTTGTTTCACACATCCGTCTGGAAAAACTCCCATAGACGTTGGGAAAGGGCAGAGCCGTTGAAAAAAATTTGGAGGGTGATTTGATGAATGTTCTGTCTGTAACATCTTTACAGGCCTATCAGAGCAACAAAACGCCTGACATCATGGATGTGCGCCGCTACCAAGGAGTAAACTCAATGTCATGAAGTCCTTATACAACTGACGCTATAGCAGCATCCACGCTCATCTCTTCACCATAACTGCACCGGCCTCTTGTCGTAGCTTGCTTACATCACAACTCCGCCATGCCCAGAAGCACTACCTCTTACTCCTTAAACAATGCTGATTGGTCCTGTCACTCTCTTGCAGGGCCCAGTCTGTTCAGATGGGAGCTTTGCAAGATGGAGTTGCCACTGAGAAACATGGAAACGGTTAACAAATTTTAGCAAGTGTATTAAAAAGAAAAAACTGAAATAAGTATTCAGACCCTTTGCAAAAACACTTGATATTAAGCTCAGTTTCCTCCCATTTCTCTTGATCATTGCTGATATGTTGCTGTACCTTGACTGGAGTCCACCTGTGGAAAATTAAATCTATTGGAAATGATTTGGAAAGGCACACACCTCTCTAAAGAAGACCTCACACCTGACAGGTGTTTCAGAGCAAAAACCAAACTATGAAGTCAAAGGAACTGCCTGCAGAGCTCAGAGACAGGATTGTTGCAAGGCACAGTGACCTCCATAATTCTCAAATGGAAGAAGTTTGGTACAACAAGAACTCTTCCAGGAGCTGGTCAAACAGCAAAACTGAGCAATCAGGGGAGAAGGGCTGTAGTAAGAGAGGTGAACAAGAACCTGATGGTCACTCTGACTGAGCTCCAGAGATCCTGTGTGGAGCTGGCACAACATTCCAGAAAGACAGCCATCATGGCAGCCTGCACCAATCAGGGCTTTATGCAGAGTGGCTAGACAGAAGCCTTTCCTCAGTGAAAAACACATGAAAGCCCACTTTGATTTTGCAAAAACCTCCATAGGAAAGCAAAGCCAAATATCCAAATTTATTTCACTTTGTCATTTTGGGTTACTTTGTAGATTAATGAGAATAAAAATGAATTCAAACAACTGTGGCATAAGGGTGCAAAATAACAAAATTAAAATAAGTCAATGGGGTCTGAATGCACTCTATCATCATTATCTGCATTTCCTTGATGATTCAACAAGGAGACTCTTGATACCATTTCTGTATAATTGCAATTGCAATATTGTATAATCGCAAGGGTACATGGTTGCCAAATGGTGCAGCACTATTTAAGACCCAAGGATGTTTATTTAAAGCTGTATCACTATATGTCACATTTCTTTTTTATGCTTCAGGTGCTGCTGGCAACATCTCATGATATTCAGCTCTCTGTCAGCTGTCTACCAGAAGCTCTATGTGTTCAAGATCTCAATTTTCTGTCTACTGACTCTCATCAGTCACATAATTTTCAGTACAGCAGCACTTAACTTAAACAGTTTTTAACTCACCCAATAGCATAAAAGATTGAAAGGCTTTCGGAAAAGTGACCTTGTGACACATGCCCCTTGCAGCATCTCATGCACACAATTATCCTCAAAATTGTCTCTGTGAATCTCCACCTGCTCCTCTGTCAGCCCCCTGCAGCGACAGAAATCTAACTGCTGCTGCATTCACCCTGTTTCCACTTCCCCCCTTCCCTTGCCTCCCTCCCTTGTGGATGCATTGACACCAAACATTCCCAGTGGGAGACAAAAAAAAAAAACATACAGCAAGCAGCAGAAGCAGCGAGAATAAGAACATCACAGAAAGACGAGGGGGAGAGATAAGAAGTGTGCAAGCGAGCAGGGTTGACTTAAAATTTTAAGACAAACAGTGGAGAGTGGTGAGGGCTAGGGGAAAGTCTTTATGCTTTAGTAAATAAGCACAGGGTTTGTAACTGTGAGTGTTGAGGGTAAACACGAGGTAATAGCAGAGGTAAAGTTAGAAAAGTAACAGATAGTGGTGAGGAGAGAGGGTGGTGAATGAGCTGGGTAGAGGTGTTCGCCTTGTGCCACGTCGTTTGACTCTACACATGTCAAGGTCCAGGCTGGCATGCCCCACCTCTGTCGTGACCCAGAATGACAGTTTGATTAAGTGCAGTGTGCCTCCACTTCTCAGAGCCCTCGCAAACAAACCGCTGCCTTCAGCACAGCGCTGAGATACGCAAAGAAATGTGGACAGCACAGCTTTATTTACTTGTCAGCCTCCACATACAGCTAAAGCGGTCTTTGCTCTCCCATCACTTTTTAAGATACAATAATTATTCAGTATTTGTGTGATATGAGCTCTTAGTAGCTGTGATTCCAATCCATACTCTTTCCGCTTATATTGATCTTCTTTCAGCCAACCACTTCCCTATTTGGTTATAGTACAAGTGTATTCTATCTCAGGTAGGTAAAGGCATCACCACTTTGACAACAGCAGACTGTTAAATCATCCTATAACTCATTTGCAAATTCCACTTTTTTTTCCTCATGCATTTCTCAAACCCCCTTTTCCAAATATCCAAAGGAACATACATAAACAGCCTTATCAAAATACAAACATACACACAGATGTGCATGGCCCAGTGCACCCAGAGTAGTCTGCAAATATACAAGCATAAATAGACCTCATCTACATAATGTATTTACACAGCAGAAAAATAAAATACCACAAAATAGGCCCTTTGCATATTTGTGTATGCATGCACAGCAGGAGAAAGTCCCAGGATGAAAATTAAGAAATAGAGGAATGTACTAAACACTTTATATAAATCTATATGCAGTTATTGATCTCTGTTTGCTGATTCTACATAGAAATGAAGAATCTGTATGTAGAAATCTTAGTATGTTTAGTGTTTTGATTTTGGTTTATGATATATACATAGTCCAAGCTGTGCTTATTAATGGTGTGTTAGCAGGCTTTGACATGTGCAGGAGACAGACCATATGGGCAGCAAGAATAAAGTGGAGCGTTATCCACATGAATGACATACCAGCTCCCATCAAAGACATACAATGAGTTATTTGTCTCTGTATTTGCATAAAATTGCAGCTATCAATCAAAAAGGCATTTAAACTTGAGCAACAAACCTGCTTCAAGCTTTGTCACCAAAGCCAATCAGCATTTAGATTCCTGACTACCTGAAGAGCATAGCAAATGATCAGTCCAACCTCCATTCAACATATGCACATTTTAAAAGTTGGTTACTTCTCTTAAGGGCAGACCTGATAAAACTTGCATTTTTAGTCTCAACAGATTGGCATCATGGTGTTTTTTTTCCATCCATCCTTTAGCTACACTGCTTATACTGTTCAGGGTACGAGGGAACTGGAGTCTATCCCAGCTGTCATTGGGCGAGAGGCATAGGCACACGCTGGACTGGTTGCCAGTCAATCACAGGGCTGACATATAGAGACTGACAACACTTGCACACAGTTAAGAGTCACCAATGAACCTGAGATCCATACCGTATGAGAGGCAGGTGTATAATGTGCATAAAATTGAAGTTCCAGCACTGAGGGTGGTCCATTATGAAAGCATCCAGTGTGTAATGCAGCTCAGCGTGTGTCACACACTGCATACCTGAAGGTGTAATCCGGCTTTCTAACTGAAAGACTGATAAGATATGACGTCAAGTGGCTGCTATTAAATTTCTGTGCTTGTCTCTGCCTTTTCATTCATCTCCAGTTGGCTTTAAAGCCTGCGCTGCTTCACTGGCTTCACTGATTGAAATTGAACTCTTTTTCTCATTTAGAGGAACTGTCATAGCAAAAATACACCCCAAAAAAAAAAAAAAAACAGCCATCTACTGATTACTCATATTCAAATGAGCTCCCAGCGATCAAGCAGCTAATACTCTGTGCTATTGAGTGGCCTGAGATTGAAATTCATAACATCACTTTGTAATGGATACCGACATTTGTGGACTGAGAATGTTTCTGTAATTACATCCTTTTTTGTTTCATTGTAGAGCTGCTGACAGGTCTACACTCCAAAATGTGCCCATAAATATCTATCCCTACGCTCTCTCAGGGCATTATTCAGTCCCAATCAGATTTATGTTTTAAAGCTCTCAGATTTGTCTCAATAACATCATTGAAATGACTTTGGCGGAGACAGATTCCAGCTCTAGAACGAAGACTGGGCAGCCAATGATTACAGTAAAGTCGTATGTGTATTTCCCTTCGAGGCAACAGTTTTCCGATGCATGAAATCTTTCGTCTTTGAAGAAATAAGTTCGCAGGCTTCGAAGTTGTACTGGTTGAATATCAATCAGACTTTGGAACGTGTCAAAGCACTTGGACTGCTTTTACAAAAACTATCAGCGAACTTGCTCTAAACTGATAGAAAAAATGAATCAGTTCCTCTCCACTTTGACCAAAACGCAGCTTTAAATCTGAACCACTGTGATCTTATGAAAAAGTTACTGAGTGTGGTATGAAACTAAAAAAGGGACAAAATTGAACATCCAGTCTTAAAGACCTTGTGCCAGAGAAAGCTGAAAACTAATTTCTTCCCCACTGTAAAAGATTTTTAAACCTAATATGATGGAAAACAATATGTTTAACTGTTTTGCTCCTGTGTTAGATGGAGAGAAAT